>NC_139026.1:38441497-39041497 GCF_964662115.1 Mustela nivalis
AACACCCTGGCACATTGTCACCCCCGTTTCCCTTCGGCCCTCCTAATGTCAAATTATGCCAACTTCATGCAAATATAATTGCAAAACAGCTGGCTGTGAGCAATGATCCTTTTGTGTGAGATATCAAAGAGCCACTGAAGGCTTTTTGTATTTACAATGGGAACGAGAGAGCCGCAGTTCAAAGCTGGATAATGCAAGATGCCTGCAGTTTTTCATTTGGACAATTTTGTGTAATTATACTGTCTTCTTTCCTAACTACCACAGTGCTCGTGGGCCCTGTGACCATGGCCTTTCCATTTCAGCCAAAGACTTCTCTTGATAAGAAATAACCTAATTTCAGCTGTTTTGTTCAGTCCTTCTGAGCCAGTACCCAGCTTCTGAATAACTACAGGCATTATTCCTTTTATCCTTTTTCCTTTGGGGATAATGTTCACTAAATTTCAACTTCTGGTGTTGGAAGAGGAAAGTAACACTTGTGTCAGTTAGAGTTCTGCATTTCAAGCAACTTAAAACCCATTTCAAAACGGTGTAAATTGTAAAGGTAACTTACTGACTTATGTGATGGAAAAGTCCAAAAATAGGTCTGGGTGGCAAAGATTGTTAATTGTCCTCTGAAATCTATTTTCCCCAACTTTTTTAGCAATAGAACTCCTGAAGTTTTATGTGGGCACCAGTTCGTCCAGCTGGAAATATTTCTTCCAGACTGTCTTCCAGCTAGTATGGCCAAATGACTAACCCCTGGTCACTGGAAGTGAATGGGAGTGGGGAGTGGGAACTCCACAGCATAACCTTAATCAGCTGTTCTTTTTTTTTTTTTAAGGTTTTATTTATTTATTTGACAAAGCTCTCTTTGTCAAAGTAGCTCTCTTTGTCATAAGTAGGCAGAGAGGCAGGCAGAGAGAGAGGACGCTGAGCAGAGAGCCAGATGCGGGGCTCGATCCCAGGGCCCTGAGATCATGACCTGAGCTGAAGGCAGAGGCTTTAACCCACTGAGCCACCCAGGTGCCCCTTAACCAGCCGTTCTTAATGGGGGGCTGTTTTATCCCTCAGCCATTTGGTCATGTCTGGAGACATATTTGATTGTCATAATTTGGAAGGGAGGTGATATGGGCATTGAAAGGGCAGAGGCCAGGGGTTTTATTAAACACCTGCAATCATAGGACAGCCCTCACCAATAAAGAGTTATCAGGCCCAAAATGTCAGTAGAGCTAACATTGATCAACAGTGCCTTAATATAAGCTTCTTGACCTCCCTTCTTTCTTTTTCTTGAAACTGAGACATGGATAGGATAGGAGGGCAGTGGATCAGCTTTTACCTTGTAATGTGAAAACCATCTTCAAGGGGGCCAGCACAAGATAGGAAGGTCCTGGGTTCCTGAAGGAGCCATAGCCCCAAACCACCTACCAATATTGTCCACTCACCCACATGTGCACATATGGAAGATAAAGAATTTCAAACAAAAATTCTGTTTTTATGAGCCACTGTATTTTGGCAGCTTTTTGTGATAGCACTTCTGCCTGTTCCCTATGTAGCACAGATTCATCAAGACCTGCTCGGTCTCAGGCTGTTGTATCACTACTCTGTTTTCTGTGGAGTTATCCTCAGATTCCACATGGTGGCCTCCCCAAGACATCCTGGACTCTTAAGGATGTATATGACCTTACTAGCTATAAGTCTTGTATCGCACTATACCATCCAAGGGAAAAGAGAGTCTACATCAGAATTCCCAGGAAAAGTCCCATCTCACTCTGATTGGACTAACAATGAAGAAATGTCTACTTTATTAATCCCTGGAGTGAAGAGAATGTGATGGGCTATGTTGGCTTAGTCCTGGGTCATGTATCTATCCCTAAACCAACCAGGAGAGCCAGGAGTCCTATCTTGGGAGCTGGGGATAGGCTCAACTCTATACTAAGCACAATGCTAAGAATAGAAGAATCTGGTGATTCCTCAAACAGGAATTTGAAGGCTCTTACCAAGACAGTGGAAGTACAAGTTTGGATGCAACCAACCAATGTTTGCAGCGTTTTTCTACCTATTGTCTCTTCTCTAGGATCCCATCTTTGTCTAAACTTGGAAGAGTGTAGCATTTCTTTGCAGAGAGACATTTCCTCCCCACTTGAGATTAAATTCCTAGGAATGAGACATTGGGCACTTGTACACATGGTCAAGCAATGGCAGAGAGAGCAGAGTTAAAACATGCAGAATTATGAGTCAGAGTTTCTTTGTGTACTGCAGCTTTTTCTTTTGTGTTTATTGAGTAGCCCTATTTTATCAGTAAACCATTTAAAAAAAAAAAAGATTTTCTTTATTTGAGAGAGAGAGAGAGAGCGCACAAGTAGGCAGAGAGGCAGGCGGGGGTGGAGGGGACCAGGCACCCCGCTGAACAGAGAGCCCAGTCTGGGGCTTAATCCCAGGACCCTGAAATCATGACATGAGCTGAAGGCAGAGGCTTAACCATCTGAGCCACCCAGGCACCCCAGGAAGCCAATCATTTAATAGTATACAAATAATTAAATAGTAATAGGGTTCATAGAGCAATTTTCGTCAGTGGCAGTAACTTGAGGGTTTTTTTATTAATAATTTTCAAGTACTTAGAGAAGACTACACTGAGAAGCTTATGTGTCTTCTAGTTTAAAATGCTCCCTGTAATGTTATGTAAGGATGTAGCATTAAAAATATATTCTGGGAAAATTTTCTGTGTGAGCACACAATTTAAAAATGAATTTACATTCATTAAGTGCAGTGTTTGCTAGAAGAAAACAGCATTAGATAAGTGACTGCCACAGAGGAAATCAACTTCATTTTAATGAGACAGACCATAAAATAGCAAGGGCTTATTTAGTTCATTAATGGTGGCAAAGTGCTTTGAGGAGACAAAAACAAATGCAAAATGTTATTATTGTGAATTAAATGGAAAACATTTTTGGTCGTGCTGGAGGAAGCCATTGAATTCCAACAATCATTTCTAACATTGCCAAATGGATTGTACAGGACTGCCAGCCTCTTGATTAAAAATGTAAGGATGCACGTTCCAGCACTGGGGAGTGAGGACGCATCAAGGAATGCTCTCACTGAGGCGTCGCCTTTCCAGGCACGTGCAAGAGCTTGTGAGGGTCTGAGCATCACGCTTGGTAGAAGAAGGAGTCAGTCATCCTGGCAAAACCCAAGTCTTTTCTCTTTGGTTTCTAAGGTGAAATTCTTTATCTATAATTCATCCTTCTTTTCCCTGTACTTTGGAAAATCTTTCAGGAAGGGCCAACATACGAGTGCAGGAGCGATAGTAACTATGGTTGCTTTTTTCTGGATGACTACAGAGTTCGACGGAATGACCAAATGTAAATTGTTGGTATGAGCTGATTAACAAAAAACAGTCAAAGAATTCAGTAAAACAAACTAAACTGCAAACGGTAAATTTGACTTGACTTTTTTGTCTTTTCTGGAGATTTGGGCTTAGCCTCCTATTTATGTCAGATGAAAGGTCATTGGGGAGATATTTCTTCCTTTTTTCTTTTTTCTTTCTTTCTCTCTCTTTTTACAATTGTATTAGACTTTTGTGCTCGACGAGACAGCATTGGTAACATTGTCACTTGGTAACAGTTCTAGGACTTTTATGCACATGGAATATGACAAATGGATTCAGATTTGACTCCTTCTCCACATAGAGGTTGTTTCTCAGCAATTCACCATGAGGCGAAAATGCAAACAATGTGAGAATAGGGGTGCTCGTACACATAATATGGCTAAATAGAGTTAGTGCTCTGCAGTGGTGTGTCCTCAGTCTCACTTAGTTCTCAGGTTGGCTTAGCCAGAATCTATTTTACTCTCATTAACTCCTTATCTCTTGCACATACTTGCTTTAAAATGTCTGTGTGTCTTCTAAACATTTTTCTATCTAAGCACTGGACAGTTTATGGACTGAGATTGCCTTACAATAATGGCAGGAGTGATTTGGAAATGTTTCCAGATGGAGTGAAGGAATCTCTCTCTGTATCTTCATTTTGACTGTTTCTAGAACTTGTCAAGTGTCGGAGTATGTTTCTCAGGGAGTGAGGGAATGACCCCTACGTGTCTTAGCTGGAAATGTCTCAGTGCTCTTTCTCTGTTTGAAAAAGAAAGTATGTTAATATTTTCATGAGAGTTTCTTTCCTCTTCCTGTCCTCCTTCCTGTGTTTAAGTGACGTTGTTGAGCCTATGACCCTAGAGAGGATTAATGATGCAGCTTTCATTTCCCCTTTAGAAAAAGAGGTAATTATTTTAAGGATCATAATATTGTTGATAACTCATACTTCCCATCTTTGGTTTGAAATTTTATGGTATGAATAATACATGTTCTTAAAAAAAAAAAAAAAAAACTTTGAGCACCCAGGTTGGCTTGTTATTAAATTTCTTTATTTGAATGTTGATTTCCCTTAACCTTCAAGAGAGATATTTCATTTTGGTTTATTGATGACCAAATATGGGTCTCTTTCATAAAGCTGTGACACTGTTTAAGATGAGCTGGTGCTCTGTAGGTCAAGAAGATAAGGAGCTTTGCAGAAGAGATCCATTTTTACCTTGGTAATTTGGTTTTCTTACAATATTGTAAAGAGAAAATAAAAATAAGCTATGACTTCAATATTATACTGCATATAGGAAAACAAAATGGAGTAATAGAATTCTGTGGTGATTTTACTGCATTTCTATGAAGCAAATTTGTGATTAAAGTCAATCACCACATGTCACTATTTCAAATTTCAGTAAAAACTCACAATAATGTTATTGGGTACACCGATTTCTTTGCTATTGACATTATCTAAGATACTTCCTCCCTAAATCTGGGAAGAGTGAGAGTTGGGGTGTTAGAGTGGGCCAGATTCTTTATATAGAGGATCTGTTGTTGAGAAATGGATTAAGTCTTTGCAAGATTTCAGAGGCACACACAACATGGTCACAGCAATAGCCCAGCTGTACAAAGAGGAACGCTGGTCTCATTTTTCCCAATTTCTCATTTACTTGAAGCACAGATATTCTGTAGGCTAACATCTCCCACCTTGAATACTTTTGTCCTAAGGTAACTTAAGTGGTTATTCCATTTTTCTTGGTAGTATTATTTAGCTCTGGGGCACAGAATCCGTCCATTCACTCACTCAGTTACTCACTCACAGAGGGCCTGTTATGTGCTGGGTATTTACCTTTCAACCAGCGTCCTGTTCCACACTGTCCTCTTACTGGACACAAAGCCCAACCCATGATAGGGATGCAGTAAATATTTGCTAAATGTCTGAATGAATCAGCAAAGTACACATATCTATTGAGCAACTCTTAGGGAAGAGAGTGAGGGGATACAGAAAACTATAGAAGCCAATTTGTTCTTCAAAGAGCTAACAGTTGGGTTCGTAAGTTGGGAAGAGAAGACATACATTCTGAGTTAGGCTCGAACCAACCCATGTAGCTGTAGTAGGAAAGACAACATAAGACAGCGCATGTTTTCTTGCTCAGTGATTTGCACAGCAGTGATCGTAAGAGGACTTCACAGCAGACGAATACCCTTCACTCAGTTGGAAATGCTTAGTTTAAATTCAAGGCTGTACCTCTAAGAAGCCCAAACAAAGGTCACAAAGAGAGAACTGACCTTTTATTAATACCAAAAAATCACCAGTTCTCATACCTTCTTTTCCCTTCACCTCCACATACAGATGTGTAATTTCATAAAACACCAGTACAATGATATTTGGATAGTGTTAATGTTTATGTAGGGAGAGAAGGAGGTCACTAGATGGATTGTCTTTCTTTGAACTTGGTTTTTCCTTGGGCCTTCCCTAGTCTTTTGTGCATAATGGAATTTCATGGTTAACTTAATGTGATTCTCATAAATAGGCAATCCATACATTTTAAGATGGTTTAAATGAAATGGAATTTTGTATGATATGCAGGATTTTACAAATTAGAGGATTAGGCCTGCTTGTAACATTTTGCAGGGCCCAGGTTAAGACTACAAATGCAAGTCCATGTACTGTATGTCTGAATTGTTAGGAGTTATAGATTAAAATACAAACTTAGAAATATGCATTTTCTATTCTCATATTTTAACACATACACATTCATAGTGACAGGGAAACCCAGCTTTAAATTGAGAACTCTCAGGCTCCTGGGAGTTCTGCTGCAGAAACTGGCAGTGTGGAAGAGTGTGCTCCCAGGTCTGCCCTGCCCCCCTCCTCTTCAGCTCTGAGGTCCATTTCACATATGCATATGGGGATGCCCCAGCCTACATGGTCAACCTTTATTCCCCCAAACCTACTTCTTAACTATCCTTTAGCTGTGGGATATGCACCAGCCTTCAGGTGCTCAGACTTGGGGAACAAGTCTTAAATGAATCAACTTGGGGTCATTTGACAGCGAACCTGGGATCTCAGGTACGCAGAGCCTGGTCTAGATTGGAGGGTTAGGTGCAACCTCTAGATGAGTAAGTTCTATTGCTCTTGTGGACTCCTCATTCCTTGGCGGTGTAGCTAGGAGAGGACCAGACTGGGGCCCTCTAAACTCTGGGCTCTAGTGCAGGGTCCAATCAAAGGGCTGTACTGTGCATTCTTTTTTTTAATTGAAGCATAGTTGATATACCATGTTATATTAGTTTCAGGTGTACAGTATAAAGATTTGACAGTGGTATATATTATGTAATGATCACTACAGTAAGTGTAGTTATCATTTGTCACTACACAATATTATTACAGTATTATTGACTATATTCCCTGTACTGTATTTTCATCCCTGTGAAATATTTACTTTATAACTGGAAGCTTATACCTTTTTTTTTTTTTTTAAGTAATCTCTATACCCAATGACAGATTTGAACTCTCGATCCCAAGATCAAGAGTCACATGTTTAACTAACTGAGACAGCCAGGTGCCCCAAATCTTGTACCTCTTAATCCCCTTCAGCTATTTCATTCATCCCCCAACGCCCCTCTGCTCTGACAACCATCAGTTTTGTTTTATGATTCTGTTTCTGTTTTTGTTGCTGTTGTTTGTTTGTTCCATACTGAATATGCTTTCCATTTTTTAACTCCGTAGGCATTGTACTATTTGCTGTCTTTAGTTTATCTCATTTATCCTTCATGATCTCCCTGAGAGGTAAGCATATTACCTTCACTTTACAGCTGAGGAACCCGAGTCTGATCGGTTCATGATCACACAATTAATATTAGTTGTCACAGAAGTCCTATGACTTTGAACATTCGTCTTAGTTCCACATTCATAAACTTGATCAGTGTTAGACTATATGCATTTTTAAAGGAGGGATGATTAAAATATGATATGCATCCTTAGATTATGTCTAATCCAGTAATTATACTGTAATCTAAACATTCCTGTTTCTAGAGTACTCGACCCTGAATGATGTGTCTGCTACGTACCTCTCCAATTTCATCTCTCAGAACACTCCCCCACGCTGCCCCTGCTCTAGCCACCTTGCCCTTTCAGCTCACTGGGTATGCTGTGTGCCCTTCCCTCTTGGGGCTGCTCCTCTTCATACCCCTACCACAGAGCTCTTTAATGAAGCTCAGCTCTAATACCGCTTCCTTATGGAAACACTTTTACTCTGCATTTTAAAGCAGCTTCTCCTTTTATAATCCTCATATAGGATCTCTATAATGCACTAAAAGGATGATAAACAGGACTCAGTGAAAACAGCTAACTTAACCCAACCCTTTCCCCGAGTTTCTCATCAGAAACCCTCTAAAATGTACTGCTCTAGCCTGAACAGACCTTGACAAAAATTACCAGCTGTAATAATTGTAGTTAGTTAATAAAAAGATTTGCTTTGGATTGCTAGGTTTGCTAGGACATGAGTTTTCGTAGAGCAGGAGTAAAGCCATGGAAAGTTTTAGGAGAAAAGCTATTCCACATCAGTCTTCAGAAGATTATGCCCTATTTGTAAAGCAAGTTTATCTAGCAAAAGGCTGTGAAATATGTTTTTTTCCTTGCATAACCGCCTGTGGTATGGATGAGGTTAGAACATTCTGTTCTCATTCTTCCCAGTTTAGCTTCAGGGTGGGAAGGGTTGCTAGTACTAAATTCTAAACACTGTCATCTCTAGAAGTGAAGATTAGACACAGAGGAATATTCTAAAGCAAGCTCATGATTTGCCTTGAAAAATCCATCCAAGAGAATGCAGAGTGAATTAATTTAGTGGAATTGTTGTGCAGAGTCAGAGGTTTGACATTGAATGTTTTTGGAAATATTCTGGATGATTTAGATTCTAAGTCTATTTCCAAAAGAGTTAATTCTTACCAAGCAGTGCTAGATATGAATATACTCCAAACGACTCATAACTTGTTACTTAATCTGAGGGCCATTTGAAAGGGACAGTTAAGGGACGCCTGGGTGGCTCAGTTGGTTGGACGACTGCCTTCGGCTCAGGTCATGAAAGGGACAGTTAAATCTCTTCTTGAATGCAGGAATAAGAGGGCAGACGTTATGTTCTAGGAGAAGCTACCATTTATGGACCCTTAATTAAATGGGATAGAAAGCCCTCTGTTTTCAGTGCCTCTTTCAGGAAATGGTATATATACATGAGTCCAAGGCCATATGCCAGTAAGAATATTAATGCTTTTTTAAGGTAAAACCTTTTCTGTACCCCTATGTTAAATGGAGAGAAGTCAACATTTTGCATGATCAATTTGGATATGTTGTGCTGGATTCTTTGAAGTTGAGATTGGGCTAGAAATTATTAAAAGATCAGTGCGTTTCCCTTTCAAAATGTTGAAAGAGAAATACATATCATCCATCGTACATATTTAGTCAAATGAAAGAAAATTTTCATACAGTGGCATTGTCAGTATGGCAGTCAGACCAGTGTAAAGAATTCAGTGAGGTGACTCATAGAAATTTGGTATTTGTCCTCAGTTCAGAGCAATGTGATTTTCAGGCATAAGGACAGGCCTATGGTACTGAAATTGAAAATAGAACCCAAATGAGTTAACTGACATTGATTCAAGATGCGGTATGGAAAACAGTCATACTGTATATGGTTTTAAGGAAAGAGATTCCTACATAATTTTGCTGCAAGGCCATTGTGAACAGGAACAGATGAACATTGAGTGAAGAAGTTTTGAAAGTTCTCGGAGGGCAAAAATTACATGAAGAGTCAAGGGTGTTTCATTTTCATCGTATGTCCAGCACTTTGCTGGATGATATGAGAACATGGTGGGAAATATGGACACCTTGAAGAAAGTTACAATGAGTGAAAGATGCGAATAGGTAAAGGAGTTCACTTGAAAACCTGAGGACAAACATGAAAATGACATAAAACATAATGTTGAATTAGAAGGAGGAAATTAGGTCTGTTTGTCCTATTTCGGTAATGCTTGGTAAGGTTGTACCACAAATTTCTCTAAAAAAGCAAAATGAAAAGAAGACAACCGCGGAAGCATCAATGGACAGTGCAACGATTAATGAGAAACATTTAAACATAAAAACTTTAAAACCCAGATCTGCATACAATCACAAGCACAAGTTTCACAGGAAAATGGGAGATGGGAGACCCAACTAGAGGTCATGGTATAGACTTTGTGGCGTAATTCTGAGGAAATCAAAATTGCTATCAAATAGTTGCAGTTTATTTAGGAACAATTAATGGCCAATCAATTAGTTTGTAAAAATCCATCTGCACCAATCACCTGCCAGCCAAACTCCAGGACCCCTTGATAAGCCTCAAAAAACAGAGCCCGGGCAAGAAAAAGAAACTGTGCAAACAGAAACCCTGTTAACACTGCTGGAAATCGGTACAAGTATGGCCACGCATGTCAGACTGTAGGAGGAAGAAAGCGGTCTGGATGCTTATACCTGCTGTGGTTTGTTCTACCATTTTTACTCTTGGAGTGTTTACGAACAACCATCATTTTACAAAAATTTTTGCAAAAGCTAATTATGAACAAATCTACAACACACACAAACACACACACATGTGCACATGCACACACACGCACACACACTACACTATGGTATTCGTCTGTAAAGGCACTTTCAGGGAAAGACCATCATTCATTTGTCAGGTATTCTCAATGGTTATTTGTTTTCTGGCACTGCAGAAATTCCTCTAAATAGGTCATCATAATACTGATAATCATCGCCACGGTAACCAGCTTTCAAGGCAATTGGCTAAGGATTACAATTCTGGATGGGGGAAATTTCATTAGAAGCATGGTTGTAACACAAAAAGATGGAATCTAGTGCCATTAAAATTTCCCTTATAAGTGCAGTATTTATCAAATATCCTTGTCATAATCTAAATTAAGTATGATCTATTTGGGAGGCATTTGTGGGTAATGCTAAGTCTTTGTACATGATGAAAGACACAGTGTTTGGTTATTTCTTTTACTCTTTAGATTAGGCAGACAGATTTAGGAGCATGGCATTTCTAATGCTGACCCAGAAGCCAATATCTTGGAGGAAGTCTGGGAATCCACATTGATTCTCATATCTTGTCTCTACCTGCCACTATCAGAATAGGTGTTTGACATATTTGAGGGAGAGTGGATTGTTGTGGGCCTGTGTGGAAATAGTCCTGAGCATAAGGTATCATGAAATTGAGGAACTCTTCAGAAGAATTTCTTTCCTAGATATGAGGGAACCCATTTTTCAATGTCCAGGGATAAGATAAACTGACTTCTTAGAAGTAGTCTGGAGTTTAAGTCCTTGAAATATTTTTTAGTCAAGAGAAGTTGGCCTACAACCCAAGCAAACCACTTCAGCTTTATGCTTTTTTGTTTGCATGTTAAAGTATTTGATTAATTCCTAAGAAAAAACTCATGGCGACCTCATATTTGCAGACCATAGGTAGGATGTTCAATTAGAGTTAAAAGAAGTGGTTGAGGCCTTTAGCTGAAGGTGATAGAATGAAAACAGATTCATAGAATCTCTATCTCTATTACAGCTAAAAAAGTGAATGCCAACAACAAGAAACACTTAGCTTCCTCCTCTCCAGTAAGAAATCAGCCACCAAACAAGGCAAGAAGTGCAACTTAATATCATGGGCACTCAAACAAAACCTGAGCACGTACACACACACACATACAAATGCTGGCCAAGGAAAGAAGATTCTGGAGTGACAGAGTGCAACTCCTAACCCTGTCTTTCCTTCCTGACCCTCTGAAGCTTTACTGCTGAATTGATGAATCTTAAGACTTGACTAGAGCCCTCAAATCTAGACCAAAATGAAGTGAATGACTGTCTTTATCCATCCTCCCCCCTTTTGACTGAGGAGTGCTTTGAATGTTTATTAGGCAGAATTTGGCTTCTTCTTTCTGATACTACATTGTACCAGTAAAGATAGCACAACAAATATAAACTCATAAGAAATTGTTTTCTTGGTCTCATTTGTTCATACAGCTGTATTTCCAGTGCCTTGATTAGAATAGTACCCAGCAGAGAATAGGTACTCAATCAAAATTGGTTGAGTGATTGGAACCCCCTACCCTCCTCCAAAATCCCTTTCATTGAGGTATGAGTCCTGTTTAGAGGGAGGGGTTAACACCTACAAATCCAAGAAGAGAGAGCAGTGCCCAGGAGTTCTAGGTCAGACAGATGTCGCGTAGCTTCAACAGAGCTTTCCCCTTCCCTTCTTTCCCCCACCTCCATCAATATACAGTAAAGGAGGTGGTACTCTGTACCAAATTCTCAGTCTGTAGGTCAGGGGGAAAATATGTTAGAATCCATGAAAATGGAATCACGGAGAAGTCCTCTACTCCCAGGTCAGAACAAAGAGAAGATCTGGATAGAGCTAACAGGTATGAACAAGATGGTGGGGAGAGGGGAGGCAAGGCACTGGCAAATATCCAAATATGCTAGGAAACACTCCCAAATAAAAGCAAACGAAACCAATCAACCCTTAAAGAGAAGAACATAGCATGCCAAAAGACGATACAACCCCCACTCCTGAAGAAAACATAATGCAAAAAACAAAACAAAATTTCTCAGAAGTGCTTTGTACTATGAATCAAGTTAATGAGAACATGAACTCAGAAAAATATGAGCTTAAAGATGATAGAACAACAAGAAAGCTTCAGAATTAAGGAAGTTGAGAACAAAAAACAATATTATAGAGCAAATAAATGAGGTAATATAGCAAGGAACAAAATAAAGATGGCTGCAAATAAAATTTTTGAGCTAGAAGAAAGGCTTGTAGACATGAGGGGACTGAAAGAATTGGAAGATGACAGATTTGAGTTCCAAAGCACTTAATGTCAGTAAAATTTATGTCCCCGAAGAAGAGGGTCCAATACATAAAACAGGAAACATATTCACAAATATCATTCAAAGAAATTTCACTAGAGACAAAGAGTAACCATATCTATAGACTGAAAGGGTATACCATGTTCTGGGAAGTATTAATAACAGAATGGTCAATGCTACATACATATTCCCAGGTGAATAATTGAAATTCAAGAAGACAGACATTCCTGAGTCATTGAAGCAGAAAAAAAAGTTACAGACAAGGGAGCAAATATTAGGCTGGCTTAAATATGTCCACAGTAACAATCCAGGAGCAATGCGTACAGGAACCAACATGTCGAGACAAGCATTCTATCATGAAAGAACTGTAGTCAAGGACTCCAGATACATGGGCCTTGTGAATTTGGAGTCTTAATGACTAGGGTGTAGCCAACCTTAGAATACCTCTCTTAGAGGTCTCCAAAGTGTGACTTTTGAACTCTAATCCTGTCAGGTGTTCCATGAAAAAGGGAACTATGCTTAAATCCCTTAGAAACACAGAATCTGTAAGTCTTGCCTTAGAGATTTCTAGTAAACACCAGTATAGAAATGACTCTTAAGACATTTTGTGTTAGAGAAACCTGGTTTAATTTTTTTTTCTTTTTTAGAGAGAGAGTGCATGCACACATGTGCGCACGCATGAGCAGGGAGGGTAGGCAGGTGGGAGGGAAAGAGAATCTTACGCAGGCTCCACACCTTAAGCTCAAGGCAGGACTCAATCTCATGATTTTGAGATCCTGACCAGAGCTGAAATCAAGAGTCTGATGCTTAACCAACCGACTGAGCCACCCAGGCACCTCTGAAACCTGATTTTCTTTTAAAAAATTTGCTTCAACCTAGCATTTCCCCTGAAATGTATTTTCATTTGCCTGACTGGCTCAGTCAGTAGAGCAGGAATCTCTTGATCTAGGGGTCATGAGTTCAAGCCCCATGTTGGACATAGAACTTATTTATTTATTTATTTATTTGTTTGTTTTTAAAGATTTTATTTATTTGACAGACAGAGATCACAAGTAGGCAGAGAGGCAGACACAGAGAGGAGAAAGCAGGCTCCCTGCCGAGCAGAGAGCCTGATGCGGGGCTCGATCCTAGGATTCTGGGATCATGACCTGAGCTGAAGGCAGTCGCTTAACCGACTGAGCCACCCAGGCGCCCCAGGACATAGAACTTATTTAAAAAAAAAAAAAAAAATTAAAAAGTCTTGCTGAAAGGGTATTTTGACAGATTCCATTTGGAGAAAGTTTGATCTATGGTATTGGAAGGGGAAAATATTTAATAACTCAAAATAAGCAACCGATCCAAAAGCAAATTATATGTATTTGTCTACTTTCTGCCTCAAGGACAGCAATAAAATTGTATCTTTCCTTCCTTTATTCATTTTAAAATCTTAAAATCAGGTTTCAGGAAGGAAATAGTACTCTAGCAGAGTGGTGGTTGTAGGGCTACTTTGAAAGTCCTAACAGTCAATTCCTTCCTAAAGCAGCCATTTTAAATCCTTAAGCAAAGCTCAGTTTCACCTCTGCTTTGTTGAAAGGAATGCATCTTTGAAGGCTGCCTTCCCACCGTGGAACTCTGGATGGGGCGGGACTTCAACACAGTAAAAAAAGAGAAATTCGAGGAGGTGTTGAGAAACTGAATACTGTTTTTCTTCCTTAGGGAGCCAGGAACAGCATAACTAAGAAGGCAAAGGGGTAAATATCTTCTATTCCAGAAGAAAAACAAAGTGTTGGCTGCTTTGCACTACCTTCCCCTAAGTCTCAGTATTTCTCCAATTTACATAAGCACTTTCAGACAGGATGCAGTGTCTCCTAGTTAGGTTACATACCATGGCTTCAGAGTGGTGGAAGACTTTGCTGTCTACTCACGTCCTCTCTTGTGCTACTTTGAGCTGGAAAAAGTATTTTTTTTAAACACTTATTTATTTATTTGAGGGGGAGGGAGAGAATATGCACAAGTAGGGGGAGGGGCAGAGAGAGAGAAATAGACTCCCCACTGAGCCTGTCAAGGGGTTCTATCACATGAACCTGAGATCATGACCCCGGGATCGTGACCTGTGCTGAAATCAGGGTTTGGATGTTCAACCAACTAAGCCACCTCAGGCACCTTATTTTGAATCAAGACTAACTTGTCTCTCTTCCCCTCTCAACCTGAGAAAAGACAGAAATGGGCCAGCAATGTGGAATCAGAAGCCGGCGGGAGCTTTCAGCTTTCAAATAGTGTTACATTTGTCTGTCCTTGTGAGATAGGGCCAGGGAATTGACTGAGGTAAGTGTGGGTCGAGGCCTAGGGCAGGGGATTTCAAGGAGTAAAGAAAGAAGGGACCCAGGAACTGGAACGCATCCTAAGAAGTAATACCGGGATATGCTGCCCTCTGCAGGATTTCTAGGGGACAATACACCCGTTAAAACTGGCTAAACAGGGCGCCTGGGTGGCTCAGTGGGTTAAGCCGCTGCCTTCGGCTCAGGTCATGATCTCAGGGTCCTGGGATCGAGTCCCGCATCGGGCTCTCTGCTCAGCAGGGAGCCTGCTTCCTCCTCTCTCTCTCTCTGCCTGCCTCTCTGCCTGCTTGTGATCTCTCTCTGTCAAATAAATGAATAAAATCTTTAAAAAAAAAAAAAAACTGGCTAAACAGCCACGTTGACAAGGATGTGAGCAATAGAACACTCATACTCTTCTGGGGTGTTTATTAAGGAGTGCCCAGAAAAGCTGGAGATATGCATTCCCCATATCTCAGCAATCTTACGCTCATGTGAGTCTCCTGGAGATACTCCTCAACGTTTGCATAAGGAGATTTATATAGGAATGCTCCTTGTTGCACTGTTTATGACAGCAAGCAATTGGAAACAACCCAAATATCCATCAACAGAAAGCTGTAAACATCGGTTGGGGTATATTCCTACCATGGAATGCCTTACAGCAATTGAAAAGTAACAAGTTTACATTAATCAACATGCATACATCTCAAGAATATAATACGGAGAGACTAGTTGCATAAAGATACAGAATACGTTATTGATGTAAAGTTTGTAAACACATGAACTACACAGAGTGTAATACCATTTACATAACTGAAAATGAAACTAAAACTATATGTACTAGAAGCAAACATAGGAATAATGAACATAAGACATGAAAATAGGCTTGGGAATCATGTAACATGATAGGGAAGGTCATATAAGATTTTGACTATATATATTGTGTTTGATTCTTTTGTGTATTCATTATATTATACTTATTCACTATGAATATTCATTATATTTATTATAAGGTCTGAAATATTTCATTAAATAAAACTGAGGAGTTCTGATTCAGTTTCAGCTAGAATTTATAAAGTTCCTTCCAGGGCACCTGAGTGGCTCAGTGGGTTAAGCCTCTGCCTTTGGCTTAGGTCATGGTCTCAGGGTCCTGGGATCGAGTCCCATATCGGGCTTTCTGCTGGAGGGGAGCCTGCTTCCCCCCTCTTTCTCTGCCTGCCTCTCTGCCTACTTGTGAGCTCTCTCTGTCAAATAAATAAATATAAAAACTTAAAAAAATATAAAAAAAATAAATTTCCTTCTATGCATTTGGTGCAGTGCCCTTCCACATTTGGCAGCATGGGAGCTAATTCTAGAGGAGTCTGTGCTCCTAAATGCAGTAGAATCCTCTTTTCTTGAAACTTCTGCATTGTATCTTCAGATCCAGTGAATGTGGCCCTACCTGAGCTCCTGTGCTAATGCTGTAAGCTCGCCACTCTGACCAGTAAACTTGCAGAAGATGGTATAGGGAGAAGGAGAAGCAAGGCAAGGTAGATTATTAAGACTTATTAAGAATGTGCTTTGGTGAGTGCTGTGAAGTGTGTAAACCTGGCGATTCACAGACCTGTACCCCTGGGGATAAAAATATATGTTTATAAAAAATTAAAAATTAAAAAAAAAAAAGACTTATTAAGAAAGGGTATCAGGGGGGCACCTGGGTGGCTCAGTGGGTTAAAGCCTCTGCCTTCAGCTCAGGTCATGATCCCAGGTCCTGGGATTGAGCCGCACATCTGGCTCTCTGCTCAGCAGAGAGCCTGCTTCCCCCTCTCTCTCTGCCTGCCTCTCTGCCTACTGATAATCTCTGTCTGTCAAATAAAAAAATAAAATCTTTAAAAAAAGAAAAAAGAAAGTGTTTCAGGTGGATTTGAAATTTTCTCTTCCAAATGAATTCAACTTTCTTCTTTTTGTGGGTCACATTCTCCCTCAACATACTGATTTCTCAATAGAAACTGTGTAATGAGAGATGTGGGAACAAATAAATCCTTTGTTATAGAATCATCAGTGCATGCTGCATAAGGAAAAAGGCAAAACATGCCGGGTTGGTCTTATGTGACCTGTAATGGATAAGACTTGGAGGCCAGTTGTTGGGTCCTGAAAGTGTAGACTAGACATTCACTTTTGAGGCAAGCTGTAGGGGATCCCAAGCATCCAGTGTGGCGATACCCCTATTAGTAGTTGTCAACTCTGGCCTCCCATTATAATCACTGCAGAGTCTTAAAAACTATTGCCTTGCCCCCAGAGATTCTGAATTAGTTGATGTAGGGTAGGGGGGGGGGCAGGTGTTTACATTTTGTCAGTATCACTTCCTAGGTGACTGTAATGTACATTCAGCACAGAGAATCAATGTGCTGCCATTGTTATCTTCATAGCCATTGGTTTACTGTAGTTGGAATGGTTACTTCTGGCCCATCCCATTCTGTTTGTGATAGGATATGATGGAAGAAACACTGAGTAGTTGTTTGTTGCTACTAATTCTCCCTACTCAGACCTGCAAATGTCTTTGATATGCCATTCTTTACCCCGATGCCCTGCTGGCGATTATTCATCATGCCTTGGCTTTCCTTCATTCTTTTGTGCAAGGTCAAGTGTTTGGAAACGAGCAGGGCTGTGCTGTGCAGCGGAGGTAGAGGAGTCGGGGAGCTAGGAGGTGGGTGGAGACCTCACTGACAAGACTGCAAAGATCATCACTTTTTTGTACTAACGGGTCTGGAATCTTCAAAGTCTCAGTCAGTCTCTAGACTTACATGCTGGCTAAAAGAATAGAAATCAAGTAGTCCCAGGCCTCCCTTCTCCATCCCACCCCCAATCCCATTGGAGACGATGGTAGTAACATTAAAAAAAAAAATGCATGAATTTGAGAGCTAAGAATTTAGTTTAACCTTCCAATCCAGCAAAGTTGTCTTTGACCATACTTTGTCATGGAGCCATGCAGACACTGCTTTAAGAGTCTTTGCTAGTTCCCGTTCAAAATACTTCTATAAAATGCCTATACATTTGGCTCTGATGTTAATGTTGAGGAAGTATCAGTGGCATTCCAGCCCTTAGATGACCCACAGGAGGTTAAGAAGGGCAGACATGTGACCAAGGAATTACAGTAGAGTGTGATGTAGAAGGCGATCTATGCACCCTATACCCAAGCTATACAGTTAGGAAGAGGACGTTTTGTGCCCATCAGCTCTATAGGGGAGGCGTTTTGCATGAGGCGTGTTGACACAGTCACGTTTCTGAGGCTCGTCAACGTGCGTTTTGAGCAGCCTCAGCATTCCTGGGAAGTTGTTAGAGGTGCAGAACAGAAACTTGGGCCCCATCCTAGACCTGTGGACAGATGGAAGCAGAATCTCCACTTTAGCAAGACCTCTGAGGGCGTCATATGGACATGAAGGCCTGAGAAGCATTTTAGAGGAAGAATTAGGGGTTTTCCAGGTTGGATGCTGAGGGATGACACTCGCAAAAGCTTCCGTGTGTGAAGTGGTCTGGTGCTATTACAGCTCAAGCACCTGGTAAATAAGGAACAAACGACAGCTTTGGGAGAGACAGGCCTGGGCCGTGTCAGGAAGGGACTTGTGGAGCGTCCTAAGGAATTTGGATTTCATCACAAAGGCAGTGAGCAGCTAATTAAGGCCAATTAAAGGTTTAAACAGGAGTTTTTTTTTTTTTCGTTTGGAGGATGCCATTGGCAGTAGTGTGTAGGATGGAAGGAAGAAAGTCAAGGCAAGAGCCCAGGGAACCCAGCTTTAGGAGGCCATTGCCTTCACCGGGGAAGTGGTAAGGACCTACACCCAGCTGGGGCCCAGGAAAGGAGACAGAGGTGGAGACAGGGAACTGTTCAGGAGAGCTGAGCAATAGGACTTACCAGTACCTGACAATTCTCACGTTCTGGAAAATCCTTTTTGAAATACATCGTAGGTGATTGGGAAACGAAAGACCAACATGCAAGCAAGCAAAAAAACCCTAGGCGCTCAGAGACCTACCTAATCCTAGATAAAAGTGGTTTGGAGGAAAACAGGTGTCCAATGACAAACTGCAGAGGTGGGAAAGACGAAATGAAAATGTTTGTCTCTGTTGTTTCGGTGTGGACTCAAATCATACTCAGCGGAGACTTGGGATGACTGACAACTGACACAGGCTTTACGATTTAGATGAAGTTAAAACATACTGCTGTAGTATAATCTCGTAGCACCTGTGAAGAACTGGAAGAATACACACCCACATCTATGCACATATTGGGATTTTTTGTTGTATTTGTGCCCTTCATGACAACAGGGGTTTTCTTACTGATTAACAGAGGAGCTATGATTTGTATGTCACTGATAGTCTAATTATATTCTAGAGTATACTGTACCTTTTATTCGTCATTTGTTTATCAATAGTGCATGTATAATGGAATTTATTAGTCCCAAACTTTTCTTTAAGAGCAGAAATAAATTTCTAGGACTTTGCTGTTTGAAATATTAACACGGGTGATAATAGTTTACTCATTCTCTTAGAAAAAAAAAAGAAATTGAACTTTTCATTCCACTTTATTGCTATTTTAACCAAGAGCATAAATTATGTATGAGAAGCCTTAGTGTATGAACTTCATTTTTGAAAGGTATTTGACAAAACCTGAAATCAAAGTTCCAGTGCTGTCATTTTTTATGTGGTATATATATATATATATATATTTTTTTTTTTTTTTTAAAGATTTTATTTATTTATTTGACAGAGATCACAAGTAGGCAGGAAGGCAGGCAGAGAGAGAGGGGGAGCCAAGAGCCTCATGCGGGGCTCGATCCCAGGACCCTGGGATCATGACCTGAGCTGAAGGCACAGGCTTTAACCCACTGAGCTACCCAGGCACCCCTATTTTTTATATATTTGAAAATACAATGATCATCTGTTATTTTACCACAGATGAATACTAGCATGAATATTAACCCAAACTCTGTTTAGAAGAGGACACACACACACGCGCACATATAAACATCAAAATGGTAACGGAGATGAAATCATATGTTTCAGAAAAGCATTTGAACGTGACGTGAAAACAGCAGAAGAGCTCAACTTTTAGTTATAGCCATTCAGCCTTGCTGCAGTCCTGCATTGTTGGGGGGGGGGGTGTGGTTCAGGCAATTATCTAAGGCTCTTCCCTTCCAGCTTAACATGGTCACATGACTGTTACACAGTGCTTACTTAATTTCCTGAACTCGTCTCTCTGCCTCGTTTCTTTTGGTCTGCTTTCCTGAAGCAGCGGCTCACATTTGGCCTTCACAGCTCCCTCTTTCTGATCAGTTCGCCCTCTCTATAGTATTTCCCCTAGGTTTGCAATGGAGACCCTCTCATAGCTTATTTACACTCCAGAAAGCTAAAACAAAAATGCTTCTTAAGGTAGACGGGAAGTGCTGCGCCACAATTTAGCTGCACTACTAACGCAAACTGTACCGGGGACGTCAAAAGTTCAGAGAGAGCTGAACTTGCATACACGATTGGGATCCTAGTTCCAAACAGGTAATTTGGTCTTGAGTCTTAAGCTTGCAGAACTAGTTCTGTGGCAGCGTAGTTTAGCAGTTCCTACAAGGAAATCCTAGATTATATAGATCGTCTCTCCCATCCACTGTAAATTGGAACAACGTCTTGGGAGAGGGGTTTGGCAACATTTTATCACTCCTTTCCACTCAGGGATTCTGCTTGGAGGCATTTTTGCAGAGGTTCCCTTGCCTAAGTATCCAAAGGGGTTCAAAGTAGTGTTGTTTATAAAGACCAGCACTTGCGTACAATCTGAATATCTACTATTGGGGGAATGATTAAAAAGTGATAACCCATTCCCACAGTGGAATTTTAGGCACCTGTTTTTGTGCTCTTATGCTCTTATAAGGAATCTTATAAACAAAGATTCCTAAAGGCAAGGAATTGCTTGGTAGGGCTTTAGTGTTTCCTACTTTTCAGCACCCCCCTTTCTTTGATAAAGACAGTTGATATTCTGCTTTATATTAAGTGTATTACAGTACAGTTTTAAGACCCTTTTCTAAAGATTGCCCCCATCAAGTCCCTCCTCTATCAACACTTTGGAACTATCATTATAGCATAGGTACGTAAGATAATAAAATAGTATAGTATTTTTGCACAGTATAGAATCGGGGCATATATAGGCATGAAACATTTCCACAAGGGTGTACTTGAAACAGTGGATATCTCTGGATGGAAGCGTTGGGCATGGGAGTGGGGAAAAAGACTGGACACTTCTGGTCTTTGTCGTGGACAAATATTTTATAATTTCAAAAATAAATTTTAAAGAATTCTACATAAATAAGTGAAAAAAAAAAAAAGAACATATGGGCCATTGAAAAGGGACAGTTATCTGAGTTTTTTGGGTGTAACTACTGCAACAAGGCCTGCAAAAAGAACAGAGGGCCTTGTGTTTTCTGGGGTGGTTCATGAGACAAGATACTTGTCTGTTTTGCTCTTCATTATATCCCCAGGGAAGAGAAGGTTCTCTGGAGTCCTACTGCCACTTGATATTTCAGGACCCTGAACATTATGGCTCAAGTCTGTCTAGGGTAGTGAACATCACCTCCACCGAGAAGCCTTCTGTGGTTCTTGTGCCCTTCCTAGGTCTCTGCCTTCTTTCCACTCATATTAAAAGAAATACACTGCTTTAGAGTTGGTGCCTATCTGCCCTTTATTCATACTGATTGTATTCCTTTTATCTCCAGGCAGTGGATGGCACAAGACTTCTTCTGCTTAATGACAGCTGCTCTCATCACAATGTTCCCTTTGTTAGCCTGCAGCTCTGCTGATTAGGAATCAGGGTTTTACTTCTCTACTAAGATTGCAGGTATAGGGCTTCTTTGTGTGGTAAAAGGGAGGAGGTCACACAGAGTGTGCCAAATTACATAAAATGGGACATTCCTGGATAGTAGATGAGTAGCTGCAATTCCTCTGGGAGATTCCTACTTTAGGACAAAGTCTCAACTACTGTGTGGAAGAATGAGGTTTTACATGTGGCCTCACCTTACTAACACACACACACTCTCAGAATCCTGGGCTGGGGCCACTTCCTGGTACACACCCATATTCCTTGTTTACCAAATCCTTTCTCCTCCTGGAATACACAATGCATTTTTATAGCACAATAATACTTTATACCCACTGTGGCTCAATGGCACGTAAAGTGGAATTAACCCATAATTCATTTCTCCTTCCTTTGTGTTTTGATTTAATGATGCTTGACTCTAACTAAATAGTTTTTCCTACAGAGGGGAAAAAAAAGAGACTCTGGCAAGGCGGTGGAGGTGGGGCAAACCCCAGTGGTGTCTTACAAACCTATGGGTTTGTAGTTCTCCATGTTATTGCCCATTGAAGTTTCACTAGAGTGTGCTCTGTGTGCACAAGGCCAGCCTAAATTATAAACAAACATGCATATTTGTCTTCCTTACATATAGGGAAAAGAATTGTTAGGTTTACAGAGAAAAAGAGATCGTTGTGTTCAATGTTTCATTTTTGGTGTTGCTGGTATAGGATGAAATTTATTTTAATCCTCCTGTTGGAGTTGTACCTTAGTATTTAGGCACACGCTTATATGAAGTTTGTCCTTATGGGCTAAGTGGGATTTATCCTACAGTGTTCAAACTTCTCTTATATTAACTCTTACTTTACTAATTGACTTTTGGGTCCAAGGAAAGGGTTAAAAAGTGCCAGAGGCAAACTACTCCAGAGTGACTTCTGTAAGTGCACTCACAGAGAGCACGTGCCCAAGACATTGGAGGTTCTCTACTCAGCAACATCAGGAAATGACACAAATAGCTGTTTGCCTGGCAAGGTGTGATCTGACTACTTACTGTACATCACCCTGGCTGCAGGGGTGTAATATGTGACACAGCATCAGATACTTAAAGGCACAGAGGTGTTCTTAGCTCAGTTGCAAAGTTAGACTGGAGCTATCGATCTAGTATGTAAGTAGTGGAGCAGACAGATTTTGTGGTTCACTGACAACCTGAATTAAAAGGGAGCCCTTCTGAATATTTCTGCTTGCCACTTTGCTGTGACACGAGCTTGACAGTCAACTCAAAGGAATAACTGGGTTAGGAGAAAACTGATAAGTGACATAGGAAGCATTATCCTTCAAACTCAACACAAGCTAAACCAAGATCACAGTCACTTCTTTCTTAAATGATGGAAGAATGAATTGGGGTACCTTACATGAAGTGGTCATGGGGCATCTTCACTGAGTGCCAAGTGAAATGGAAGAATAACCTGTTCTTCTATGTTGCTGCTCACGAGTTAGCATACATGACTTATCTAACAACCAGGGACTTGTTTCTTTCAGTCTGAAGTTAGTAGTTTCAAATTTGAGCCCATGGAACCTCTTTCTCTCCTGCCGTATATTTTAATGATAATAGAGAAGGCTAAATCTAAGGCAGGGGTAAATATTTCAACTTTAATAGTAATCAAAGAAATACAGGGGCGCCTGGGTGGCTCAGTGGGTTAAGCCTTTGCCCTTGGCTCAGGTCATGGTCTCAGGGTCCTGGGAAAGTGTATAGATACACATATGTGCATAAAGATAGGCATTATGATTTAATAGAATAATATACCAAAAAATTAAGTTATTTCTGGGTAGCAAATTTT
Organism: Mustela nivalis; assembly: GCF_964662115.1. Classification (NCBI taxonomy): domain Eukaryota; kingdom Metazoa; phylum Chordata; class Mammalia; order Carnivora; family Mustelidae; genus Mustela; species Mustela nivalis. Next base: position 38,464,647 of record NC_139026.1, read on the forward strand.
AAGATTGTTTACATTTTTTTTATTTGCATTTTAAAATTTTCTTTAATTTATACATAATTACATCAGTGAAGCAAAACACTACTTCTAATTTAAATAAGTAAATACGAATAAGCTAAGTCATCCTCTGACTGACAATAATAGCAAGTTAAGGAACCTGTGAACCTGACTATGATGGAGAATGTGTGTTTCCTACTCTAATATCCACTTCTTTGGTTTTAGCACCACAGTTTGTCACTGGACCCATTGCCAGCCAGAATAAAAGACTTCATTTCCCAGCTTCCCTTCTAAGAAAGGTAGTCAAGACTAGATTCTGGCCATTGAGATGCAAGTGGAAATTCTGTGTGGGACTTAAAGAACTTTGACTACAGAGCACCCGTTTATGCTTATTTTCTTTATTCCTTCTCACTAAACACATTGTGTTTATGGTTGTTGCTAAGTGTATCTATACTGGCAAGTTGAATTTCTTGGATTTCAAGATGAGTCTTTCTATAGTGAATTTTTTTTTTTTTTTAGATGTAGCTGATAAGCCTATATAGACACAACCTCAAATGTTGATATAGCCAATCTGGAGGCAATAGCTTCCAAATGTAATTCTTTTTTTTTTTTTTTTTTTTTTAAAGATTTTATTTATTTATTTGACAGAGAGAGATCACAGCAGGCAGAGAGGCAGGCAGAGAGAGGGGAAGGGAAGGAAGCAGGCCCCTGCTGAACAGAGAGCCCGATGCGGGACTGGATCCCAGGACCCTGAGATCATGACCTGAGCCGAAGGCAGCGGCTTAACCCACTGAGCCACCCAGGCGCCCCCAAATGTAATTCTTAATTACATAAAAGTTAAACATAAAATGGATGTTAATGATGATGGAAATAATGGCATTTTAACACAAGTGCAAATGTGGCTTATTAAAATACAGAGCACTTTAATAAATAAATACATTTAGGGAAAATGAGCTCATTATTGAAGGAGAATTCATCATCTGAGCTGTATTGCTTAAAGAATTTTTACCAAATGAATATTTCTGTGAACTTAGGACTTTGAGAGAAAAACTATATTAAATTCTGAGACCAATATATGGATTCTTTAGCATTAGTTCATATTGCTACAAAAATTAAGAGGAATAATATAATTTGTACCTTTAATAGACAACATTATCTCTTATGGTTTTTTGGGGACGTGAAGCTTACTTTCTCAGATTTCATCATTATATGGCTAATTTACAAGGTAGTATGATTGGGTGCTTCAAGGATTTAAACTTTGATGATGATGAAAAGCTAATTTTGTTCGTGTTGCTTCTATAATAACCCTCAGACATTTTTTAAATGACTTGAAATGGTAAAAAAAAAAAAAATACAAGCAATTAAAAAACACATTAACTCCCCTAATCTCCCAACTGTAAGACATTATTAGAAAGTGGCCAGAGTTAAAAAAAAAAAAAGAAGAACAAATTTCTTTAGAGAAACATCCCCTTTTTTCCTTTCTTTATTTTATTTTTGTCTTTATCAATGCAAATGTTCATGTTTTCATCTCTGTAGGATTCTTTCCTCACTGCATTCCACAAGCCCAGAGAAACTGGCTGGAACTCATACAAAACCCTCTCCTGCTACCATATTAGGAATCAAAATGTGTAGCAGAAACCCACGGCCAAGTAGAGATAATCAACAGGGAATGTCTGTGCCTTCAAGCCAAATGAGTGCAGAAAAATGATCAAGGCAGCAAAATAAATAATAAAACTGAGGACTGGCTTTAGAGTATGGTCTTGTTGTATCCCACTTGCTAATAAAGCTGTGCTGGAAATTTGTATACCTCTTGGCCATTCAGGTACCAGAGTCCAGTTAGGTCTAATTTTATGGTGGATATAATTCACTCCGGGTCACAAGTGGAGCAAAATGAAATAATATATCTCTGTCTTATTAACTACATGAAAAATTTCGTGTGGTTCCATGCTTCATAAATCTTCTATAATACCTGAGACTGTAATACTTTAAATTTTAGGGTTTTTTTGTTTGTTTGTTTGTTTTTTCTTTTCAACTTTTGCAAAGTCTGTAGATGTATGGAAGTTACTAGAAAACTTTCTGGTCATACTGTTTTCACTCCAAGTAAAACTGGTTAACAGGAGGTATATTTTTCTTCTCCGCTGTACTTGATTCATCATATACTTGACTAGAAATAAATTTTTAATTAATATATGTGACAAACACATCAGTGTTTAAAACCACAGCACAGTGGTTCTGGAATCCTAGCAAGGGATAGGCCAGGGATTATATAGTGAAGCCTGAGCAATTATCCAGTGGATTAAACAGACTATTGTGGAACTAACTGCCTGCTTTATTAAGACAGTAATGATGATACCTGAGGATGTAATGCTGTAATGATGAGAAATCTGACCTTGCAGCCACATTTTGTAAGTTTTAAAGGAGGCAGAAGTAAATGAGATCAGAGAACAGAAGCTTTCATAAATCAAGACAACAGATGACAGGAGCCTGGGTGAAAGCATAATTGTAGACCCGGGATGAAACGAAGAATTTAGAGCTGTTACAAAGTAATTTCTGTGCCATAACTCTCTGGGGATTTATAAATATCAGAGAAATAGTAGATCCCATGGTCAAACTGCTTCTGGACGTATTACCTGGACCAAAAAAAACCAAACCAAACCAAAACAAAAAAAAAAACCCAAACAAAACCCAAGCCTAAACCCAATGCTGCCCCCCCCCCCTCACCAAAACCAAATCAAACCAAACCAAACCAAAACAAAAAAACCCGCAGGGACAAACCAACAAAAATCTTTCCTTGTATGTTTATTGCATGTCATAGTTTACAAAGTTTTCATGGGCATTACTTATCTGGCCCTTTATGAAATTTGTGAAATTTGTGAGGTAAGACTTCCTTACCCTTTTAATCCACATGTGGGCATGAGCTGAGTCACCTCTGTTAAATAACTTGCTCAAAGTCTCAGTAAGAACATGCACTGGGTCTCAAATCCTTGCTTTTTCCAACTATCTCACTAATGTCAACCTGAGTAGGAGTGTCTGTGCTTTCTGGAGGACTCTTCCTTTCCTTTGAAGTGAGACTTAACAGTAACTTCCCACCTTGTTCATTTGGTTATTTAGTCTTCAATTTGAGCAATTTTTAGTTCTTTGATAGTTGTGGGACTGCACAAGGTCTGGGACTTTGGACGCATTATTTAGCCACCATGGCTTCGGTGAGACTAACTACGCCCAGAAATGACAGCAGACAGGAAATGCCCTTTCTTCAAAGGACTTGGACCAGAGTGACCAAATGCCTTGGCTGCTACTGCCATCTCCTGTTCAGAGTGGCTAATCCCGGAACTGCTCTTACATACATCTGCTTAAAATTCAAGTGTTAATACCCAGGCCAAACTGCCTCCAGGTGAGTCAGGAATATTGCTCATGCATGTGAGGTTCAACCCATTCTGGAAGCAATGTCTTTTGGCAGTGCCCAGTGTTGGAAGGTGGTACGAACAGGATTAACAGAGGGAAGATTATTGTTTGCAGGAGGAGGTAGCTGGGAAAAACAAGTCTCCATGAAGCGGAGATGTGGCCAAAGGTGGAGGAAAAGCAGCAGCAATGTATGCCTACTCTGAGTATACTGCTTGAAAGACAAACACATCTACTCTAAGACTAAAATCTCTGCATGGGCCACGTACAAGGGAAGTGAAGGAACATAGCCTGATCTTCTGATACCAGGAGGGGGCATTGAAGGAGTTTTGATGTAGCTCAGAAGCACAGACTGTGCTATCGATACACCCCATCTATAAGCCGAGGCCAAGAACTAAAATGGCAGTGGTCCACAAAGACGATTCTGGATCTTCTCAGAACTTAGGATTTGCATTTCTGAGAATGTGAGGACCAGAACCATCCCAATGGAACAGCAAATGGGCCTAACCATTCCAGGATTCAATCTTTTCTTTCTCGCATGGCCTCCCAACTAATGGGAGGCAGCTCGGTAACTGGGCTGTGGGAGGGGAAGTGGGACAGAAATGGTTATACTACCACCTGGTGCTAAATTGTCATTGCTGGTGACATTCTACTACCTCTCACATCGTCGAGGTCCTTGCCATATTTGTGGGATGGCCTCCTCTCAAAACCATAGAGGCCACTCTTATGAACCTATTTTCCTTTCAAGATAATTCTTGATGCTAAATTTAAGTTAACTTCACTTATTATTAATGGGAGAGACCCACACAGTATGATCAGTCACAGGTAATGAACCACCCCAGGGAGAGCTCTAGTGATAAACCCAGAGAAGAGTGAGTCATGAAGGAGTAAAAAAAGAATACAGATTACAGTACCTGACTATTTGTCTAGAACACTAGCTTCCAGCAATAAGACTGCCCTTATTCTGGTGGCACCAGACAAACAAACATCAACTTCTCAATCAATGACCTGCTGATAGAGTTGCTCAGTGTGAAAATGTTCTCTGTTCTATCTGGACACAGTTAAATACTGCAACTCACAATTAGTCCTTAAGCTTGTTCATATAGGGCTTACCCAAATATATTCAGCTCATAGTTTTCATTCTGTGACAGAATGTGACAAAGAGGGTATATGTAGATCTCGGTCCAATCAAAAGGACCACTTGACAATCTTTTTCTTGATAGCCAATATAAAAATTTAGGCTCCACAAATAATTTTTTCCCCAAAGACCTGGGAATTTCTTGCCACCTAAATTACATAAAGACTGATGAGTATCGGGACACCTGGCTGGCTCGGTCAGTAGAGCATGAGTCTCTTAATCTCAGGTCATGAGCTCAAGCCCCATGTTGGGGTGTGGAGCGTACTTAAAAGAAAAAAAAAGTATTATGAGTGTTGGGTCTAATTGTTTTGTGCAATGTGATTCTGTACCTTATGTTCTGAGAACTATGCTAGGCAAGCAGGAAGGCTTACTGGACGTAGGCTTTACCTTTAGTGGCATGGACCTGACCACTGGATAGCATGTATATCTCAGATGAAGTCGACTTCTGCGGATAAACGTCGTGCATGTCCTTGCTTGTAGATCTGACCAGCCACTGAGGCTTGACAGTAACTCACAGGTGAATTCAATCTTTTTGTTCCTAACACTGTAGATTCCCAAAGGGCATGGTGACAAGCATGGCTAAAGGTTTATTGGCTGCTGCATTGGCAGAGGCTGACTTGTGAGTGTTGAGAATGTGTTTTAGGGCCGGGTGTAGCATAGTGTAAATTTGAACCTTGCTCAAACATGACCATGTAACAATTCTATTTCTGGGTTTTGTTTTGTTTTGTTTTGTTTTTCCAATTTTTAAATAGAGTAAAATTAATCTTACTAAGTCCAGCCATTGTAATTTAATCTGCCATTTATGGGACTTGCATAAAGTAATTGAGGTGTCCAACCAGACAGACAGCAATTAGAGTCCTCTGGTATTTGATAAGTAAGCTTTATTGGGTACCCACAGTTTTGCTTTTACCCTGCGAAATCTGTATTCAGAGGCCAAGTTCCTATGCAGTGTTGTTATCCTGCTTATCCTTAGAGCTCTGGCTCCAGTTCCAATGTATAAGAGTAAAATGGATTCCAGGACTGATTTATAAAATATGACTCAGCCTAATATATTTAAAGAAACCACACAGATCAAATAATATATACTCCCATGTTTGTTGGAAAATTTCTTAGGTGAGATTGTTCTTGTAATCAGGCAACTTCTAAGATAGTTGTTTTCAAACAACTATCATTGGAATTGCTGAAGGGCTTATTAAAAACAAATTGTTGTAAAAAAGCTTTTAAAAAAATTAAAAAAAAATTTTTTTTATTTTGGTATATTCCCAATAGTTTATATTTGCTTCTGTTTTCCTTGCCTCAGGAGACATATCGGGACCTATGCCAAAATAAATAGCCTTTGCACAGAAAAGGAAACTGTCAACAAAATGGAGAAGTAATCTACTGAATAGGAGAAGATATTTGCAAATGATATGTCCAAATCAGGGCTTAATATCAAAAGTATATAAAGAACTTATAAATCTCAGCAGTGAGAAAGCAAATAATCTGATTAAAAAAATGAGTAGAGGACCTGAGTAGACATTTTTCTAAAGAAGACATACAAATGGCCTACAGATATACCTGATAAGATATTCAACATCAGTAATCATCAGGGAAATGCAAATCAAAACCACAGTGAGATAGTCCAAATGGCTAGTGTCAAAATGACAAGAAAAAACAAGTGTTGGTGAGGATGTGGAAAAAAGTGACCCTTACACACTGTTGGTAGGAATGTAAATTGGTGCAGCCTCTGTGGAAGAGAGTATAGAAGTTCCTCAGAAAACAAAAAATAGAAATACCATGTAATTCTACTGGATATTTACCCGATGAAAACAAAAGCACTAATTTGAAAAGATATGTGCACCCCTGTATTTATTATAACATTATTTACAATAGCCCAGATATGGAAGCCACCCAAGTGTCTGTTGATAGAGGAATAGAATGTGGTATGTATATACACAATGGAATATATTCAGCTATAAAAAGGAATGAGATCTTCTCATTAGTGACATGGATGGACCTCTAGGTATTATTAGGGCATTATGCTAAGTGAAATAAATCTGACAGAAAAAGACAAATACCGTGTGATTTCACTTATATGTGGAATCTAGAAAACAAAGCAAACAAGACATGAAACAGACTCATCAGTACAGAGAACAAACAAATGGGTGGTTGTCAGAAGAGGGGGAAGATGGATGAAATAGGTGAGGGGGATTAATACGTAGAAAATTCCATTCGTAAAATAAATAGGTAATGAGGATGAAAATAAAGCATAAGGAACATAAATAACATTATAACGTGTTTTATGGTGACAAGTGGTAACTATGTCATTTTGAGCTTTGAGTACTGTACAGAATTATCTAATCATCATGTTTTAGACTGAAACTAATATAACATTGTATATGAACTGTATTTGCTTAATGAAAATTTAAAAAGAAATTTTGTGCCCTCCCCCCACCACAGGTGCAGCCCATCTTGGGTGGGGTCTAAGAATTTGCATTTCTGACAGTTTCCTAGGTATTGCTGGGTCTGGAAGCACGCTTTGAGAATCTCTGCTCCAAGAAACCCAGGTTTTTAACCAGCCTCTCCTTAACTGTCTCTTTCTCTGTTTTAATCTCTAGATTGTTCTCATGCCTGTTCATGGCTGTAGTGGGCTGGACCCTGTCTCCCCAAATTCATATGTTAAAACCCTAAGGTCCAGCACCCGCAGAATGTAGCTATATTTGGAGACAGGGTCTTAAATAGGTAATTTAAGTTAAAACGAGGAGGGCTGAGTCCAAACGAAGGCCTATTATGAAAAGCCTGACCACTGCTCAGGAAGAGAAAACGCTGCCCCCAGACTGCCTCCGGCCGTGAGTGTCTCCTGGGCCTCCAGCCTCTCTGCCTACCCTGCCGCCTCTACAATTTCGTGAGTCATTGGTTTAAAATCTTTCTACTTTATTTATTTATTTTTTTAAACTCACATATCCATTGTATTGGTTCTGTTTCTCTGGAGGACCCTAATACAAGGTCTCATTCCCTTCAGTTTCTGGTTGAAGCCTGAGGATAAACCTTTTCTTATGACTGGTTTCCAATGAGCGGAAAGTACTGGGAAAAAGAAACTTACTGGCTTTTCTCATATGCAGCCATCATTTAACGTCTTTTATTACGATTTATTCTGATGGGTTGGATATTCATGGTGTATGGCTAATGCTTTTTGCTCATGAAGAGAACCTAACTGGCATTCCATTGTGGGACCCTCCTGCTTTTTAACTGATTTTGTTTGTGGTCCATGTTCTAACAAAGGCAACTGCCTCCCAGGTACGTAACAGTTCATCTAGACTGGGGTCTACTGAGGAGAGCTAATTTAGGCTTTTCATATGCTGGGGAATCACGGGAAATTTCTTTGGCATAGTCTGAATGCTTTACAAGTATGTCAGGATGGGTGGACATGGTGTGTTACTACCTTCATTGTGACTTTTCCCTAAGTCCTGCCTCCCACACAAGGAGGACTTAGTGAGCTTTCACAGAGATATCTACATTAAAACAGCTCTGGGGGAGTCATGAGCTTTCCTGAGCTCGCTCTGCTTTCATCCTTTGTTGCAGGGTTTCTTCTGCCTCTGGCGTTGGCATGATTGAAGATAGGGGGCTATTTAGGTTTGCAGCGCAAACACCTGTGGAAGTCTGTTTCTCAGGCCTCCCGTCTAAGAGGTATTTCTCAGGCTGCCCTGCTTTAAGTTAGCTCGAAGAACAAAAATTAGAGCCTTCAGAATTGATCAACCCTAGATAACTGCAAAAAAGACTTTACCAACCTCCAAACCCAGGTTTTATCTGCAAGAGCTTGAAACCTGGAACCTGTGCTCAGGCTAGAGTCACACGTGTCGAGATGGCAGCACCTACTGGCCAAGTGTGGTACGGCAGCTCTGGAAAGGCACCTCCACTTCCAGGCAAGAGCGGGGCTAGCCCCACAGGGTTTGTGTGCGGTGTTTCGGTGACTTTTCTCCGGAGAAATTCTTGTTGGGAGTTTTTGAGGCCCGGAGTGTAGATTGACTCAAGCTGGAGGGCCCGCTCTAGTGTCAGAAGGTTCTGTGAAGGGCTCTACACTTCTGAAAATGCTGAGGCACTTAATGCGCCAACAGTGTTGTGAGTGTACACCAGGGCTAGGAGCATAACCCCCCAGGGACCCTCTGACTTTTTAATTCTTTTTTCCTAAAAGGTTTGAGACTTAATTGTTAGTACTTTTTCCAAGTGGTTATCTTCTATTGACAAGTGAAACAAATTGAAAAAGAAATTCTTTTCATAGAAATCTGCTAGCCAAGAAAAGCACTCAGAAAAGACATTTATTCCAAAGTGGAAAAATTGGCAATGGATTTTTGACAAACGCTGTATCATGAGGAGGGGTTTATATTATTAGCTTCATGCGTGCTAAGTGAAAACCTTATGGGTATTTTCTGGCACATTCTTGATAAAATGGTATATATGTGAAAGTTGATGATTGACTTGATTCTAGTTAATGTAGTTATTTCAACTTAACCACCAGTATTAAATTTGCCCTTGTTGGACATTTGTACTTGAAGCATTTTGATAGATTTTGTATGCTAATGTGAAGTGGATTAGCCAGCTGACATCTTGTCTTACAGATGAGGTTAGGGACATAAGACTCTGAAGGGGTTTATTCAAGGTCACATTGTTTATTAAAACTGGCACCCAGATGCCCAGTCCCTAACTGCTACCATAGCCCTTCTCAAACTCCTGGGCTGACTACTTGAATCCACCGATCATTGTTCTGTTGTCTAAAAGGGTGAATGAAAGCATAAGACTGATATTTGTTCCACTTTTGGACTAGAGTTTTGGTTCTACATGGACTTCATGGAAACCAAAGGACTAGCATGTCCTGTGGCTATGGCAACAGAGGAACAACAGTGAGTTAGAAACGGTGAAAAAGCCAATGCTTGCCTTTCAGCAAGACACCATGAGTCCAGAGCTGCCTACCAAGCATTGTGTGGTTGCATCTGTTGAATTCTGTCAGATGGCCTGCTGACATATAACTAAAACTGCTGAGCCAGCGGTGATTAAAAGGGCCAGAAAATTCTATAGCTCTGGTTGCTGGTACTTTGCTTTCTCACAGGCAACCAGCTATCTGTCCTCTGGTTTTTCTCTGCCTTCTGGAAAACTGACAACTCTGCCATGCATCTTCTTTCTCTGACTTTGTGCCCGGTACACTCTAGGATATTCAGGGGATGGGGGAGTGTTGCAAAGTGCAGCTGGCAGGGAGAGTAATAAAACGACATGGGAAGGCTGGAAGTTCTAGAAGGATGGAAATGGGTTCTTCAATGAGGAGAGCTGGCCTCCCGTATGCTGGGCATTATGCTTGATTCTATGTACTAGCCTCTCCTTTATTCATCAACAGTAGCCAAGAGAAGGAGGTTTTGTCTTTGCTTTGACTGGAAAAACTGTGGCTCCTGCCTTAATCAGCCTTCTGTCCTTGTGCCCACTTGTTTCTATGTAGTTGTACCATGTAAACATACAGGCTAAGTTCAGCATAGAGGTGCGAGAGTGGGGAGCTTGGACTCCACGCGGAGGGTGCAGATAAGGTATCTGGAGAAAAAGTAGAGATCCAAGAATAGGAGAAAAGGTGAAACTAGGTGTGTTCTAGTCCTTTTGGCTCTAGAGAGAAGGACGCTCAGATAAACACTCTGCTTTTATTTAAGTCCATTTGGTTTGTCCAGCAGAGCTGCAAATGAGAGATCTATAATCTTTGTAGATCTTCTATGGAAGCTTTGCTTCAAAGATGCTGTTCTTATGGATATAATGGGTTGTCTTAAATTCTATTCCTCAGGAAAAGTAGGAGATAGAAAACCATCCTGAATTCCAGTGGTTCTCAGTACTTCAACACCAACATCCCCTGGGCACTCATGAGAAATACAGATTCTTGAGTACCACCCCAGACCTCCTTGAGTGGGCCAGCAGTCTGCCTTGACCTGGGCCTCCAAATGATTCTGAAGCATGCCCAAGTTTGAGAGCTGATTCTTTACTCTGTAATATTTACCACATGAGGATTTAATCTCTTTCCCCATTTATATATGGAAAAAAAAAAAAGCCTTAAAAAACCCATCAATAGTCATCATGATAAGACTTAATTTGCTTTCTCCCCTGATATGTTCTGGAAGATGAGATAAATGGAACAATGTTGACGTGTTGACTGTTCCTAATATAAAGAAAGCCAGTGCGAGTTTTTTCCTTCTTGGCAATGTACTTGAACAGTTTAATTGACTTCTAGAGAAAATTAAATATGAGTTCTAAATAACAGGAACATCACCTCTGATTTTTGACTTTATCATAATATTTTCTTCGACATCTGCTGATGACAATGATTGAAATTTTAAGAGGGAAAAATTATTCAAATGACCACAGACAGCTTGTTGCAAGGTCCTATAATCATCTGCACTTATAAATAACAGTATCAATAATCCTTCTAAAACTTGGAAAGACCAAGGAGAAGATCACTATTCCTTCTCCTCCCTCCTTTATCCTGATCTCCTAAGAAAAGAAATAGTTTTGAAATAATAGGATTCTAAGATTGCAGAATTTCAAAGGAGACCGGGCACAACAGTACTGAACTGTGTATTAATGTTGCCTACACTGACTAGGCGGAAGTTGAAATTACATGATTTATTTTCATGGTACTGGTGATTTGTATTATCTCGAGCTGGAGAGTCATGGCAAATAGAAGTTTGGGGAAGGAGCAGCTAAAAAAGCTGTGAAAAAATATTGTTAAATCACTGTTGGAGAGAAAAGAATTGTTTCTGGTTCCTAATAGCAAGTTCTCCCTTCTCCTGAAAGTCCTTCATTTCTAAAATCTGCCGTTCCATACACCACATCTTTTCTTTTCTTAAATAGTAACGAGTTCTCCCTGAAAACTTTCTTCCTTAATAAGTCCTGTCTGCAAATGTTTGATATGTATCTCTTGTTGACAACATTTTATATATGTTGATTTATGTAAGTAAACATTAATCATATCTTAATTTTTTTTTTCTGGAGTACTGAGATCATATTCTATAAATGTTTGTTTTGATCAGCAGACCTCTACTGATTTGCTATTGCATATTTTCCACCATAATGGGCATTAAGACACAGGTGCCAAAAGTAAACCCAGGAAAATACAGTTGGCTGATCATGCAAAGCCAGGATAATTTAAGAATTCAACATAATAATTCAAAAAAATTTTTTTAAAGATATTTGCTTAGAAGCCAAATAAATTTCAGGTGATGGGGGGAGGGAGGTAACTTGGTGATGGGTATTAAGAAGGGTACCTGTTGTGATGACCACTGGGTGTTATATGCCACTAATGATTCATTGAACATTACATCAAAAACTAATGATGTACTCTATGTTGGCTAACTGAACATAATAATAAATTAAATGTGGGTGAAAGCCAAATAAATTATTAAAAACAAGTTAGTAACTGATAGGAATTTAGCATAGACCTTCTTATTCTATTGACCTACGTGTGAAATTCCCTCAATGGTGTTTGAACAGATTTCCCTGGGAGTTCAGAGGAGCTTAGCTGTGTTGTAGCAAGGGCCCTCCTGCCCCAATGTTCTCCTGTTCTGTGGATCAGACTGACCTTGCATACTGATCACTCTGTCTGAAGTGTAATGAAGGACAAATGGACTATAACTGGTAGTAACAAAAAGGATATTTTGCCTTTAGAAATAAATTAAGTCAGAAGGCCAACTTTTAGCTTGAAACAACAATTCAGAATCTAATGTTGGTAACAGGAACATAATATAACCTCATCCAGTTACAAGACTAAATTAAAAATGTTCTAAGAAACACAAAACCAGAGATTTCAACTCTACATAGTAATACAGAGTTTAAAGTTGATTATAGAATACATAATGTAAACTTTTCCTAGAATCAGAGCTGTTGAGATTAGAACATCACCTAGACTTAGGAAAAATCCATCAGGTGCCCCTACTTCTTTATTCTTAATCAGAAAAAGAATGATTTCATTTAACCTAGTTTTGTGCTAGATTAGTATTACCTGGGAAACATTAAAAAAAAAATAATTGTTTCCTGTAATCTTCAGCTCTCTCTCTTGAGATAGAGCCTGGGCATCTGTATTTTAAAAATCTGCTAGGGGAAACTCTGATGTACTAAAGATCCAGAAAGTCTGGACCAATATCCCATTTAATATTTCAATATTTTAATATTAAAATGTGCTACAAAATTGTCAAATATATTCTCCTAGCATGTATTGAAGTGAAATACAAAGTATCAGTTATGTAGGAACCACCTCAGTCAATCATCCTGTGGTGTGGTGGGGCGATCTCAGATGATAATAAGCCTTTCCTTACTGTTGCCTGGAAATCTGTTCATGTACTCTTTGAAGCCCATAAAATGGTTTACATAATAAATACCTCAGTTTCTAAAGTATTAAAACATTTGATTTAGAGATGGATATAGATAATTTCATGTCTGAGCATTAACCAATTAAAAATTATGTGTCTAGGTATAGTAACTACTGGGCAAAGTATTACTGAGTATTTTGCAGCCATATTAAGACAAAGTCATGATTGTCTCATGGATTATAAGAATGTCTTCTTAACTTTATTACAATGACTAACTTAGGAAAATCTGGGTATCTTTTTTTTTTCCCCAAGTGTGGTCTGAAGACCTTGTGTACTAAAAATTCACTTTTGATATGCTACACATCAACTTGTTTTTCCTTCCCCTTGATATTCCTGTACATTTTTTCCTTTCATTATATTCTTTGAGTAAAATATATACCTTACATAGAATAGGAGAAGAGATATTTTCATTAATCAGAGATTAGTAGTAAGGTCTGTAAATGCTGAACTCTCTATTTTACTAATTAATCTACAATGAAATCATTCAGAAGAATTTTTGAAGTGCAGACATGATTGATTTATGTCTCTTCTCTAACCAATCTTCTTCTCTACCTTTTGTCAAATGAGAGTAAAGAAAATGTGCTTAATGCCTGCTATGTATCAGGACTTTTAAAAATCGGGACGCCTGGGTGGCTCAGTTGGTTAAGCCACTGCCTTTGGCTCAGGTCATGATCCTAGTGTCCTGGGACCCAGTCCCGCATCGGGCTCTCTGCTCAGCAGGAGCCTGCTTCTCTCTCTCTGCCTCTGCCTGCTTGTGTACTTGTGCTCGCGCTTTCTCTCTCTGACAAATAAATAAATAAAAATATTTAAAAAAATCACTTGGCATTAAAAAATGATATAAAATTATATGTATAGTGTATAAAAATTTTTCAAACATTGGGATTATAATGAGATTCATCTATTTAACCTTAATTTTATTGATAATTATGGAAGTAATTTTATATAGACAGGCTAATCCATTTAATGACTAAATACTAATGATTAGCGAAACAACTGGAGTGTAGATATACCATTGGTAAGATTAAATTTATGGTCCAGTTGTTTTAGCGTTTCAGTGGTAAGAGGGAAAACCCATCATCTGTTTTTTGAAATGATGCTGTGGAAATCTTTTTTGATGTATTCTAACTAGGTATTTCAGGTTGTTGATGTGGACTGAAATAAGTTTTCTTTAACATAAAATAAGCCAAATAGATGCGTTCCTATCTCAGTAGTCAGGCATTCTTAAATGTATGATTTTGAAATGTGTCATGCTCTAAGATGAGATGTGAGAATAAACGGTAGGACATGTGTCGTCAACTTCTGATTGGTATTGATCTTTATGAGTTTAAATGGGTTCATATTTGGATACTGAATCATCTGCAGACTGTCATATATTGTATAGCAATCTATCTTTATCAGTGCTTATCAATTGCCTATACAGGTTAAACCTGACACACTGTTTGAGCTTCTTCCTGTAATTTTTTTCTAGGTGCATTTTCACTGTTTTCAATTTTTCCTTTCCAGCAAAAGCAATATTATTTCCATTTTGACAACTGCTTCAGTGATATCCTAAATTATATTCGTATCTGCCGGTCTATTGCAATTCAAGTTAATACCTAGCTATATACCTCCAGCATTCACCAGGTACTTATCACCCAGCTATCTGGGCTACGTGAACAGTTTATGTATTTGTCTGATTTAAATAATACATGGGACCAGATGCTAAAGCATTAGAACAGATTGCAGCCAAGTAATGTATTCTCTCTTCCATGCAGTCCCTGCTGGAGCTCTCAAGTTAGTAAGCAACAAGGTATACATTGAAATGGCTATGGTTGCTGGTCCTCACTTTCCCAAATGGAGCAGCAGAGAGATGTGAGGGTTTGGTGGAGGGGTAAATATTGGTAGTGTTTGCTCTTTTTCAAAGAGCAGGGGGAGAGCAGAATGAAGTGGGGGAAGATGGAGGGAGGCCGACAGAAGTCCGAAGAAATATTTTCAGGATTGTCTATCCAGACATGGTTAGACTACATCTCAGATTTCTTTAACTGAACCAGATCATTGTTAATTAAGCGGAATCATCTCTATATATCTCTCTATATAAATTATATATATATAAACATGTAAAAATTTGTCTTCTTAAACTTTGCATTATCTTAAATTGGTTTACCTCTCGATTCTCTTTCTATTCTTTCTTTGTCCTTTATACTCTTAAGTAAGTTTTATGTTACAAGTAGGGAGTAAAGAAGTATCTTCCATCTTCCTGTTCTCATTTGCTTTATCAAATCATTTCCTGTTATAATTTATGTGTCCGTAATCTGTATTTGCTAGGTTCTTATATACTCTTTGAACAGCTGATGTTACAATCTATAGTAAAACTGTCTACATCATGACTTCTCATATTATATGTAGTTTTTCACAATGTCAAAAAAAAGTTGATGTGGTTTTGTAGGTATATTAGAAAATAAACATTTCTTAGAAAACAGTTGGTGATTATTAGTATGTTTTAAAATTGTTGTCCAAAGTGTATTTCCATGGAAACTTGCCTAGTTAGATATTTCAGACATACATTTTAAAGATTGAAAATATGCATGGAGATACACTCTTAAAACAATATCCAAACTCTTCCTTTGGAGAAACAATGATTAGGATTAGATTGTTCTATCTCCTGTATTTGTTACCCACTCATCCTTCAAAGAAGATTATTTTTGTGGTGGTACATGCTGTTCATTTGGTGTAGATATAGCATATTTGGAGTATGAGTTTAAAATGTATAGAGATTGGAAAGCTAGCAACAGATTGATATTTTCTATGTAATTTACAAAATTACCCTATATTGATACTTCATTGTCAGTCATGACCTCTAGAATTCTGTCTACTGTCTTTCAAATCTCAAATGCAGTTTTATACTCCTTGGTATTTTAAAATTCCTTGGTTTCTGATCACAACAAATCTGCTATCATGAATAAAAATCTTATTTTCCTTTCAGTTTCCTGAGGGCTGTAATCATGTGCAATTCTGTCTACCATAACTGTTGAGGGACCAACTAAAGATTCTATTACAGAGATTACAAAAGATAGTGTCATCTTGTCCTTGCTCTTGGCAGCATCTTTGCCACTTTCAGAAAACAATGAAAATAGACCACTTTAGCTCTTGGCCATCTTCTTAATACATACTTTGGAGTTAATGACCTATGGACTGTGTCGTTCTTCATTAAATCAGTTTTTTTTCATTCTTGGGGCCAGGGAGTGGGGCGCATTTCAAAAATCTTAAGCAGTAGGATTCTGGCCTTTCCAGATGTGTACATTTCAGAGCCAGAAAGGAATTTTAAAAGCTGCTTTTATGGTTTGTTTAAAAAAAAAAAAAAACCCAAAAAACAAAAACCTTGTTAGCTTTTGTGTTTTGTTGTATATCTTTGAGCTAGTATTTCCCAAAGGGTGATTCTTCAAAAATTTGCACTGAATAACATGGAGTTAGTAATCTGCAGATACCTGGGTCTCTGTCCAAGAGATAATCATGATCACTGTGGGGGGGTGGGTGTGTGTCTGAGCACCTGTATTTCAGCCAAGTCATCCAGGAGATTCAGATGCATTCTGCTGATAGGAAACAACCGTATAAGCACTGGGCCCAGGGTCCATGACTGCTCTTGAGCATTACGACTGTTGATTGCTCCTAGAACATAATTTGCACTGGGTGGCTGGAATGAAGTGCATGAAAGACTTTGAATTCAATGGAAGAGCTTGGACGTGGAATGAAGTCTTCTAGGATATTTGCAGTGTTCCTGCGATGGGGTGGAGCAGTCTGTGGTGAGCTAGGAGAGGAAGCCTGAATGTCGGTAGGCTGCTAGAGCGCAGTACAGATCAGTGAGTCAGAAGCCAGACAAACCTGAGTCCCAGCTCCGCCTCTGAAGTCCCGGACAGTTACATAAGCTCTTAAAGTTTCAGTTTCCTCCTCTGCAAAATGATAATGACAGTACCTGCCTCCAGGGTTACTGTGAGGATTAGGCGGGATCTTCTCTGTGAGGCGCATAACACAGTGCCTGATTTATATCCAGGACTTAGCAAATGCAGGATCTTAAGTTATTCTAGTTAATTAAAAATGCTCTTAGCTGTCATTGGCTGTCATATAATTTAGGGCTTAAAAAGCCTATCAAAGACATGATACAGGGAAAAGTATAGACAGCTCCTACTGGAAAGGTGACATCCGTGTTGCTAAAAAATAAGATTAGTAACATAGTCCCTAGTCTATTGAAAGTGTGCCTTGAGTCAGAGAACTGATATTTCCACATTTTTATATCTTGTCAGGGTTTGTTAACGTGAATGAGAATAATGTGATTACATACAATTCTGTAGCAAGTAGAGAGAGTCCTGGAGTGTAATGGCAAGTGGGATTAATCTTCCTAAGCATGTTTTTCTGAATTTTATGGCATAGGCAGGTTTCTGGCACTGTGAATACACATCCTTAATGACATTCAAGGGTGAGTTCAATTGGAGTTCGTTAAATGGCAGGATTTAGGTATGTCACAGACTTAGCAAAGGAGGTCTGAAATCATGTATATGTATATCATGTCCTCGAATGATATTTTTAACAACATATTTAGCCCTGGAAACTGGGATTTAAAGTACTGGCTTCTTCCAAAAATTTTTCTTGTGAATAGAACATGGAAACTCCTCTTAAAATTTCTACCACTACAAAATTTGTGCTGTTTTAAACCTATAGTTCTTTCCCTGGAACAAGTAGTGTTTTTTTGTTTTTGTTTTTGTTTTTGTTTTTGAAAGAAGTAAGAAAAACTGTGTGTGTGTGTGTGTGTGTGTGTGTGTGTGTGTGTGTATGTGTATAAGAGAAAAAGGATATAGGTAAAGGCAGCAGTGGTAATAGATGGGCTCCGAGGAACTGGAGAATTATTACAAGTGCTCTGTAGATATTTTCTGACCCAACTCCTGACCCAACTCAATCTTTAACCCCCTATAGCTATATGCATACATTTTTAGATATTTGTACAATGGATAGAAGAAAATGTGCACAGGACATGGAGGCTCTTTTATTTTAATGTAACAATGTGACTTTGTTTATGAGAATTTAATGTCCATCATAAGGTGTCAAAGATTTTGGACTGAATAGATCACTAATTGATATGTTGATAATATGATTATATGATCTTATAATAAAAGCCTACTTTGTAAGAAAAGATCTAAAATGTGTGTACTTAATCTCATGTATTGGTCAAACCATTCTAAATATTTATTTATTTATTTATTTGACCAAGAGAGATAACCAGTAGGCAGAGAGAGAGGGGGAAGCAGGCTCCCTGCTGAGCAGAGAGCCCAATGCGGGGCTTGATCCCAGGACCTTGAGATCATGACCTGAGCCAAAGGCAGAGGCTTTAACCCACTGAGCTGCCCAGGTGCCAGTGGTCAAACCATTCTAATTCCCAACAGTTATTTGTATGCAAGCATGAATAGTCTGGATCTATACATAATTAGATATTAGGGAAATTTCCAAGACCATTTAATAGATATTATAGTCTCTCTCTTAGCAACTATTACTTGGGCATTTCTTAAGCATGTACTGACATTATAAATAACTTTCAAAATAAGCTAAATCTTAACTAGCATCCCCAACAGAATGCATATGAAGAAAATTTTACGTATCATCCTTAATCAAATGCACATAGAAAGAATAATAGAATAAGAAAATTGTGATCATAACTGGCTAGAGATATTTAAAAAATTTCTATATAGCGGACATTTAAATAGCTTCATATGTGAGCTTATATATATATGAAGTTATTTGAATATAATTTTTATTCTCTACAGTGACTTCAACAGGCTGGCTTATTAAATAAAAAAATAATAGAATCATTGATTTAAAGATGAAAAGACTTCAGATGTTAAAAAGTTTAATTTTTTCTTTTGAGAGATTGATGTCTGGACAAGCTATGTGACTTGCCCATGGTTATGGTTCTCATTATGGCACGATTGCGGTGATCTCTTCAAGCAAAAGTGTACGGTATGTCAAATATTTCTCTTATGAAGGATACCGGTGACATAAAATATTCAAAGATGATAAGGTGGGTAAGAGGGTGAAGATCCCAGAAGTGCTGAAAATGAAGACAAATTGAGATGAGATAGACAGGTTAAGATATTAATGGTGATGGTAATTTGGAGTGTCTCTGATCTCAAGTTCATTTCCTTGATCCCCTACAGGCAGGTGGCTAGGCAGACTTCATTGTGTCAAGTGTGTTCAGAATGACTTTGCAAAATGCCACGATAGTTGCTGTTCGAATAGAACGTCTTTGATGTGTGTAAAGTTCGAGTCATGAGAACAAGCAGGAAGGGTGAGAAGGGCACAGAACTGTGGAGACATAGGCCTTGTACAGGATGGCAGGGGAAGCTAGGCCACTGTGGGGCAGGGGCGCCCACCGACCCAGCCGGGCAGGGTGACTCTGGGCGGGATGCGTGGAAATGATGAACTTGAGGAAACAGCATTATGAGGTTAGAGATGATGATTGTGAAAGATACTTAAAAACCTAAACACTAGGGAATTCTAGGCATGCAGGGTAGTTATTAACATTTTATATAAAAGTTTAATGGTCTTGGAAGATAGTCTATGCAGTAGAAAACAAATGGAGAAAATGGGGGGAAAAATTCCAAAGACTTTTTTGGGGAAAAGTGTGTCTATTTCCAAAAGAATCTTATATTTGTGAACTTTTTTGGGTTAGAAATGTATCCTTTCTAACTAGATTCTCTATGATAACATATTTTAAATGTTAAGAATCAAATTTCTGCAGAGGGATGTTGTACCTTTCTTTGGGGGTGTTTAAAATAATCTTATCTAAGTAGGGCCAGGGACTGGAAAACTCCCGCGGGTTAATTCAGGGCCCAGGATAGGCAGTGTTGATTTAGAGTAGTTCTAACAGCACAAAGACAAGGTCGGAGACCATGGCAATGACCTTCACATGCACCATCTTCATCTTGAGCTAGCCCGAGTTACCATAACAAATTTTATTTTCCTTTTAGCTACAGACTCTAGCTTGTTCACTGACAGGCCAGCTAAGCAACAAATGCTGGAAAAGAAGCAATCTTTGGAGAGCTATGAATCACTATGTACTTTTTCACCTGAGACACCAGAGGCAATTTTTTTCATGCCCTTATTTCTTTCAGGTACTATGCTTATATCAGGTATATTTTCCTGAATTAAGAAATAGGTAATGAAATTTATATCTACAGTTGATTGTGCCCCTCAAATTGGTAACTTTGGCCCAATATACCAATTTATTCTAAAGCACATAATATCCTGCATATATGGTCTGGCTTATAATTTTGCCCTGGCACCATTTTGAATTATAAATCTTGGCACTCTGACATCGGTAATTTGGGTAGCACGATTTTAATTGCATGGATGATGTTTTGGGGGATGAGCAGGAAGATTCTGGTTATATTTTTAAAGTTAATCAGACTTGAAAAATCAATGAATATACATAAACCTTGATTGAGCACCCACAAATAGAAAAAAATACACAATCCCGAGAATTCATTTCCAGTAACTGATTATATAGTCCTTGTCTCTATAGAGTTTGGGAGAAAATTCTTGATACCTGCTTGTTTCACAGTGTAACCCAATATTCCTCCCATCACTATTAGCTATTATTATAAATTGCTTGGTGGAAATAACCATTACCAGAAAAGAGTAAATAATCCAACAATAACTCAAAAGATCAGGGAATTAAACACCTATGTATAAACAGATTAAGAACATAATGTCTGTAATTCAGGAGAAAGACAATTAAACCTATCCTATAATAAGTCATATTTTCTCACATCTGCCAATGATACTGAGTCAACTTTCATTCTTTTTTGCTGATACACTTCTATTCAAAACCTGAAATGTGGGAACTATTAAATCATCATCATGGCTCTGAGTATATGGTGCCCCAGATGTCCCAGGAGAGACCGTGAGAAATGTTTGTCAAAAGTCCATCTCTGTGCCATAGCATTTTTGTCTCTAACCCATGTGGTCAGGCAATGTAAAGCTACTTAAATATTTTGTCAGTGAATGCATATTTTACATGTTGATGCTTAAGTGGATATTAAACATTTTTATATTTCTTTCAGATATGACCACTCTGGTTACAGATCCCTGTTACATGATACATTTCTGTTTAATACAAAACTGTTCAGTTGGTTTTGTCTTTAATACCCATGAGTTAAAAAAAACCCGGAAAAGGCTGTTTAGTGATTTTTGGCATACAAATCTAATCATGGAAAATTTGGTTTATACTGTTTATGAAATATGTACTATAAAGACTTTTTTTTTTTTTTTAAAGATTTTATTTATTTATTTGACAGACAGAGATCACAAGTAGGCAGAGAGGCAGGCAGAGAGAGGAGGAAGCAGGCTCCCCGCAGAGCAGAAAGCCCGATGCGGGGCTCTATCCCAGGACCCAGGAATCATGACCCGAGCTGAAGGCAGAGGCTTAACCCACTGAGCCACCCAGGCGCCCCTACTATAAAGACTTTTACACAAACTTGCATATTAGCAATTGCGATGAGCCTATGTTTAAGAGGTGGTTAGTGTAAATACTTAAAATCTGCTGGGTATTTTCAAAGCTGGGAACTTTTCACTTGCTGGAAATAATTGTTGCTGTTGCTGGTATAATTCAGCCCTCTGTGAAATATGAAAACATGATGTATACGGAGAATTTGTTTCTACTAAGACTCAATTTTCTTTATTTCTGGAAAAATTATCTAGATTAAAATGATCACCTCTCAGCATACCCTCAATATTAAGTTCTTCAGAAGAGGGTAAGTACTCTGGTTGAATAACTAGAGCACAAATATGTTCTGTATGATGCTAGTTTTCCCAGAGAATTTCCAGATAGTAGGCATGATCCAGGAAAGTTTATATTCGAGGAGCCAGTTATCACAGTTTCATTTTTAGAGTGTTCTAGAGGTGAATTTATCTTATTAACTCATAAAGAGGAATTTGTGCTTTTTAGAAAGGCACTGCTTTATATGATTAAGAACTGAGAAGTACAAAGTAAAATTCCTCTCTGTGTTTAGGCTTTATTTTCATGTGTCTGTAATCTAGGGATTCACTCTTTCATAAGAAGAAATAATTTAAAAGCTATTGCAAGAACAAGTAAACCTAATTAAATTCTGATCATTCCACTGTTTTGTCTAACTGTCACTTCTGCAAGGGACAACAGCAAAATGTTCATAAAGGGTAGTTAGTAAAGCAGAAGGATTTTGTTTTGTTTTGCTTTTTAAGGAAGAACACTTAAAAAATTAGCTTGAATAGCCATCTGTACCATATGAATTTATTTTGCTATTGTACTCTATTACTTGGGATAAAAATAGTTAGAAAATGGCAATGTCTGTTCTATAAAGCATATTAAGGCCTCTAACAGGCTAACAATAAATATTTCAACCGTTGTGTTAAATGTGGGTAAATTTCCCTTAGAGCATTCGTAGAAGAGGGCAAGTGACCCTATATTATATGTAGTACCAAATACCACAGACTACCTGAGAGAAAAATCTTATATTTTATGAGTAGTCTAGAAAGGCTTGCTTTTCTGCAACATTTGAATTTATTTAGTAATTCAAAAAGGGGACTGTGCTGTGACATTGACATTTCATCAAATCCCACGAATCTCTATTTGGTGTTTGGAGTACAAATCATTACCATAGTTTCAAATCTGCTTTTTTCCTCTGAAACCCTATACTCACATTAGTGCTAAGAGGAAAAAATGCTGAAACCCCATTTTACGAAGCGGGATCATTCCAGAAGAGTAGCACATGCCTACATCCTCCATTTTGGAGGAAAGCTTTATATAGAATTCTTCTACCTCCTCTGATTTCTCTTTGTTTTTTTGTTTGTTTGGTTGTTTTGTTTTGTTTTTTTCCCCTTTCCTTTTATAGATTCTTAGTTATTTGAGTAAATAACAAGGGAACAGAATGATTCACCCATTTTTTCCCTGGCTAAGTACCTTAGGGTGTCAGAAAAGGAGTTTCTCTGGAGAATGTGAAAGGGAGCAAAGCATGTATTTCTGTATTTCTCTAGAGTCCCTGAGGTTAGTGGGCCTTCTGAACATTGTCCAGAATTGTACGGAAACGTGAGCCTGAGTTAGTGGGGGGTGGTGGGGCGGGGTGGTCGGGGAGAAGAATGTTTCAGGGAACGTAAGTGTCATAAGGATTTTAGCGTTCTTGTACTAGGAATAAACTTCAGAGCACTATGGGCACATGTATCTTATTTTCATGAAATGCCTTCCACTTCAACCTGAGAACCATCTATTACCATTCAGTCATTTCCCTGAAGTAAACTGTTCCCATGACTGAGAGCCCCGGGTCATTTCCCTATAAAACATTTCCTTAGTGAGGGGAGGGGGGGCTTAGGTGGGGGGGTACCTTGACCACCCACTGACGAAAATGGTCTTAGGAGCCTGCCTCCTTGTGAGACACCACCACCCCCCAGCCCCACAACCATAGTTTCATCAGCAAGCAATGAAATAGGTTTTTACATGAGAATCGAGGACCAGGGGCCTATCTGTCAGAGGTAATTACCTAGTCAGATTATCTGCACCTCTGAGGTGAAGCCAGAGATCATTATAATACTCTGTAATTAGTGGTTATTATTTTATCTGTTCATGCCCGAAGTGTGAATAAAAGGCACCTCTCAGCTGGACAGTCCTATCCTAACAAGACAGGGAAAACACTAATTGTCGGCATTTTCTTTGCCATGGCAACTTAAAATCAGCTTGCTTCCAAGTACTTTGTAGCTCAACCAGGCTCCTAACCTGCACATAGCCAACGTGGCATTTCATCCAGGAGTATCTAAAGCTTTAGCCCAACAACAGGTATAGGTATTATCTTGACAAAGACATGCATGAGAAGCTGCTGGTTTTTCTCTGTGGGGATAAGAAGTGCATTCTGGACTTGTTCTTGGCAGATGTTATTCTGACAGAAATTCAGAGTTCAAATCCTTCAAGCCCCTTGCCCTGCCATGTGCTGAGATGGGAAGTAAGTACGTAGAGCTGCTCCTGCATTTCAAGGCAGAGCTGCTACCTGGACCTTGGCTTTGGCTACTCTGCCCTTTGCAACCATGGTGGTCCTCTTATGTTCTTCGAGGAGATTGTAATATAATTCCCTGATATATATATATATATATATATATATATATTTATATATATTTATATTATTATATATTATATTATAATATATATATATATAATATATATAATACCCTGATATATTATATATATGTAATATATATATAATATAATTCCCTGATTCAGTGGGAACTTGAGACGGCCTCAACTACAGGGTTTTGCGAAGTTTAGATATACAGTTTAACATTTGAACAAAGGGATAGTTTCCTTTGGAGACAGCAAAAGATGCATCTCTAATGCTGTATAAAAAAAAAAAAAACTTCTAAAGTAGAAATCGGAGAATTCAGAATCACAGTATTATAGCTTAATATAGGCCATTGATCATCAGTTTTTCAAGAACTAAGAAGTATGGTGCAATAGCTAGGGTCCTGGATTTCAGATTCCTTAGTTCTTGAAGCCATAGTTATCTTGGCCGCAAAATGTTGATAATGATAGCGTATATTGCCTAGAATTATCCCAGGAATAACATGAGACCAAGATTGTCAAATATC
The DNA here is from genome assembly GCF_964662115.1 of Mustela nivalis. Classification (NCBI taxonomy): domain Eukaryota; kingdom Metazoa; phylum Chordata; class Mammalia; order Carnivora; family Mustelidae; genus Mustela; species Mustela nivalis. The sequence goes on from NC_139026.1 coordinate 38,489,178, forward strand.
ATCACCGTGCCAGGGCATGGTAAGGTTTGAATAAGGTAGCTGTTACTTCTGCTCCATCAGACCACATGGTACGATTACACGTTGGAGAACTCTTTTGTGGGTCTGGCATTCTGGGACACATAGTACATTTCTCTGCCTGACTTGGGGATTCTGCATGGGAGAATGCTTAAGCAGGACCAGGAAATTTTGGGTTTCAAGAAGGCAGAAGGTGCAAGTAGGTATCGCTAGGAGATGGTAAGGTTGAAGGGAGAACCTCTTTTGCAAAGCTACATTGGGGGTTTGCAAGGACAGCTTCTTCCATTCCTGTGAAACAAGAGCTTTAAGGAAAGGACTTGATTGACCCCCTGCACCGATAGGAGTGATAGATATTTGCTGACTGGCTGACTGAATAAGGTGTAAGTGTGAATGAATATGCTCTGGGAACACATTTCAGATTTTATCTTTGCCAGAGCGTCTCTCTGAACTCCTATCTGTCTTCAGGGTATGCTAATTAGTTCCTGCTGTTAATATTTTCTCAAAAGATCTAAATGACAGGTGCTGTTTTACCTCCTTTTTTAGGGGGAGTTGAAATAGTGTTGAAAGACAGGCCAAGATGAGCGTTAAAATTATCATCTTAATAGCAAAGGGAATCTTTTTAGGTAAGATGGGTCAATTCTACAAGTTTTCCAAAGATATCAAATTGTTTCTGGAAAGGGGGTTTAGGCTTACAAATCAGAAAACCTGCTCTGAGTTAGAAGGCCTGGTGTAGGTGACTGGTTCACTCGTTTACACTCTGAGAACTTGGTAAGAACTTTAACTTCCTCAGTTTTTTCCCTAGCTTTTCGAGGGGGTAGACACCAGCTGTCTCAGCTCTTTTGTGACTGGAACATAACGTACCCCCATGTAAACTAGTAAGCACAGTGAATGGCAGAGAGTAAGCCCTTGATAACGGTTACTGTTGTGTGTGTTCTCGGGTAATCTTCATATTAGTAAACCTGCTTGTCAAGGTTCTGGTTCTATCAGTTGGTGTTTCGGTACACAAACAGCTGCGATTACTGTAGAGGCGAAACACACAACAGAGAGGTTTGTTTGAAATCCCAGATGTCCTGGGGTATGCTACCAGGCTCGGAAATAAAGATTTCAACCAATCCAAACACTTGGGCTAAGACTTTCCGTAAAACACCAGGAAGCTTTATGTGGATTTGTGTAGTTTACACTTCTCTTTGAGGTTTTAAGATGATTAACAAAACCGTTATGTATTTTCAAGGTCCCTAGAGGACTCCTTTGGAATGGTATCACAGCTGGCACGTTTTGGTAGCCTTCAGAAGGCTAATTTTCTTTGTTCCTTGAAAATGTACATGTCATTAACCAGACATTTTCAACTGAGGTTTTAAAAAAACAACAGGGTCTTATTTCCTGGTAGTCTTCTTAACCTAATTAAATAAGTGACCCGTTATTTCAAGCACATCCCATTCTCTTGCCTGCATTTTGGTAATTTGCTAAAGACTTCTCTGCTGATATGTTTATTGGGTCCACATACTAAACTGTAATCTCAGAACGGAAAATGATGATGAAAGTTGTCAGAACCATTACAGGAACACAAGAATTAAACGCATTTCTTTTCTCTGGAGGAAATTAACCTGTAGGGAGGTGGAAGATAACAGATCCCTGATCTCCCATTTTGAAAAACACCTTGACACAAGCCCTGTTTCCAAACATACTTTTTTTTTGTTGTTGTGTTATGCCTTAATACATCTTTTGCACTAATTTTGGGATTTGAGTTTGAAGAAATTACATGTAAAAATTGGACCGTAATAGTATTTCATGCCTACAAAGTAAATTCAGAAATAGAAAGGCAAGTTTTATATCTTCTATAGGCATTTTCATTTATGCTTCCTGGCAAAGCCACAGTGGTACACCCTTAAGTCTAAGTTATTATTATTTTTTTAATCCTCCTTCTACTTTTTTCCATTTTATTTATTTATTTATTTATTTTTTTAAAGATTTTATTTATTTATTTGACAGAGAGAAATCACAAGTAGGCAGAGAGGCAGGCAGAGAGAGAGAGGGAAGCAGGCTCCCTGCTGAGCAGAGTGCCTGATGCGGGACTTGATCCCAGGACCCTGAGATCATGACCTGAGCCGAAGGCAGCGGCTTAACCCACTGAGCCACCCAGGCGCCCATCCATTTTATTTTTTATAAAAATTTTTTATTTTTTATTTTTTACCACGGTAAGGGTACTCTTTAATCCACATTCCCTTTTTCCCACATTCCCCACTCACCTCCCCTCTAGTAACCATCCATTTGTTCTCTATAATTAAGAGTCTATTTCTTTGTTTCTCTCTTTCCCTTTGCTAGTTTGTTTTGTTTCTTAAATTCCAAGTATGAGTGAGATTATATGGTATTTGTCTTACTCTGACTTATTTCACTTAGCATTATACTCTCTAGCTGTATCCATGTTGTTGCAAATAGCAAGTCTCATTCTTTTTTATGGCTGAATAATATTCCATTGTGTGCTCTTCTTTATCCAGTCATCTATCACTAGACACTTGGGCTGTTTCCAGAGTTTGGCTATTGTAAATAATGCTGCAATAAACACAGCAGTGTATGTATCCCTTTGGATTAGTGGTTTTTTTGTTTGTTTTGTTCTGTTTTGTTTTTTAGTAAATACCCAGTAGTGTGATTGTTGGATCATAGGATAATTCTGTTTTTAATTTTTTTTAAAAGATTTTATTTATTTGTCAGAGAGAGAGAGGGAGAGAGAGCGAGCACAGCAGACAGAATGGCTGGTAGAGGCAGAGGGAGAACCAGGCTCCCTGCCGGGCAAGGAGCCCGATGTGGGGCTTGATCCCAGGACGTTGGGATCATGACCTGAGCTGAAGGCAGCTGCTTAACCAACTGAGCCACCCAGGCGTCCCTGTTTTTAATTTTTTGAGGAAACATCATACAGCTTTCCACAGTGGCTGCACCAGTTTGCATTCCCACCAACAACGCACTAGGATTCCATTTTCTCCGTATCTTTGCCAATACCTATTTCTTGGGTTGTTGATTTTAGCCATTCTGCCAGGTGTGAGGGGATATCTTATTATGGTTTCGATTTGCATTTTCCTAATAAGTGATGTTGAGTACCTTTTCATGTGTCTGCTGGCCACCTGTAGGTCTTCTCTGGGGAAATGTCCGTTCATATCTTCTGCCCATTTTTAAATTTGATTATTTGTTTCGGGGTATTGAGTTGTATCAGTTCTTTATATGTTTTGGATACTAACCCTTTATCAGGTAGGCTACTTGCAAATATCTTCCCCCATTCCTTGGGTTGTCTTTTAGTTTTGTGGATTGTCTCCTTCACTGTGGAGAGGTTTTTAAATTTTGCTGTAGTCCCAATAGTTTATTTTTGCTCTTATTTCTCCTTTGCCTCAGGAGAGGTATCTACAAAAGTATTGCTATGGCCAATGTCCAAGAGATTACTGCCTGTGCTCTCTTCAAGGATTTTTATGGTTTCAGGTCTCACATTTAGGTGTTTAATATGTTTTGAGTTTATTTTTGTGTATGGTAAAGGAAAGTGGTCCAGTGTCCTCCTTTTGCCCAATGCTTTTCAGTTGTCCTAGCACGGTTTATTGAAGAAATGGTCTTTTCCCCATTGTATATTCTTTCCTCCTTTGTGTAAGATTCATTCAACATATAATTGTGGGTTTTTTCCTGGGTTTTCTATTCCATTGATCTATGTATCCATTTTTATGCCAGTACCATACTGTCCTAATTAGTATGGGTTTGTAATATACTTAATCCACTGAGCCACCCAGGCGCCCCGGGTTTGTAATATACTTAATCTGGAATTGATATAACTCCCGTTTACATTTTCAAGATTGCTTTGTTTATTTGAGGTCTTTTGTGGTTCCATACAAATTTTAGGATTGTTTGTTCTAGTTCTGTGAAGAATGCTAGTGGTATTTTATTAGGGATTGCATTAAATCTGTAGATTGCTTTGCATAGTATAGATACTTTAACAGTATTTGTTCTTTCAATCCATGAGCCTAGAACTTTTTTCCCATTTCTTTATGTCATCTTGAATTTTTCATCAGTGTTTCATAGTTTACAGAGCACAGGTCTTTCACTTCCTTAGTTCAGTTTATTCTTAAATATTTTACTGTTTTTGGTGCAATTTAAATAGGGTTGTTTTCTTAATTTCACTCTCTGCTGCCTCATTATTGGTGTAGAGGAATATCTGTACCTTGATTTTTCTATTTGATTTTTGACTTTTTTCCAGTAAAGCCAAACATGTGACTTTACCGAACTTATTAGATCTAGTAGTCTTTGGTGTCTTCTTTAGGATTATATATATATATATATATATATATATATATATATTCATGTCATCTGCATATAGTGAGAGTTTCCTTCTTCCTTACCAATTTGGGTGCCTTTTATTTCTCTGTCGTGACTAGGACTTCCAGTACTATGTTGACTAAGAGTGGTAAGAATGGACATCTGTCTTATTCTCGACCTTCAGGGAAAAGTTCTCAATTTCCCACCATTGAGTATGACAAACATACTCATTTTTCTATTGAGTTAAGGAGTCATTGTCCTGATTTTCACAAATCTCTTAAGATCTGTATGCAAGTAATTGATGTAAGAGCTTTCCCAATTTGGGCAATAAATTCATTTTTAGTTATATTTAGTAATTCCCTAAATGAGGAATTTAGTTTGGATCAGTGTGTGGGCATTCTGGCATGTTCTTCAGGTTAATCACTGCTGATCTGGATTCCAGTACTTAAACTTTGGTTCTTGGCATGAGTTCATGATTGAATGCTAGCAACTCATTAAAGGCATTTGCCCAACTGTAAGTCACGTTTTGTTTTTATGGCTCCAGGGGTCAGTAAATTGTGCTTTTGACCTTCACAAGTGGTTCTTATATTAGAATGGTGTGAAAATTACTGACAAATTAGGACTGAGACTTACCTTCCCCCAAACACCCAGCTTTCTTGAGAAGTAAATGACCTAACACTGTATAAGTTTAAGGCTTGCAGCATGATGGTTTGACTTACATATATTGTGAAATGATTACTACAATAGATTCAGCTAACATCAATTTCTTGCTACAGATAAAAAAGGAAGAAAATGTTCTTGTCTTGAGAACTATTAGAATTGACTACCAACTTTCCTAAATATGCTATACCAGTATTTGTTGCAGTCATCATATTGTGTATAATATCACTAATACTTACTTTATAACTGGAAGTCTGTACGATTTAACCACCCTCCTCCAATTCTCCAACTCCTGGTAACCACAAGTCCAATTTTTTTTTTTCTATGATTTTTGTTGTTATTGTCATGGTTGTTGTTGTTTTAAGATTCCATGTAGAAGTTAGATAACAGTCTGGAAATTCCTCAAGAAATTAAAAATAGAGCTTCTCTATGGACCCTGCAATTGCAGGTATTTACCACAAAGATACAGATGTAGTGAAAAGAAGGGCCATCTGTACCCCATGTTTATAGCAGCAATGGCCACGGTCGCCAAACTGTGGAAACAACCAAGATGTCTTTCAATGGACGAATGGATAAGGAAGATGTGGTCCATATACACTATGGAGTATTATGCCTCCATCAGAAAGGATGAATACCTAGCTTTTGTAGCAACATGGACAGGACTGGAAGAGATTATGCTGAGTGAAATAAGTCAAGCAGAGAGAGTCAATTATCATATGGTTTCACTTATTTGTGGAGCATAACAAATAGCATGGAGGACAAGGTGAGATGGACAGAGAAGGGAGTTGAGGGAGATTTGAAGGGGAGGTGAACCATGAGAGACTATGGACTCTGAAAAACAATCTGAGGGTTTTGAAGGGGTGGGGGGTGGGAGGTTGGGGGAACCAGGTGGTGGGTATTAGGGCATGGATTGCATGGAGCACTGGGTGTGGTGAAAAACAATGAATACTGTTACACTGAAAAGAAATAAAAAATTTAAAAAAAAGTGAGATAATCTGTCTATCTGACTTATTTCACTTAGCATAATGCCTTGAGGACCCATCTATGTAGTTGCAAATGGTAAGATTTTTTTGCTTTCTATGACTGTATAATATTCTGGTGTGTGTGCATGCATGCACATGTGTGTGTATGCTTGTGTGTGTGTATCTAACAACTTTAACCATTCATCCATACATGGACCCTTAGAATGTTTCCATGTCTTGCTTATTATAAATAATGATGCTGTGAACATAGGAATGCAAGTACCTTTTTGAGTTAGTGTTTTCATTTTCTTTGGTTGTATTTCCAGAAGTAGAATTGTTAGATCATATGATGGTTCTTTTTCTGGGGTTTTGAGGATTCTCCATACTGTTTTCTATAGTGTCTGTGATAATTTACAATTCCACCAATAGCACACAAGGGTTCTCTTTTTTATACATCTGTATCAGCACATGTTATCTCTTTTTGATGATGGCCATTTAAAAGGCATGGGTTGATATCTCATTGTGCCTTTAGTTTCCATTTCCATAATGACTAGTGATGTCAACCATCTTTTCATGTACCTGTTGGCCTTGTGTATGTCATCTTTGGAGAAATAGCTATTTAGATCCTTTCCTTACGTCTTAAAAATTTGGGTCGTTTTTTGATAGAGTTGTAGGAGTTCTTCATGTGTTTTAGATATTTAACACCTTATTAGATATATGGTTGGCAAATATTTATTTTTTCATTCTATAGATTGTCTTTTTACTTCATTGATGGTTTCTTTTGCTGTATAGAAGCTTTTTAGTTTGATGTAGATCACTTGTTTTTGATTTTTGTTTGTTGTACTTTAGGTGTCGTATCAAAAAAAAAAAATCGTTATCAAGATCCATGAATAGGAAGCTTTATCCCTATGTTTTGTTCTAGGAGTTTCATGATTTCAGGTCTTATGCCTAAGACTTTAATCTATTTTGAGTTAATTTTGCAAGTGGTGTAAGACATGGCTCCAGTTTCATTTTTTTACATGTGAATATCCAATTATCCCAGCACCATTGTTTGGAAAGTATCTTTTCTCCATAGATACTTCTCCATATATTTGGTTCTCTTGTCAGATGTTGGCCATATATACTTCAGTTTATTTCCAGGCTCTTGATTCTGTTTCATTGGTCTATTTGTCTGGTTTTGTGCCAGTACCATACTGTTTGATGATTACAGCTTTATCACATTGCTTGAAATCAGGTGATGCCTTCTCCTTTTTAAATTTTATTATTATTACTATTTTAGCTATTTGGGGTCTGTAGTGGTTTCATATACATTTTGAGTGTTTTTTTTTTCCTTCTTCATTAAAAAATGCCATTCGAGTTTTTATGATATTTCATCATCAAATCTATGGATGACTTTTGGTAGTTTTGAAATTTTAACAATATTCCTCCCATCCGTGAGCATGGGATGACTTTCCATTTCTTTGTCTTCTTTGGTTTCCTTCATCAATGTCTTGTAGTTTCCAGAGTAGAGATCTTTCACTTCCTTAGGTTTATCCTCTTTCTCTCTCTCCCTTCCTTAATTTCTTTCTTTCAAGATTTTATTTGTCAGAGAGTGTGCATGAGATTGAGCCTGAACAAGCAGGGGGAGAGGCAGGCATTGGGAGAAATAGGCTCCCAGTTGAGCAGGGAAGTCCAAGGCAGAGTTTGATCCCAGGACCCTGGGATCACTACTTGACCTGAAGGCCCATATTTAATCAACTAAGCCACCCAGGTGTCCCAGTTAGGTTTATTCTTAGGTACTTTGTTTTTGATGGTATTGTAAGTAGAATTGATTTTTTTCAAAAAATTTATGGTTAGTATATAGAAATGCTACTGATTTTTGTATGTTAATTCTGTATTCTGTAACTTGATTGAATTCATTAATTTGATTTAACAGTTTTTTGGTTGAATCTTTAGGGTTTTCTATATATGAAATCATGTCCTCTACAAATGCAATTTTATTTCCTTTCCAATTCTGGTAACTTATTTTTTCTTGCTTGATCATCCTAGCTAGAACTTTGCATACTACATTGAGTAAGAATGGTAAGAGTGGGCACACTTGTCTTGTTTCTGATCTTAGAGGAAAGGCTTTTATCCTTTTACTATTGAATAAGATGTTAGCCATGGCCTTGAGCTATGGCTTTTGTTATGTTGAGATGTGTTCCTTCTATGTCTAATGTGTTTTTATCATGAATGGATGTTGAAAAAATGCTTTTTCTGTGTCTATTGAGATGATCATATGATTTTCTATTAATGTGGTGTATCAGACTGATTTTGTACACGTTGACCCACCTTTGAATCCCCGGGATAAATCCCAGTTGATCATGGTGAATGATCCTTTTGATGTGAATGATCCTTTTGATGTGTTGTTGAATTTAGTTTGCTGGTATTTTATTGAGAACTTTCAGATATATATTCATCAAGGATATTAACCTTTTTCTCTTTCCTACTAGTGTCCTTTCAAGTTTTGGTGGTAGGATGATGCTGGCTTTTTAAATGAGTTTGGGAGTTTTCCCCTCTCTTTGTTTTGGTTTAATTTTTGTTTTGGGGAAGATTTGAGAAGGATTGCTATTAATGAGAACAGCTTTTAATGTAGAAGTCTATGAAGCCACTAAACTAACCTCATCAATTGATTTTTTTTTAATTTTTTTTTCAATTTTTTTCATCAATTGATTTATTTGAGAGAGTGTGAGAGAGAAAGAGCAAGTGGAGGGAGGAGCAAAGGGAGAAGTGGAGAGAGAATCCCAAGCAGACTTCCTGCTCATTGTGGAATCCAACAGGGGCCTAATCCTACCCTGAGATCATGACCTGAGCTGAAATCGAGAGTTGGGTGTTTAACCAGCTAAGCCACCCATGCCCCCGATCAACTGATTTAAAAAAAAATTCTTTACAAATTCATTCCTGTAGGTTGTTCTGTAAATATGCTATGTAATCCAGCTTGAGTAGGAAAAACCAAAGCATTGTTTTCCAATAGACAATTTTTCTTGGGAGTGTTAAAAGAGTTTGTATTTATGGGGGCCTGGGTGGCTTAGTGGGTTAAAGCCTCTGCTTTCTGCTCAGGTCATGATCCCAGGGTCCTGGGATCGAGCCCTACATCTGGCTCTCTGCTCAGCAGGGAGCCTGCTTTCCTTCCTCTCTCTCTGCCTGCCTCTCTGCCTACCTGTGATCTCTGTCTGTCAAATAAATTTAAAAAATTAAAAAAAAAAAGTTTGTATTTATGTGTCAGATTCTATAACGAAGATTCTCCAAACTATGTTGTACTTGTGATATCTCTGAAGGTTTCTAGACCTGTCCTAGAGAAAGGCAGGTATCAGTAAATTGGGTTGGGTTGAAAGGATTTCATAAAGGAATTAAGCCTTGCGCATCTTCTAGTTAGGGAAAGATTTGTAAGAGGAAATTTGAGTTTGATAATCTGGGGAGACAAGTATTTTTTGGTTTGGTGTGTAGCATAAAGAAGGCATATAAATTTAAGGAGAAGATTAAAAGTGAGGATGAGTGTAAATTCCATGGTTTATGTTCTGTGTTTTATAGTTAAGAATTAGATAACATGAAGAATAAGTGAAGGGAGAAAAAATATAAGCGTGAAAGATACCTTAGCCAATAGCCTTCAAATGTACTTCATAAACACATAGGAATAATTCATCATGGTTTAGCTGAAGGAAAAAAAAGTAATTTTCCATGTTAGGTTAAAAAGTTAAACTTTTGGGCACCTGGATAGCTCATTTGGTTGAGCTTCCAGCTTTTCTGGTCTTGGCTCAAGTCACGATCTTAAGGGTGTGACATCAAGCCCCGGATTGGCTCAGTGTAGAGTCTGCTTGAGATTCTCTCTGCCTCCCCGTGGCCCTTCCTATCCTCTACCCCAAGCTTGCTCTCTCTTTCTCTCTCTCTCTCAAATAAATCAATCTTTAAAAAAGTTTTTTAATTTTGGTTAACTACATACTGGGTATTTCCATTTGTTTTTCTAATTGGTATCATAAATAAAACATGTTGCAAAGATAGCTGATACTTTTCATTCTCCCCAAACCTGGCATATTGCAGATTTCCCCAAACCAGTGTTTAGCAACTCTATTCTTGCCATTGTTCAGGACAAAACTGGTGCACCCACCTTTGACTACCCTGCTCTCTTTCATTGTCAGAAGCAAATCTTATTGGTTCTTCAAAATCTGTCCAGAATCTGACCACTTTCCTAAATGTTTTCTGCTTAATTTTTCTCCTAAACACTTACTATCTAGCACACACTGTATTTTACTCACTTATCTGATTTAGTGTTCTTCTCACTCTCCAGAATATCAGCCTCATGAAGGAGGATTGCTTATTTCATTCACTGCTGTATCCTGAGCCTCCAGAACTGCCTAGTACGTAGATGTGCTATCCCTCTTGAGTTGATGAGCAAATAAAGATATAAAGGAAGGGGAAAGGGCAGCAAACATAAATTAAAATTATTCTTAATTGACTCAGCAGCTATTTTTGTGTACTTACAATGTGCCTTCTTGAATGTTAAGTATCTAAGTTTTATATATACTGTATATATTTCACCAAAATGCTAATCTGTCCTTGGAATCTTGTATAAAATAACTTCAGAATACATATCCTAGAATATGTACATCATAAACGTACTTGAATACTTATACAATACACATATATTTATATACTACATATTTGTCATAAAGAATGAATATGTCTCCTCTCATTTGGGTGAACAAATTAGTAAGTTCAAATTAAAATTTAAAAAACCCCAGGGGATCTCATCACATTTGGACAGGGTTTGCTTGGAAAGAACTTTCTCAGAAATATAAGGAAACCATTTTCTTATGTACAGTATCTCCTATTTGAGACTGGAGTGATGACAAAATATGTGTTGGAATATAATTACAAGCACTTCTTAGAAAATGACAGGGCTTTTCTCAATAACAGATTTGGTGTGGTGAGTGAATTGTGTATCATTTTGGCATCCTGGGTATTCTCAATTTATAATCAGCCTTAAAGGATTGTAGGACTGAAAAGGAGAACAGGAACTAAGTTGTTTCTAAAACAATGGCAAGATGGCTAACATCTGAATTTTCAAAAGCAATTCTGTCATATGTAAATGTGGTTAGATTTCAGGCTAAAGGTATGATTTCTTGGAAACAAAAAGAATGACAGAAACTGAAGGTAGTACTTAAAATTCTTATTTAAATAGTCCTATGAATTTTGCTTCTTAAAATCCATATGATTTAAATAGTCCTATAAAATTTTTCTATTTTACTCCTTCCTTAGAATTGATAGACTTTCTTTCCATAGGACAGTATTACCCCTACACACAATATGGAAAATGGGTAAGAGTTAAACTTAGAACATAAAAAACATATTACATGATACCTTAACTACCTTTGAACTGTCTCTCTGAAAGGAAAGATTTAAGAGTACATCACAACATAGGTGCTCTTTAAGAATTTATTGAAATGATTTAATGAACTCGAACAGCAAGCAATTTGAGCTAAAAATCAACATGGATTCTTTTGCCTCCTGGTTTGCCCTGGAAGAGGAGTCCTAGAAACCTTGTGATTAGACAATCCATGTATGTACAGTATATAATGCGATATGATATTGGATGGTAATATATGAAGGTCTTTTGGCAATTTACACAAGAAAGAAGTCATTTGTGGATCATTCATGAAATGGGCTACTTGTCATCCTATGTCTGAGTTTAAGTTATAAAGTTAGTCTGATGAATTCTGCATTGGAAAGATTTTAACTTCAAGTTTAGTGCCAGAAAAACCCAAAATTGCCTATTTAGAGAAAGAAAATTTCTTCAGGAGAAATATATCACCGGAAGAAAGGGGGGAAAAACCATGTACCAAAATGTAAAGTAATTATAACTCTTTCGGGAAAATTAACTTATTATGGATAAGATAATTTTATAGAAATCATTTTTCTGGGGTGCCTGGGTGGCTCAGTGGGTTAAGCCGCTGCCTTTGGCTCAGGTCATGATCTCAGGGTCCTGGGATCAAGTCCCGCATCGGGCTCTCTGCTTAGCAGGGAGCCTGCTTCCTCCTCTCTCTCTGCCTGCCTCTCTGCCTACTTGTGATCTCTCTCTGTCAAATAAATAAATAAACTCTTAAAAAAATCATTTTTCTCGGGTGCCTGGGTGGCTCAGTGGGTTAAGCCGCTGCCTTCGGTTCAGGTCATGATCTCAGGGTCCTGGGATCGAGTCCCGCGTCGGGCTCTCTGCTCAGCAGGGAGCCTGCTTCCCTCTCTCTCTCTCTGCCTGCCTCTCCATCTACTTGTGATTTCTGTCTGTCAAATAAATAAATAAAATCTTTAAAAAAAAATCATTTTTCTCTCAATGCTTTTTTTAAAAAAAGATCTTATCTATTTATTTCACAGAGAGAGAGAGATCACAAGTAGAGAGGCAGGCAGAGGGAGAGGGGGAAGCAGGCTCCCCGCTGAGCAGAGAGCCTGATGAGGGGCTCGATCCCAGGACCTAGAGATCTCGACTCGAGCTGAAGGCAGAGGCTTAACCCACTGAGCCACCCAGGCACCCCTCAATGCTTTTGATACAAGTTTTAAGTAAGTGCTACAACATTTTTATCTTTGCAAAATGAGAAGCAAGTATGGACACTGATAGAATGATAAGGAAGGGGAATGTTGGGTTTATCTTTTTCATTCTTCCTTAACTACTTTTGAATACCACTCCATCAGACAGCATGCGAGGCACTTGATGCTCATTGGTGATGCTTGGGTCCCACAAATGTGCTTACATTACCGGTGTGATGCTATGTGTGATAAGGGAGGCAGAGTGTAGTAAGAGGGGATAACAAAAGCTAAGGTAGGGATTGTCTTTGGCTTTCAGATGAGGGGACTGAAATCTACAGAGGAAAAGAAACTGGTTTGAGGTCTCATGCCTGAGGAGTGGCAGAATTGGGACCCTAACCCAGGTGGGACTGACTTCATAGGCATGGCTAGAATTGTGGTTCTGAAGCCCCCTGTTGCTGACCATTCCAGTGAGAGTTTACTGATTAAACCTCTCAATGGCTGCTTAGCACATCCAGAGCATAAAGTTCAAGTCCCTTGAGCTGGCCCTGCCTATCTCTGTGACATCCTTGCTTGTCAGTTGCTGCCGTAACGGCATTGCCTGTGGTTCATCTGCATTCCCTGGTCTGTTTCACACAGCTGTGCCTTTGCTTATAGTGTCTGGTCCTATGGGTCCGTTTTCCTGCTTAATCCTTCACCCAGTTCTTTCTCTAGGAAGCATCCATGATAACCCCAGTTGAGGTTACCTGCCTTTCCTCTGAGCTCCAGTAAACTGCTATTAATCTTTATCAGGGCTCAGCAGATGACTGTCCACAGAGAGAATCTGGCTGCTGCATGTGTATGTGGGTGTGAGATAAGGTTTTCTGATTTTTAAAGGTCAGGGGAAAAAACAAAAGAATAATCCATGAGATGTGAAACTATATGAAATGCAAGTGTCAGAGTCCACAAATAAAGTTTTATTAGAACACAGCCATATTTATTCTTTATATGTTGTCTGCAGCTGTCTTCATGTTACATGGGCAGAATTCAGTAGTTGCACGATGTCCTGCTCAATGAGGAGTCTGCTTGTCCCTCTTCCCTATTTCCACTCTCTGTATCTCTCTCAAATAAATAAAAACTTAAAAAATCGAAACAACATGATAGGATTTTCTGTCTGAGTTATGGGGAAGATAAACATAGGATGAACAGATTTTTTATTTTCATTTTTATTATTATTATTATTTTTTAAAGATTTTTATTTATTTATCTGACAGAGACACAGCGAGAGAGGGAACATAAGCAGGTGGAGTGGGAGAGGGAGAAGCAGGCTTCCTGTCCAGCAGAGAGCCCGATGCGGGGCTCAATCCCAGGACTCTGGGATTATGACCTGAGCCTCAGGCAGGTGCTCAATGACTGAGCCACCCAGGCACCCCAGATTTTTTATTTTTAAACTAGAAATCTTTAGTCTTTTGTGGTCTCCAGTATGGAGTTGGATGCTCCCTGTGGGGAAGTAAATATTAGAATTTCTACTTATTTTTCAGAGGAAAAAAAATAAAGACTTAGAGATTAACTAAGATTTGAGGTACAGAGCCCCATTGCTGCCCTTGTTTGGGCATGACTCATATACTGTATTCAAGGGTTCCTGAAGGAGACATGGGAGCATCAGAGTGGAAGTTGGGGGTACGTGAAGGACTTAAACTGGTTTATTTGCTTTAAGTATATATATTTGCTATATACTGATGTTTATGTGAACCAAATTATATTGATTTGCAGATTATATTCTTTAATTGTAACCTAACTAATTCCTCATGAAATGAGCATGTTGTTTAAAGTGATTCCTGGAAAACAACTGTGGCTTGAAAACCTGATAATGTAAATTCATTTCACACAAAGTGAAAAATAAGACTATGACAGAGCTGGCATCTGCCCGACTTCGAGAGTGAGCTCTGTGTCAGTCGTGACTTGAGGTAAAATTGATCTATTTTAGGGTAGATCTATTTTAGGCTTCATTATATTTTAATTTCATGTTTTTACTTTTTAAAGATTTTATTTTTAAGTAAAGTCTATACCCAGCATGGGGCTCTAATTCATATCCCCAAGATCAGAAGTCACAGGCTCCACTGACTGAGGCAGCCAGGCACCCCTAGTCTTTGTTTGTTTGTTTTTTAAAGATTTTATTTATTTATTTGACAGAGATCACAAGCAGGCAGAGAGGCAGGAAGAGAGAGAGGGGGAGGCAGGCTCCTCCCTGAGCAGAAAGCCTGATGTGGGGCTTGATCCCAGGACCCTGGGATCATGACCTGAGCCGAAGGCAGAGGCTTTAACTCACTGAACCACCCAGGCGCCCCCTAGGCTTCGTTTTAAAGAACTAACCACACTATTATGCCCAAAGATTACCGCTCTTTCTGTGGAAATTTAGTAGATAATCCTAGCGTGATGAGTCACTAGAATCACATAACAACGTAGCTAACTTGTACTAATCAATTTGTCTATAAATATAATCTGGATTACTGTACTGTAACATACTGTTTTAATGTTTGGTTCGATTTGATTTGTTCTAATTCAGTTCACGTCGGTTCATAGGATAAGCCCAACATAGAGAATAAAATGAAAAGTTTGCATTTTCATTCAATTTCAACCTTACTGGGGCATACTGTGTGTTAGGCAATGCTAGATGATGGTCCTGCAAAAGGAAGGATCAGATCTCTAGCAACAGGATTTCACAGAGAAAGAGCCACAGATACCTACAGGGTGTGATAAATCACGGTAAGGGATAATGTTAGCAGGCCATGGGAACACAGAGAAAGGAAGAAGTAGGGTGCCTGGCAACCTTGATGATGGAATCCAGTCTCATGAATGAGAAAAGGCATTTCTAGGATACAATCAAAGAAAGACAAGTCAGTGATCAAGTGAAGTATGTGGACAGTGCAAAGAGAGCCTAGCCTCATCTTTGTTATTCTTATTCCGGGGAAGTTTCTTAGAGAAGCAAATACTTAAATTGGTTCTACATAGGTTAGTTGGTTTGCTGCTTTTTGCCCAACAGGAAAAGGAAGGGCAAAATAAAAAAAAAAACAACAAGATGCTGTGATGCTTTTTAGTGCATACCTTTGAGGCACAACTTCAGAAATGATTAAAAGTAAATTAAAACTGCCCAGGAACTCACTGGCTGCATATGATTGTCTTCCCACTGGGAGGCCACAGTTCACTGTTTCCTGGCCAGTTTTTTTTGTATTATGCAAACGTGTAAACAGTAACATCCCCTCCCCCCCCTTTTTTTTTAATTTTTGGAAAGAAGAGCAATTCCTTTGGGGCATTATTTTTCAGCAGAAATAAGAAACACAGGAAAAAATAAAGAGCCGTTGTGGTTTGTTTTGTTTTGTTTTTTTTTGCGTTTTTTTTTTTTCTTCCTCATTAGGGCATTTGCTGTTGATCTGTGAAGTCAGAGGGGTTTCTTGTGTTGGCATTTGCAGACACAGTTGGATATCGTTACTTCGTCAAAATAATCTATAGAGGGTATTAATTGTGAGTCAACTGATGATAATTTTGCCTCTTAAAAGCATTTATTATCTTCTACGGTTGAGGTTTCTCTGGTTTGGGGATTATGGCCAATTGAAATTACAGCGAACACAGTCTAGACAGTGGAATGTATCCGGTAAGCAGACAGACTTGGGTAACAGACACAGCTGGAGTGGAGAGTGGGGACCTGCCATCTATTCACTCTGTGACCTTGAGCAAGTCACCTAACTTGTCCAAGCCTAGTTTTGTTTGCTTATGGAGAGATCATACTGGCCTCATGGGATTGTGATTCGGTTTAAACAAGACAAAAGCATTGACTAAATTATAGTTATTTACCATCATCATTCATCCTTATTTTTTTTTTTTTAAAGGAAAAAAATAAAATCATGGCTCTTGGGGGATGAATTTGTCTTTGTGCTCTCGCCTGGACTCAGAGTAGCTTCAAGCTGTGCAAGATCTTCTAGAGTTTCACATCTCACCTAGAATGAGACCATTTTGGGAGATGCAGGAATTTATCAGGTTAACCATCCAGCCTGTGGAGCCAAGGAGGGCACCACCCTAACTCCGTAGGTCTGCTGATCTTGCCTCTAGCCTTTGCTTAGCTAGTGAAATGGAAAGAACCCCAGAATGGACCTCCATTCCTTATTCCCATTGATCCCAGTTCAGATCTTTGTAGTTAACAAGAGTAAATTCAGTTCTCGGACATGTTTGCAGGCAGTTATTGTGCCTTCGAAGATTTTACTTGCAGCCTTAACAGCTCGAATTCCTTGAATGGTTCCTTAGCTGAGACCATATCTGCCCTCTGCATGACCCTGATTTCTCTCTGGATTTGCTTCAGAAAGCCAGTGTCTATCCTCCAAAGTGTGTTTCCAGAAATGAATGCAATATACCAGACTTCTCAGGGTTGGATGGAGAAGCTCTGTTGCTGGAGTCTCATCTTTTGAAACTAATAATCTCAGTTGGTAATAAGATTTCACTGTTGTTCCACATTTTAGATTAAATCATTTTGAAATTTAAATGGCAATTTAAGCAATGACAAGAACCACCATACCACAGTAGTTGAAGTAAAAAGACATGTCTTTTTGCTAATCATTAACCCAGTCAAGATTTTTTAAAAAATCCTATTTCTGTAGCTTGCTTACAAGCAAATACCACATTCTAGTAGCTTTAATGACTAGTTCCTCTTACAACATGAAAGATGGCTGAACTAATTTAGATTAAAAAAAATCAAGTGGCAGTTATAGGGATCAAACGCTACACTATAATTGTATGCAGGCCAATTGATTTTAAAAGATACATGTATGTATTTGATATAAGGATTGATAGAATTTGGCTTGAGGATGGTATTTTTCTCTTTAGCTTTGAGCTACATTTACATAATACTTGTTTTGTTGAATCCTATTGCAGGATAACTAAAGATACCTTTATTTAAAAAAGAAAGAAAGAAAGAAAAGGTAGCCCTGATTGCAATATGTTTGTGAAGTTTCTTTAAGTTGAGGATGAGGCTGGAATGTATATCTCCTTGTTGTGTATTTATATCTGACTTAGCATGCTGTGAAGCTCTGACACTTTTATCCCTGGAATTTGGAATATAGTTAATCTTCTTCACAGATGTTTCCTAAGCAGTTGGTTTAACTAACCTTGGGTCAGGCTGGCTGGTTGTTGGAGAGAGGCATGGTTTAAAATTCCTGATGTGGGCAAAAGTAGCAATCATTTAAATAACAAGCCGGAGCAGCTGTAGAGGAATCTTCTCTGCTGTGGGACTAAAACACCATAGGTGTTTTTTTGTTTGTTTGTTTGTTTTCAATCCTCACTTGGTTCTTTGTAAGTATTTTAAGTGAGTTGCTTTTTGTATTAGCAGGTGGAGCAGTTCCTTTGGTTTAAGGTGAAGACTGTGGAGGAGATGTATAATCCAGCCTGAGTTTTTTCCATTTTTTAAAATGTCGGGCTGGGGGGCACCTGTGTGGCTCAGTGGGTTAAAGCCTCTGCCTTCGGCTCAGGTCAGAATCCCAGTGTCCTGGGATCGAGCCCCACATCGGGCTGTCTGCTCCGCAGAAAGCCTGCTTCCTCCTCTCTCTCTCTCTGCCTGCCTCTCTACCTACTTGTGATCTCTGTCTGTCAAATAAATAAATAAAATCTTTAAAAAAAAAAATGTCGGGCTGGGCTCAGTCTTGGGGTCCATTTGAAAAAGAAATTTCAGCTGGAGGAAAACAAGCTGAAAACAAGTGTCAAAGGAGTGCAACGATATGGGAGTTCATTGGACATTTCTCTTGTTTTTGGTGTTGGTATTATTTGTGAGGATTTGAGAATATGTAGGGTAAGAGGTGGAATTCTTGACCATTCAATTAAGCAACAACAGTGGGCAAGGAACACAGACTCCTGTTGTATCCAAGTAGGTATTCATTAGCTGGGGCACCATTATTTGGAAAGACCAGTGGGGGTTGCTTTGGGACCAAGGCCCTGCCATTTCTAGTCAAATTAACATAGCAACAGTGGGTTATGTCTTACGGTGTTTCATTTTGGAAAGAGGGAGAGTTTGTCCAGCATGCAGGCATTAACTTGATAATTAGGGCGACTAAGGAAGGCTCTATTGGTCATCTTTATTCCTATTTGCTGACTCAATTAGATGTGTTTGTCTTGGGCCTTTATAAAGAACCATATGGAAGACAACTGTAGTATCTTTGAAAATTCCAAGAAACAACCTAAGGATTTGAAGTTGGTAAAAATATACTATTAGTCTTATTTCTTTTAAAACAAGCCTGGTCTCGTGGCCAAATAACAGGAAGGAGTGCAGAGTTTGCTGGTTAGCCTTATGATGTTCTCTGGGGATAAGTTGGTCTAAGTAGATGACTGTATCCAAATGATGGAGATGTTGCCTTAAAAACAAGAAATGTTTGTAGTAGCCATACAGGAACTTATTTTCTAGGAGCCAGGATATGATGAGAAACTAGATAAGCCAGAACTGTCTTTTGCTTAGAAATAATCAACACTGCCAACTTTTTCCACCTGACATTACTTCATTGCTCTCCTGGATACCCCAACTGCATAGATGAACAGACAAGATCAGAAAGGTGGAGGGCTTGGGATCCTACTTTCCGATGCTGGTTGCCGTTCCCTGTCTGCTGTGTCCTGCTGTCTCACAGGAGAGGGTCTGTTTATGGCTGACTTGCAACTCCGTTGGAGGCCAAGCAGGCAAGGACAGATGCTGGCATTTTCAGATAGGTATTTATTATTGGGCTTTGCCCTGTAATAACGGGTAAATCATGCCTTAGGCATGCCTTTTGGCAAGGTCAGGGCACGTATAAAGCATTTTTATAAAGTTAAATTCCTTTTGGGAGGCTTTTAAGGTTTTTATATTTTAATGAAGTTATTAAAATGAAAGTTCAGACTTGCATAATTCATAAGCATTCACTGCCTCTTTTAAAATCTCTGCCACTAAACTATTTTTTAAACATTTTAGTGAAATTCTCATATAAAACATGAACACAACTTTCAGTTAAGACTAAAATAGATTTCTAATTATAGTAAATGAAAGCTTCACTGTAATATAATAAGTTCTTTAGGCTAGTTTCATTTATAATGTTTTCACTGCATGCAAAAAAGGTACTATAAAATTAAAGAGTATTTTTTAGAGTATTTTCTAAATATATGCTTTAAATTGCAACTTTTAATAGATGTAGCTTTCAAATGTTTAAATAGTTTTATACAGTGTAGAAATTGAGAAACTCTCTTAAATGTTGGTTTTGACTTTTGCATTTTACTTTCACTTTTTGTGACTCAGATACTTTCAAGTTGGTATCAAAATAATGCCACTGAATTGAGTGTTTTAATGGATTCAAACTCTTGCAAAGATAGCTGATGAAAATCTGAAAATCTACAAGCTAATGACCTGACTTATTTTTTGTACTCTTTGCAATCAATTGAGGTTGTCTTTTTAAGCAACACATTTTTAGGTTTTGAACTGAGGGTAATTACATCTTACTTTAAAATCCTTTCTTATTTAGAGGCATGATGAGACTGTATAAAAATGTAATATTGTAGCTTTTGGCAAAAGGAGCCAGTAGTAGTAGAAGCAGCAGCAAGAAAATTTCAGGAAAGTTTTTAAAAAATGGGGAATTTCTCCCATTTTCTCCCCCATTGGACCTCTTTGCATTACAAGGATATTGATGCCTTATCTGCTTTCTTCCAAAAAAGTTACGTGTCCTACCTTCATTTATGGTGTTTGATATTAACTCGGGAGGAACTGACATCATATTCCTATCCAGGAGAATATTCTTCTTCTCTTTAAAGTTCTGCACATCTTTGAAGTTAAGTAATTTTCCTCATATTATAAGGGGATTACGAAGTATACCCTGATCTAGCCAAACAAAGGGATGCAAAGCAATTAAGGGAAGTAGTGGTACATTTCTACATACTGATCCCAAAGGATCTCTATTCTATATTGTTAGGTGAAAAAATATTACAGAATGGTTTGATATAATCCCATTTTTGTAAGATGCACATGTGTTTATGTGAGTATAATTTATATAAAGCAGAAAAGGAAATCTGGATAAGAAATTTCAAATTGTTTCCTTGAGGAAATTAACTATCTTTGAATGGGAAGGGATTGGAAAGACTAGTTGGTCCTTTAACTCACATATTAAAGTGGTAGGATTATGGGTTGTTTTAACTTCTTAAACTTTTCTTATTTATTTGAGAGAGGTAGAGAGCGATCATGAGCAGGGGAAAGGGCAGAGAGAGGGAGAAACAGACTCCCCACCAGCAACAGGGAGCCTGGCTTGATCCCGGGACCCTAGGACCAGGAACTGAGCTAAAGGAAGACGCTTAAGGGACTGAGCCACCCATGTGCTCCGCTTAAGCTTTTCTTTAACTTTAAAACTAAAAATCGAGGGAAATACTATAACAGTACTCTCTGTGAAAGGGTTTGTTTCCTTAATTAGGATATGAAAGTTGTTATGAACAAATGGCAGCTGTAATATTGGTAGATAACTACAAAATCTCAGTTCCCTATGTATATGTATTCTGCAAGTATGTTGTCACTTAATATGCATTCAGAGCTTTTTCCGTTCATGGGGGACAATTACCCTGTCATGTTGTTGGCTGAAGTCAGTTTGAAATCTATGCGTTTGTCAGTCATCTGGGTTGCTGTAGTTGTGGGTAAAAGCAGTTACTGAGGATATTAAATACTATTTCATATTTTTAAGTTAAAAACTTAATTCCCTAAATAAACACTTATGATCATTTATTTGTAGAAGAAAAAGTTGTAAGAAGCTTCCTGGTTTTCCAGGGAGCACTAAAAATGATGAATAACAAAAGTTAGGTCATTAGCAATGCAAAAAGGCAACCAGTGGCTATGGTTTCTTGACTCTTTTCATAAGGAGTTAGTCTGTGAAGCAATGAACAAGTAAGATGATGAATCATTGCTTTATCTGTTCATGCTGGGGAAAAGATGTGACTAGTGGACCATTTTTGTCTTCACTGGAAAATGCCTTTATGAGTGTCATTGAGGAATAACTATAGTAATGCGTACGTTTTTGGGTCACTCTTCCTTTATTCCCCCGAGATAGTCTGTTTGTTTGTTTCTTTTTTGGTTCACTAAAGAGGATGAAAGAATGAAGGAGGAAAATGTGAAAATGACATTTGAGGTAATTTCAAAAATTACATTTTGTTTATTCTGATTTTATTAGCTATTTCTGTTATATGACTTGTATGTAAGGCCAAGAGAGTTTCATTAAGTAAAAACAGTTAAGTCAGATCAGTTACAAGATGAGGACAAAGTAACCTGTTAGATTGGCAGAACTGTCAAGTTCCTAACTGGTTGTCGAGGTGGAGAATATTGAGGTCTGTTACCCTGACATGAGGGTTAGGGCCTCAGAGAAGGCAAACATTAAGTAGAAGCCATCTCTGCTCTCCCCAAGTAGCTCATTGTACAGCAGGTGGCAAGACTATGGAGGAAAATAGAGTGATAAATTTTTAGTGGAGAGCAGGAACATGGGATTAAGGAATGATGTACGAATAGTATATTATAGTCCTTTTCAGTTCCAAGAGAATCGAGTACAGTCTTTTTTAACGGATGTTTTTGCGGTTTATTTCTTTGAACGTTGTTGCCATTGTTTAAGACTTGATGGTATTTTCCATTTTTGTCACCTGTTGTAGGCCTAAAAAGAATCTTGTAGCCTCATAAAAGAGAAAAATGGCATAGATGTTTGCTATATATTTTTAATAGTTTTATTTGAAAAGCCCTATTAGATGTAGATAATCAAACCTCTTGAGGCTCACCAAATGTAGTTTTAAAAACAGGAATATTTGGGGGTTTTAATCCTGGAACACAATTACCTGCTCCAATTCTAACCTTCCCTATTTCTTTCTTTGGATAGTGACTGGAGAGCAGAGGGTAGAATGGCCAAATCAGGGATGCAAAAGTAGTCATTCTGGGTTGGATTACTGAGATACGCAGCTTTGGGGATCTTTTTCTGATGGTTACCCAGGAAAAGCATGGGAGTCCTATGAGACACCAGAAAATAAAGATTTAGAGATGTCCCCTTTTAAGTCTGTATCTCAAAACATGTATAAAAATGTATAAACATACATTTAGCTCAACCTATTCCATCTCCTAGAGTAACAAGTTTTTACTTCCCAACTGCAAAGAAAATTTGACAAAGAATTTTTAAGTAGAAAGGTACCTTTGAGGTCATTCTGAATGGCCCTCCTTTTATGTATTCTCTTTCAAACATCAAGGTCACTTGCTACTTCTAGTATTGCAGGCTGTGATAACAGGTACGTATTATCCTAGCTCTACCTGTCATGATTTTCAGACTTTAATCACATGTCTGCTCAGCTTTCCTTTCCCAGACTACAAAGACCCAATCTTCTAAGCCTGTCCTCACACACCCCCTTCATCCCTCTGTTTTAGCCACTTCCTCTGGCAGCTGGTCATCTAACACCATCCATATTTTTCCTGAGGTGGGTGTTCATAACTAAATGTATTCCACACAAGGGTGAATTTTAGTCTGAGACAAAGGGCACTTTCCCCCCTCTTGTACTTATAATAATTCCATGACAATGCCACGCCTGTCTGATTGTAGCCATGTACTTGGTGAATATCTTCAGTAGATGGTTCTGTGACTTTTTTTCTTGTTTTATTATTGACCCTAATTTTCTAATTTTCTACTAATTTGATTCTTTTTGTTCTTTTTCTTTAACGACCTTATTTCTAAGCTTACCCATCATGAAGCTCCTCTACCTTTTTTTGGCTTACTCAGCCTAGCAAGATCTTCTCATTTATCCTCTGAACTTGGCTTTCAATGACTGGAAAGCTTTCTGTTACCTTCAAAATGGAGAGTTTCAAGGTAACTGGTATAAATGTCTTGGAACAAACCTCTTTGGAACTTACTACTTCCACTTCTCCATCTGCAGGTTTTTCTTAGTAACATTTTTCATCTGAGCTCTATTTTCTTGTCAATTGCAATTCTAATTTCTTTAGGGTTATTTAAAAGTGATTTTTGACTTCCAGGGTCCATGGCACTTGACAAGGGGTAGTAAGATTTATATCATAAAATCATATTGCCCCAGTCTCCCAGTAATACTACACACTGTCTTCCAGAATCAATTCTTGATAAAATCTAAAAAAACTTGCCTCCTACTCAGTTTTTTCTCCCACCTATGCATTCAACTCCCTTAGACCTTCTTCCATAAAGTCTTAGTAACATCCCTACACCTCTACCAGTGAAATAGTTGAAGCTATCCTGTTTTTTAATTTCATCTTTAGTGTGCGAAGACTCAATCACTAAAATAACAGATCTGTACATAAGAAAGAAATGGAGATTGTCCTTTCAACCCAGAAAGCTGTTAATATTTGTTGTCCGATCTTAGGGACTCATCGACCCTGTCTTTGGTGTCCAAGTAACCAAAAACTTAGTCAACCAACTCATTTTATATTAGTGGTTTCCATGATGAAATTTTTGTTTGGGTTTCAAAGAACTATTGGAATTGGGTAGAATTCTTGGCCAGCCCTCAAAGTGCAGCATGTAGTCAGCCATCTGTTGCCCAGGTTGAATCTGGTGAGAAAGGATAAGAACTTAGAAGTCATGTTTTATTCATGAAGTCTGAAGACTGCTTGGGTTGACGTCCTAATTCTGCCAAAAATTAATTCTGTGACCTTGGGAAAATTATTTACCTCTCTGGTTCCATCAATAGAATAACATTAAAAATATTATCTACCTTTTAGTGTTGTAATGGGGATTCAATCAGTTAAGACATATAAAGTGTTTAGAACAGTATCCAGCTCACATTGTTCTATGCAAGTGTCCCTGTTATTCTTACTTGTGTAAACAAGGATAAGCATACTGCTTGGCACAGAATTGGTATTGAAATGGTATTTGTTGAATGATTGGAGATGCACCTGAGGCTAATGGAATTATTTAGGCATTTTTGTGTTAATTGTTCTGAACTAATACATTTCATCCTATCACTCATTTCTTGATTTCAAATCTAGCCCACACTCCATATCTGGTCTTATCATTTCATCAAAACCACTGTTCATCCTTCAGACATAGCATCTCTGTCCATTCTGTGGTAACTGTGCTTGCATCTCAACTGGCATTAAGCTTTGATATAACCCTTTTTAATAACTCAATTTCTAAGATGATCCAGTTTAAAGATATGTCATTCTTTTTTCTTTTTAGATCAATTTGTTCACATATAGGGATTCAGATTATTTTATCAATATAACTAAGCATCTTGAAGTGTCATGGAATTTTATAATGTAACTGTCAAGCCTAGAATTACGATGAAGACTTCTGACATCACAGCCAACTTATTATGCATATTCCTGTCCTGTTAGCTCAAGATGCTAGTTTATTTGCATATTATTGCTTGACCCTGATATCATGGCCAATTAATTTGTATATCCCTATCTAATCGGCTCAAATAAGTTTTTGCTACTTTATTTGTTGGCTCAGCTCCCAGCCTAGTGGCTTTTAGCTCAAATCACTTGAGCTCAGAGTGGTTTCCTTTGTCATGCTTTCAGTACTGATGGAAAGACAGATAAGGATCATGGTCATGAATGTATCAAGGAACAACCTACTGTTTTTGTCTTTCAGTAGGAGGGACTGAGGAAGACATCATTTAGATGTCTGTGGACAAGGTTATTTCTCAAGAAAGAGTATACTGGGTTGACAAAATAAATAGAACTTCTTATTTAAGGAAATTCCATTATATAAGGCAAAGGATGTATTCTATATCACTGACCAAAGAAAAATTCTAAATTGGAATTAAGCTGACCTGGACCTCAGCTAATATTATGATGTAACATTTAAGCTTCTAAGTAGAGCTCTTTTAAATGTTTTTTCTTGTGATATAGTTGAGATATAACATTGTTAAAGGTATACAATATATTGATTTAATACACTGGTATACTACAATATGATTTCCTCCCTGACTTCAGCTAACACTCTATATACTTTCTATAAAGTATTGTTTTCAAATTTAAGATGCATAAGAATAACATGGGGGACTTTTAAAATATAATTTCTAGGTTCCCACTCCCTTTATATTCAGTTATAGCTTGGTCTGAGGTAGTCTCTGACATCTTAAATTTTACAATGTATAATGGGGTGATTCTTATGTAGGTAGGATACCCTATCTTTATGTGATGTGATATTCTGTCTACCTACTACCTGTGCCTGAAATAATGAGCTGCCTCTGCTCATGCATGGTTTTAGGTGGAGTCTAGTGTTTCCCTGAGGTTGCGCAGTTGCTTTTTCCTAGGTAACTTCAAATATTTAAATTGGCTCTCTTTTCCAAATTCTATTTCTAGAACAGGAAAAATGAGAAGACATAGGTATGAGCAACTTAAAAATCACATCTTAACATATCTAAGCTAGTAAGATTTACCCTGCACACACACACAATTAACATTAACACACAATTGATTAATCACATTAATCACACAATTAACATTGTGTGTGTGCAGGGTAAATCTTACTAGCTTAGGTTTGGTTGGCTCAACCACATCCTGGCAGTCTGCTACATGGGGATGGTAACTCTAACACCACCTCTATCACCACGAGTCTGCTTTTTTCCTTATCTCCCTTAAGTATTGCTGCCATTTGTGAATTTCATTGTCCCATCCATTTTTTTTTTTTGGAGGGACATCCAGATGCTTTTAGATGGGGAGTGCTCCTACAGCCCTACTCTTAGCTTTGCACAGTGTAAATTCTGTAGTGATAAGACAGGATGGGGGTGACCAGGGAGAAGACTCTAGGGGTGGGGCCTGGGGTAGAAAGTGAAAAGAGGAGGTGATGGGGTAGAACACTTTCAACTACATTTCAGCTACATTTGTCCCAGACATCCCCTCAGGACGTCTGACCTGATCCCATCTCATGGCTGCTTCTTAGCCCCTTGACTTTCAGGAGACTGCTGGAATACGTGTTTATGACTTTAGTCCTGCGTATATATTTTCCCAGCACCTTCTTGTTGGCATGCTTGATGGGCTTTTGTGGTTCTCTTCACAACTTAGGTGACTACAACCCAAATCAAAGAGGCAGGATAGACAAACTTCTTACTCTTGTATATTTGCCATGGTTCCTGGCTGTACAAACCACTTGCAAAAATCTCAAAAGGACTAGGTGCCAGCTGCAGGGAAGAGGGGAAATGGAATGGTCTTTGAGACATTCTGCATTCAGAATCTGAATCCGGGCTTTAGTCCCAGCTATACCATCTACAAGCGACTCACTTTGAATATCAGTAATGTCAACAGCAGTTGCCAGTATTGAACACCTTCTATGCATCAGGCATGAAGCAAAATGATTTATTCACTTTATCTAATGCCTTTAAGCTTCAATTTTCTGAAAATATTATGTTCAGAAATTACCTCACAGGTCTATCATGAGAACCACATGAAAAAACCAAGTTAAAGTATTTCTAAACTAGAAAATGTTCTATAGCTAGATTATAATGACTTAAGAGTTAAAAATTTTCTTTTTAGATTTAGGTTGAAAAGCTTCAACCTAACTGAAATTTAAAAGCTCTATTCCAGTCCATTTTGCTCAATAAGAAGTTTGGTCTTTTTTTCTTCAAACAGCTCTATTCTTAGGTTAGAAGACCTAAAAAAAATTTAATTTGTGATATAAAGCCCAAATGAACTTAGTCTTGAACATTCTCACTGAAGCTGTACCTAGAAGTCTTAAATTTAAGACTTAATTTCTAGTATGACAGACCCCCTCCAAACACACACACACACACACACACACACACACACACACACACACACAGAAAACAAACAAAAACCCGACCAACCAAAACAAAAAGTGAGGAAAGCAGTTGTAACATAAACAGGTGCAAGGGATTCAGTTAGAAGCAAGGTATTTACTCTTTGAGAGTAACTTATAAGTCTGCACAGGTATAGATTTGAATGTTATAAAATAAACAGCTCAAAAATACAAGACCTACAAACTCACACCTTTGATAATCTTCAACTTTTTTAATGTCATCAGTTTCTTAGACTTCTATGCTGTAGACTGAATGTTAGCATTCTCCTAAAATTCCCATGTTGAAACCAAATCCCTGATATGATGGTATTTGGAGGTGGGACCCTTGGAAGGCGAGATTAGGTTGTGAGGGTGGAGCCTTCATGAAAAGGATTAGTGTCCTTATAAAAAGGGATCCCAGGAAGCTCCCTTGCTTCCTTTGCCTTGTGAAGACTCAAAAATAAGACAGCCGCTATAAACCAAGAAGCAGTTTCTCACGAGACATGGAACCTGCTGGTGCCTTGATCTTGGACTATGAGAAATAAATTTCCATTTAAGGCACCCAGTTTATGATAGTGTTATAGTAGCCTAACTGGACTAAGACACTGTTCATATTCTTCCTCAGTTTTCACAAAAAGATAATTATTTGAAGAGAAATTTACTCCAAGCACACAGATGTATAAAAGGCTGTGAGGATACCAAGAAGTGGTTACTAGGCAGACGGCTTGATTTTCCATTCCCATTTCCAAATACAGGACAAAAAGAAACCCAACTCATTTTCTACTCTACAAACTTATTCCTGAAGAACAGCCTTGAAACCTGTAAGTTTCAATACAAATAGCTAGATTCAGAAACTCTAGTTGTTTCTCGCAAATACTTGAGAATTGGAATATTAAGCTTTTAAGTACAAAGGTCTACTGTAGACATGTGAATGGTCTAGTCAAGTTTGTCCCTATAAGAAGGATTGGGATTTGTGTGACTTGCTATATGGATAGATAAGAGAGGTAAAATGTTGCTGCAATGTATTTTGAATTTACACGGTAGAAGAGGAACCTTGCAATAGAGTAGTAAGAAAAAGTAAAGGTTTTTTTTTTTTCTTTCCATTTTTTCCCCTAATATGTCCTGGTTTATTGAATACCTCGTCTTAATTCACTGTTTGGTCTATGTAAAGCATAGGTCTACTGATCTCATTTTTGTCTTAACTGACCAGCTAGTCTTATAAAATGAACCTTTCTTTTTTTCCCATTCACTCAAGAATTGGTTAAACTGTTCATTGGTTGCTTTCACATTTTCCATTTTTAGCCCAAAATTTCATAAAGTAACAGAAATGATTACAAGAATATTTAGTGAGCACTTAGGTGTGCCAGACCCTGTGCTTTATTTCTCACAATACATTTATAAAAAAAAAATCCTATTACTTCCACTTCATAGATATGCAACTAAGGCTCAGAAAACTAAATAATTTGTCCAGTGTCAAATTGCTGGTAGTGGTGGAGTGGGATTCCAACCCTAGTAAAAACAACCCACTTTGGTTCCAATTAACCCAATTAACTAGCCATTTCCAGCAAATGTAGTTAAACATTTGAATTACCTGGGATGATCTCATTATATAATTTTGGTCTCAGACATAGGTTAAATTACTTTGAGATAGACCATCCAAGTTCTTAAAGTTACTTTAATGGTAAGTAGGTTAAACAAATTTGAAATGCAAGACTTGTTTTTCCAGGCCATAGCTCTTCTGTAAATAATTCATTATTCATTCAGCAGCTATGTTCAGTGCTACCAGTCAGGGCATTGTGGGAGATAGAAATACAGAGCACAGTCTAGTGAGAGAAGCGTGATGTTTGAAGGGTGTAAACAAACTGCTGTTGGCATTTAAAAAAAGAAAAGATGCGTCCTGTCGGGATGAGTCAGAAAAGACTTTATGAAATCCCTCCACCCAAATGTTCTTTTCTCTAGACAGCCCATGGCTTGTTTCCTCACCTCTTTCAGGTTGTGGCTTTCTCTGACCACCACAGTTAAAACTATTCCCCAGTATTTCTTCTCCTACTTCCCTGCTTTGATTTTTCCATAACACTTGTCATGTATTGGCACACTGCATGCTTATTTATTGGTTCTGTCTCCCCAAATTAAGATGTAAAGTGTACAAGGTCAGGGTCTTTTGGCTCTTTTGTCCACTGATATAAATCTAGTCTAAGAACAATGCCTAACACAAAGGAGGAAAACACTATATATTTGTTCAACAGATGGAAAAAAATAAGACTTAAGCTTGGCTTGAAGAATGGATAGCATTTAGCTGGGCATTGTTGGAAGGAAGAATTCAAGGTGAAGGAAATGATTTAAATAACAAATGGAAGCAGCAAATTACATAGTCTGAAGAACTGTGTGCTGGTTAAATTTGGTTAAAATACAAAATACAATTTGGTTAAAATACTGAAATGCAGTGGGTTATGTGGAACTGAATGATTGACTTAACTTCACAGGGGGATGGAGTCCTTGGAATTAGGAGTCTTGAAATATCCTTATTTAATATTTAATAATTAAACAAAATCATCCCAGGTAATTCCAATGTAGGGGTAGACCCAGGGTGTGTGGATCCTGAAACTAATATAACTTTAGACCCTGGTGCACTTTGGTTCAATTATCTAGACATTTTAGCAAATGGAGTTTAATATTTGAAAAAAAGAACATAAACAAGAAAAAAAAACCAACCCTAGAAAACAATGAGTACTAGAGCATATATGACTTCTGGCCTTGCCCCTTTTATGTCACGGTGCTGAGACAGTGCAGTGGGTGGTAGGAGTCCTCCCAGCAGCCCTTCCTTCCCCTGGTAGCCACCAATAACCCAATTACACATGGAATGATTACAAGCTACATAAATTTATTCTGCCAGACCCAGCTTCCCTTAACTAAATCTCAAAAATGCCTGTAGCCACTCAGATGCTGCTGAACAAGAAGAGATGGATGATGGTGGCAAAGTCAGAGACTCAGACAGTGACTGACAAATTGAGGCTGAAATATCAGTGATCATGGGAATGCATTTCTAGGACTTTGGAAGAAGACAGAACAAATGAGGGACCCTGGAGTTTTACTGGCTTCATGGTTAAGCTGCCTCTGGAACTCTGTTAAAGGGAATACAGTGAATTGGAAGGAAGATTAGGGGAGTACTAGGTAGAGGTAATGAGGTGATAGTTGGCATGGGAGTTGGGAGAGGAGTATGAGCGGCAGAATACAAAGACGTTATGACCACTGAACCAAAGGAAAGAAAGGTCAAAGGTGCCTGAGGTCCTACCTCAGGATACTAAGTATCTGGGAGTGAACTGTCCTTAAAGCTGAGAATTTATCTGTACATTAAATGATCTTTTGTTTTAGGTTTGAATACCCTGCATTTATTAGATTACCAATGCTCAAATGATCACATCTTTGGCTAGTGGTTTTCCAGTCTTTTGATAAGACCCTCGTATTCTTTGGTAGCTTCCTTGCTTTCTGGTTAGATGAGATGTTCTAGGCTTGTATACTTCCTGTGCCATACCCGGAACCTCCCGTTTCTCTAGTAAGTACCAGGTTCTTTCAGTGAGAAACTATTTTCAAGCCATATCTGGTGTTAGGGATGTTCAGTGCCACTGTATATGTATATATGTATATATGTATGGCATATACATATATATACACATATATTTTCCCTACTACACACATTAGATTTTTAAAAAATATTTCTGGAGGAAACTGCTTGTTGTTTTAAATTTGCTCTGTTATTCTTTAAGCAATGAAAGCAGTAAGCTTTTAAGTGGGGTCTCTGTGACATGAATTAGTGCAGCCTCCCCAGGCAACTTATTTATAAAGAGAAATAAATACCAAGAGAATTTGGTTGACAAATTAGTAGTTTAGCAAGTGGAAACTCACCTTTAGCATTTTTGAGCTGTTATGCTTTAGAATATAAAATGACCAGGTTGCGTTAGGGTGACTTTTTGAAGTTTGCAATAGAAAGCACTGAATAACCAGTAATGTGGGTTCTAATTCCACAACCACAAACAATGATACCTATAGTGTATTCATGATGAACTTGTGGCACATAAAGAAAATTTCTCATGTTTTACTAAAAAATTGAAAATATAATTACGCAGAACAGAAAATTTAAAAATCCTATTCAATTGTGGAAATCCTTCAGTTGACTTTGCTTTTAAGCAAGAGTATACCTTTTTTTTTTAAACTAAGTTTGGGTTATATAGAACTTAAAATCCAAAAGTCTCCTCCACCCCCATCATAGACTGTAGAAATAAATGCATTGCCTTGAGGAGTCACCCTCAAATAGATTTTGTTTACTTATATTTGAAATGCTGCACCTTTAATAAAACAGTATTACTAAAAACTGTTAGGTTATCATGTACCTAATAAAGAAGTCTCAGTTAAAACTCTGGTTTCATGTCATGGATGAATTTTGATTAAAAAAAAACCAAAAAACAAAAACCCAGAAAAAAGATTCAAAATGGTCATAGGTGTTGCCTTTTGCAAGAGAAGCAGAAGAAAAAAAAAATCCGGTTTCAGTGCAGTAGAACTAATGATTGCTACTCTGGGTATGAAACAGGAAAATAGATTTCATCTTTTATGCCAGTTCCAATAAATTGAGAGCAGCTTCTGGAGCACTGTGTTGGGATGGATTCTGAGACCGCTTCCATTCTCCGTGGGAAGGAAGCTGTGATCAATAAGGAATGGGGAGTCACAGCATGTGTGCGATACATGTGGTATCCACGATGAAAGAGCATTAAAAAAAAAACAAACCAGTAAACATGACAGTCTTACCGGATAAGCCACCCACGTCCATCTTCTTCAGGTTCTTTGCCTCCAGAATGACAACAGTCAGCTTGCCGGCAGTCGGTACATAGCGAAGGGAGAAGCAAATATCACCCAATTTCTCTTGCTGTGAAACCAATAAGAGACTATAAGTAACTTTTCGAATAAAGGTGAATACAGTTTGTACACACACATTGCAAATTCTTCACAAGGAGGGTTAGGATAATTAGAATGTGAAAGCTCTTAGGTTCATTGGCGTTTACCCAGTGGTCTTTCATTCACTGAGGTATGAAGAGTGATTTTAACCCATTTTGGTTTTAAATAGCTCATCTATACTTTATCATTCATCAAAATATATCCATAATTCAATAGTTCAGGAAATGAGACCGAGATGACTTTTTTAGAAACTCTACTCTGAATAGCACTGCAACGATCTTGGCAAAATTTCATAACTTTATTAAATAGATTTGAAAAGAGTCTAATGCTCCTTCAGTAGAATCAACCTACCTAAATTTCTGTCTTTTTACATTTCAAATAGGATTATGTCTAATGCTTAGTTTTTGGGAGAAGGACTTGTATTTGCATTTGACTCAATTTTTTAAAAGATTTTTTTTTAAGATTTAACTCTTTTATTTTTATTTTTAAGTAGGATCTACACCCAATGTGGGGCTTGAACCCACAACCCTGAGATCAAGAGTCACGTGCCGTACCATCTGAGCCTGGTGGGTGCCCCTGGACTGAATTATTAATGAGAAATTCTGAATTCCTAGTAGGTGAAAGGCAACATATAAGAAGTTTTGCCATTTCAGTTTTACTCCTTTCAAGTGAGATTCAACTTTTCCCCCTTATTCTAATAGTTGTACAAATCAAAGGAACAGGTTGGAAAAGCGAAATATACAGCAATATAGCACATGTCCTAGCCCCCTCCCATTGTTTCAGGGGTATCCTATTTCAGGTCCTAGGAACATTCACCAACCCTGTATCTTTGGCATTTCTGAACATTTCAGTCAAAGTTTAAAGTGATGGTATAAAGAACTTCGACTTTTTTTTTTTTTTCCCCAGAAAGAACTATGGGTTATGATACCTTTAAGTGTCTTACTTTCTAAGGATGTGAATTAAGAACCATAGTATTCAACATGAGGAGAATTTGAGTTCACATAAGCATGAGAATGGGCAGGAGGCTCGCGGTATCTACATGGAATTCTGAGACAGGGAATTAGGTATATGGCAAATTGGGGTTTACTTCTTAGGACATGCTCTCCCCTCCGCGCCCCCACCCTGCCCCACAAAGTAAATTCTGATTCTAAAGGTGATGGTTGTATCCGACTTCTGCAGATAGGCTTAATGTAAGAATAAGGTACAGAAGACCTTTTCCTCTTATGCTCTTATTAAAACTGTATTTGGTCTTATCTACAACTTCATGTATGTGTTAAATCAGCCTGAGTCTCCAATATGGAGGTAATTGCCCAAGATGTAATTTAACTGCTTAAGGAAATACAATTCCTTTTACTGGTTATTCATTCTGTCCATCAAAGCAAAGTGTGTGGGGTGTCTGGGTGTTGCGGTGGGTTAAGTGTTTGACTCTGGTCTTGGCTCAGGTTGTGATCTCAGGGTCATGGGGTCCAGACTGGTTCAGGGCTCCGAGCTCAGTGGGGAGTCTCCTTGGCACTCTCTCCCCCCCTCCTTCTGCCTGTCCACTGCCCCATACTTCTACCCATCCCCTCTCAAATCTTATAAAAAATCTACTTTTTCTGATTTATCCATAGGTGAGAAGTAATCATTCCATGTGTGTGTTGGGCAGAGGGAGAGAGATAGATTTTCTGCTTAAGTAATGCTT
This sequence comes from Mustela nivalis, assembly GCF_964662115.1. Classification (NCBI taxonomy): domain Eukaryota; kingdom Metazoa; phylum Chordata; class Mammalia; order Carnivora; family Mustelidae; genus Mustela; species Mustela nivalis. The sequence continues at coordinate 38,523,005 of NC_139026.1, forward strand.
TATTGAAAACATCACCACATGTGTTTATAAAACCCCCAGTTCTTTGATTCCTTGAGTCCTTCTAGCATCTTACCCATATATCTCTTATGTCACTCAAGACTGTTTTTGTTTTATTGTGCACATGTCTCCATTTTCCCCCATGACTCCTTGAAGACTGGTCCTTGGCTGATTTATCACTTTTCATGCATTCTCAAAAAACAAATAAGTGAAAAATTTGGAAAATATCCCTGTTTTGAATTACCTATGTCCTATCTCCCTTCCATTAGTTTAGATAATAGTTATATGTGCTAAATTCACCCAAAGTGTCTACTTACTCCCTATGACTTTACACGTGAGGAGAATCTAGTAGAATATATTCCTTTTCTTAGTCTTCGTGAAAATTCAGAATGGGAATCAAGATGATAGAAATCAATACAAAGTGTGGACAGATTCATCTGAACCATTAAATGTAAATGAACAAAATTGTAGTCCAAAAATATTCACTAGGAAGAGGATTCATTCTGCAGGGTTCTGTCTTTTTGCCACAGTACCTTCCCTGGGGAACTCCGTCTGTTTCAGAACCAAGTTACTCTAACTGTTCTAGTTAAGCATTTTAGATATGATTGTTCTTTTGAATGGCCCCTCTCTATATAAGAGTCTTCAATTGAGGACATCTCCTATTTTTGGAGAAACAATACAACTTACTTTTCTTCCAGTACTTTATCATTCAATTCTGTGATATATAGGGACTTTTTGAGATTTTGCGTAATCTCTATCCCTTCTCTAGAAGGGAGGAGTTAGAGATTGAACCTACCATGTCTCAGGTAGGAGAAATAGGTGAAGTTACTTGTAATTATAAAGCTATGGGATGAGGAAGAAGGAGTGTGTGTGTGTGTGTGTGTGTGTGTGAGTGTGTGGTAGGAGGGAGGATAGATCAAAATTGGTATTTTAGGAGAAAGAAAAACTTGGAAGACTGCTTATTTTCAGATTTACTTTTAACTCCTGAGCTTAGGAACTTGAATATATAAAATTTCATATGCTTATAAAATTGTAACTGACATGCCAAATTGAGCATGTCTTTTTATTCTAATCAACTGGAGTTACTTTACAGTGTTTGAAACTCTTCCATTGGAAAGATAGTCACTGTTCTGGAATTTGTGTTCTTTACAGCATTAAGCAGATAGAAACTCCTTCTCAAGAAAAGGCAATGTCTAATTCATATGAACCTTTAGTTATATTTTTTTTTTTGTTGTCACTATCTCAATAATATATAAATATATGCTTTTTCTAATTCTTTAAAAAACGGCTTTAATAATTTTCTAAAACAAAATTTCAGAATTGGGACTTCTGCTGCATGTTGGCTTGACTCTAGATTAATTGATGTAGGATATTTCCAAATAGGATGGCAATGTGTTTTTCATATGTTGGGGATGGGCTGGGAATCTGAAGGTCATGTGAAGCAAGAAGAGCCAAGATATGCATCATGGGGAGGCTGTACTTCAGACGTACGTGCCGGGCAGAACTCGGTGCTTCTGCTGACCCGTCCTGAAGATGGGGTCTATTTGGCCACAGCTGAAATAAGACTTAGGTTTGAGGCTTATGTTTTAAGTAAGTGTTGTTACTTTAGAATCTTAGACTGGGGACTCCTATCATTATGAGTTGTGGGAAAGCAAGTAGTTTTTTATCCTCTATGAAACCTTGCACTGAACTTCTGTGATTAGATGGAGATGTACTCTTGTTCCTGGAGTCTTGTTCTAGCGTATGAAGGTTTTACTCTATCTCCTGTCACTTACACAGAAGAACTGGAATGGTTTGAGTTTTGTGGAGAGTTTAACATCAACCTCTTCTTTCACAATTTTCACATACCAAGAGTTTTTATGTATTACTTTAAAATTCAAGAAACCAAGATTTTCTCCATTTAAAAAAAGATTTCTTGGGGCGCCTGTGTGGCTCAGTAGGTTAAAGCCTCTGCCTTCAGCTCAGGTCATGATCCCAGTGTCCTGGGATGGAGCCCTGCATCGGGCTCTCTGCTCAGCGGGGAGCCTGCTTCTCCCTGTCTCTCTGCCTGCCTCTCTGCCTGCTTGTGATTTCTATCTGTCAAATAAATAAATAAAATCTTAAAAAAAAAAAGATTTCTTTAGTGGGGTTATGGTGATGGGGAACAGAAGTGGTTCTGAAAAACTGACATAGAAAGATGACCCTCCAATCTGCATCTCAGCTCCTTACTTCTCCTTGACAATTCCGTCTTGTCTTTTCTACAACAGCCCTGTGAAGCAGTTTTGCCCCTTTTAGACATGAAGAGTTTAAGACCCAGAGGTTGCATAGCCATCTCATTGTGGACCTCAGCAAGGTCCTTTGACTCAAAATAGTGAGTTTTCTTTACTATCAGATCGCCATCTGGAAAGATACACTGATACTGCAACTGACAACCTACTTTGATATTCCACTCCCACTTTACAGTCGTGCCGTCTAACTAAATGGTTGTTCTTCACCAGATTTCCCCCTGACCTGTTCTTTCCAACATCCCTTTTGGTTAGTGTCACTAAGTAATCTGTTTCCAGGGACTAGTGTTTCTTCTGTTTTCCTTGAGTCCTTCAGCCCACAAATCTTGACATTTCCTTCTTTGTCAATGTCTCTCAAATGGATTTTTAAATTTTACTTAATTTTTCCCTATCCTTATCAACATGACCTCTACCCTCCTCTCTTCTACCTTCAATATGACCTCCATCTCTGCTGGGATATTTGCCACTGTCGCTCTCACTGTCATCACTGCCATCCCTTCTGCCTCCATGGTGTTTGAGATCCCGCTCTGAACATTTCTGTCATCTTTTTTTTGCAGCAGTCTGATGAAAGATCTCATGAGTCATAGTCTTTCCAAAGTCCGGTATAGACTATATACTAATGCCAGGCTAATCCTTCAAAGTCCAAACCCACTTTCCTGACTTTGAAGAAGCTCTATACTTTGTCTCTGCCTTAACTATTTAAACCTTCTTCTTCTACTTTACTATCTGCTCAGCCTTCAGAATATATTTTGAATCTGACCTCAACTCTCTACTTAAAGGCCTTCCCTCTGGTACAGATAGGGAGACCAACCTTCTTGATTTGCAGAAGACTATTGGTTTTAGCCCTAAATGTTCTGTACATACCCTGAGAAACTTCAGCCCCAGGCAAACTGTTATGATTCATGACCTTAAGCCCAAGTTCTTATTGCTAACTTAGACCTCTACAGTAGCCTCCTAATAACCTGTCTGCTTCCAGTCTTGCTCCTTTCTAGATTCCTTCTCACCTTCCAGGCAGAAGGATCTTTTAAAATGGAAATCTGATCATGAGGCCATCCTAGTTACAGCCCTTCCTTGTCTTCTCATTTGGCTTAGAATGATTTGAATTCCTTACACAAAAAGGCCTAATGTCTGATTCCCTACCTCCTACTGTGCTCCTGATTTTTCTCTCCTCAAGACATGCCAGGCACACTTCTACCTCAGGACATTTGCCTTGGCTGTTCCTTCTGTCTACAGTATTCTTCCCTGAGATGCTATCATGGATTGTCCCATTAGTTTATTTAGCTTTCTGTTCATACATCACTTCTTCAGAGTTTTTACATAGCCATCCTATCTAAAGCCCCAACTGCTCCTAAGCATACACACTACCTGTCCCTTTGTTCTGCTTCTTTCTCATTCTAGCACATATCACTTAAAGTTCCATTATGTTTGTTTAGGTTTTCCCCACCAGAATATCAGGTGTACAAGAGAAGAGAAATATTTTTCTCATTCTCTATGTTCTAAGCCCTAGAATAGTGGCTGGCACAGAGTCAAAGTCCATATATGCCCCTTGAATGAATACATGTAAATTGCTTTCTATCAAATACAGTCAGATTGGTCCCCACGTTATACTCTATTGCTACAGGTCAAGTTCTCCAGGGAAGCAGACTCAGATTTGTAAGTGGGAGTGGAGTGTTCTTTAGATCAGCACCTGTGGGAGAGTGCAGGGAGCAGGACTGTATAGTTGGAAAAGTTGGGCTGTGATGTAGTCTTACTAGAGGCCTCAGCCAATCTTATGGGGAGCTCTAGAGCTCTAGAGCTCATCAGAGAGGTTCTGAATTCTTAAAAGAGATGAAATTTTTATGCTCCTGAATCTACCAGTCATTGGGTGTGGGTTGTCCTCACATCTTACCAGCAGTCTCTTCTGCTGAGGGTGCTGCTAAGAAGAAGGGCCCCAGTTATGAGCCATCAGCCATCAATGCTCTAGGCAGTCAGATGGTGCAAGATTGGTGTGTGTGTGGGAGGTAGTTCATCAAAGCATTTATTACTACATTTCCATGAGTTCTATTCCTTTTCATCACCAAATTTTTGCATAATCAGGAAATCCATCTGCAATGTCTTTAGTCCTTTCTGCCTAATAAAATTACTCCGACCTTTAAGCCTTAGTCCAAGTTTATATTGTTAACAAAGTACCCCCTTACTATTCTAGCCAATGTCGGTTTCTGCTAACGATTGCTTTATAGCCATCAGCATAGTGCCTAGCGATGATATTTTTCCCCCTATTTATTTCATATATGAGTTTCCCTCATCCTAAATTCCAGGGGAGCAGAGATTGTACTTCATAAACCATTATTATGTGCTTTCTTAATACTAGCAGTATAAATAACTGTTGATTGTTTTTTGAAGTCAGTACCTCGCCAACTGTTTGCTTTATAAACAGCATGGACTCTAGTGCTTTATGAACAGTATATCCAGTTTAATCAATGAGTCAGTTAATGAATATATTTGGAGCTCCTTCTTTGTGCCTAGTGCCATAGATGTAGCCATGTTAGCCCTTTCACAGAACTAGAAATGAAAACATTTCTGGAAATGTGTTTTTTATAAGATAATTTCAAAACCTTATAGAGTTGCAGCCAACAGATGAGTACTTCTGCTGGTGTGATTATCTCATGAAGGGGCCTTATTACTATTAGGAATTTCAGGTTTATGTATAATTTATTTTAGTCAATTGCCTTGATCACTAGGTAGAAACTGCCAGTTAGTGAAGAAGGTTCCAGCTGTGAAATTCAGAGAAATTAACCCGCACTTTTAGAATATGGAGCTGACAATCAGAAAGAACCTTTGTTCTGAGCAGCTTGATAATTCTGTTATTTTTTAAAGCAGCCACTGAATAGAGTAGACAAAAATTAATGATTTAATAGACAACCACAGCAATGCCTTTCCTTTTTGAGAAGCATTACATATATATTTTAGAACAGAGGTCATCTCCAATGGATAAATAAAAAGCTTGACTTAAAATGAATATTTATTTGATGGCTTCTATAGCACCATCCATCATTTTATATGTGAAAAGAGGGGTTCATCTTTTGTGACCTTGCAAATGGAGCTAAGTTCACAAGCTTGTTGGAAATGCTGTACTCTTGAATGAGTTTTAAAAAGGTAACTGAGTTCACTTAATGCTGTGACATTTTACAAGGACATATTCTATTTATGTTAATCCTAAGATTTTTCCATGTGTCAAATTGGTGATAGTTTCTCTGGGTAGAGGGTTTTTCTCTGAGGTTGGGAGTCTATTTAAAGGTTGACAAATTAAAAAATGGCAGCCCCAAAATCTCAAAATGAAAATTCAGATGATTTGCATATTCTTCATTTATAAAAATACTAGGACATTTCCAGTTATAAAAAGGATAATGTCAAGTTTCTCATCTTAATAAGAGTAGCTTTAAATACATCCTTTGGGTGGTAGTAGCTTTCAAATTCATTTTGTTCTCACAACTATACTCATACCACTGAATTATCTGCCAAATCAGTACTTATATCTAATGGTCCAGATGGTCACAGTATGAAATGGTGGTGTGGATGTATTAAGGCTAAAAAGACTGAACCTGGCCTAGTGTACAAATACACAGTAAATTGTTCAGGTGAATGAGACAGTATGTTATATCTTTGAATACTTACTTTATGAGGGGATACTATATGACCTATTAACTCTGGATTAATTTAATTATTAATTTCTTATTTAAAAGAAATGGGTTCTACGATAAGACTACTAGTCCAGACTCCAAATACTTAGATGAATAAGAGGACCTTAAAAGTTCTGAAAGAAGTAGAGTGACAGATTTAGATGGAAAAAAATCAAGCAATCATACCATAGAGATGCCACCAATGCTATAGGAGTAAAGAGAAGGTTGGAACTTCCTAGGGTCTAGTGACAGAACTAAGGGGGGGAGGATACTTTAATTGGAGATTTTTATCCCCAATAATCATCATCAATTTCTCTGGCCACCCAAATGCACATTCTTTGTAAAACTTATGGGCTTGCCATGCAAATCTAGCTTTAAAACAAGTCATCTAGCTCTCCCATTTCAATCAGAGCCAGTATGTATGTATGGGGTGTGATAAGTAAATGTCCTGGGGTAGCAAGTGCCTGAGCTGAGATATGAAGGTCAACAGGAAAAATCTGTGTGAACCACGTGAAGAAGAAGGCAAAAAGCTTCTAGATACAAGGATGTACCTGCAAAGTCCTGTAACCGCTTAAACCAAGTTACAAATGTTACAAAACGCCTAAAACAAGTGACCAAGTTTCTACAAATGTAAAATTCATACAATTAAATATATCTGCTTTATGATTTAGATCTTCAAAATTTCTTCTTAATATATTTATTGTCAATTGGAGATGTACTTTACACTTGTAGTCCTATTAGATACAACAGAAACAGGTATTTTGACCAGATCAAAATAAGAATGATGAAAGTAGAAAATCAAAATGCCTATTAAAAATAAGTAACAGCAGAGTACGTTACAGAAGAGGGAAAAGAGCAGTAGACTGAGATGTGGGCATTTATCTACAGGTACTGTTCATTCAACAGATACTTATGGGACATCTCCTACACAGGTACCAGGACATAGTAAAGCATACAATAATCAATGGGCAAAATAAACATAATAAAGTTATGAGTATCTGGCTCATCAAACAGCAAATACTACTATATTTTAACAAAAATCCCAATTCAACCACCTTCTTCTCTAGATAATGCCTCATTCCTCTGTTCCTTTCCCGAGCCAGACTTCTTGAGTGAATTAGTGATAATCACTGTCCCTATTTATTCATGTTCCACTGGTTTTGCTCTCCATTTTCTTGAAATGGCTGCTGCTAGGGTTTCAGATAACATTCATCGTAGCTGTAAATATTTTTTTACCTTGAAGTCTCAGCAGAATTTGACATCCCTCTCCTCTTTGGATTCTGCAATACAATGCTTTCTTGATTTACCTGCCTCTCTGACCACTCAGTCTTGATTTTGGTCTTTCTTAAGCCTTAATCCTAACCCTCCCCCCCTTTTTTTTTCATAAACTAGTAGAGGTATACCTGGAAGGCATACCAAGTTTGGTTGCAGACTGCCATGATAATGCAAATACACAATCATGTGAGTCAAATGAATTTTTTGGTTTCCAGTGCATATAGAAGTTTATACTATACTGCAGTCTTTTAAGTGTGCAATAGCATTGTGTCTAAAATATGTACATACCTTAATTCTTCCCCCCAAAATGCTGTCCATCAGATGAGTGCTTATAACTTGTAATCACTCATCATAGATCACTCATCACAAATATAATGAAAAAGTTTGAAATATTGCAAGAATTATCAAAATGTGACAGAGGCAGAGATTTGTAAGCAAATACTGTTGGAAAAATGGTAGTGATAGATTTGCTTCACAAACCTTCTATTTGTAAAAAGCCCAGTGAATGCAATAAATGGAATATGCATGTACTCTCCCTGTCTACAGCTTTAATAACAATGTAAAAGTGATTGCCACGTGCCAAGTGTGTGTCTTCTCTTTACTTTGAGCTCCAGACTCTCTCCAACTGCCTTCTTGTCATTTCCACACTAGGATATTTCACACACTTCTTTGACTCAAATTCCAAAAACTGAATTCATGATCTAGTTTCACGAACCTGTTTCACTCTATTTCAGTAATTGCTATGAGCCTCCAACTAGTTGCGCAAGCCAGAAAACTGGGCCTTACCATTGATCACAACTACTTGTTGTGTTTTATCTGTTAGAAATTTCAGAAGTGGGCTCACTTGTTTTCATCCTTACCCAATATATCTCACATTCTGTATTAGAATATTCACCACTCTAATCCATTTGGTCATCTAGATTATTCTAGAAGTCTTAGTTGGTCCTCCTAAATTTACTCCTGAACTATAGTGGACAGAATCACCTTTTAAATAACAAATCTCGAAATCCTCAGGTAGGTATCCTGTCTCTCTAGGGATTAAGACCACCATCTTTACCATCAGTTATAATATGGGGTCTGGCTCCTGCTTACTCCTCAGCCTCCTTTCCTGGCTCTGTGCTCCAGCCACATCAGTCATCTTCATAGGATCAAATATGTCACATTAACAACATACTCAGAACCATCACATAAACTGTTCTTTTGTTTGACACGTTCTGTCCTTTTGTTCTCCCTTACGCTTAGTTAACTTTTTCTCATCTGTCAGACCTTACCTCAATATTTAGAGAGGTGTTTCCTGACTTGCCAGACTAAATAAGGCTCTTCTTATATATTCCTTAGTCGTCCTCCAATACCCTTCCTTGAACTATTGATTGTAATAGTCCTATATTATAATCACTTACAGTAACTGTAATCATGGACAGCAATCATGTATTTGTATGGTCATTGCATTGTACCTCACTCCCATGAATTTGATCATCTTTGCATAGTGTCCCTTTATCTATATGCATAGTGGTTGGCCCATAGAAGATGGTTAGTACATATTTATTGAGTCAAGGAATGAATATGTTTACTGAATGCTTTACTCTGTCAGAGACTACTAGCTGTTTGTCAGAATCCACTCAGAAGTGGGATTAGTAATCCATTCCACTTTTTGTGATTTGCCAAAAAAAGAGCAACACTTAGTCTTGTACTTGATTCAGTTTACCGAACACCTAATTTATATTTTCAGTATGTCAGTCATGGTGCAAGGTACTGGGAAAAAAAGGCTGACTGAAACTTGTTCTTGTCCTTAAGAGACTTATTCTTGGCCAGGAAGAATAGGCCTAAAACAGATACAACATAAAATGGCAAGTGCCATTATAGAAACATGTTTTAGGAAGAATCACTATAGAGAAGGTAGAGGAATTTGTTATGGTTAATTTTATATGTGAATTTTGAGTAGAAGGTAGGGGAATGTGAACAGAGTACAGAATGGAAAGGGAGTCCTTGTCAAAAGATTCTTCATGGCGTAGTGTGCTATGATGCCTGAAATACCACCATTCAAAACCTTTTATTAAAGCTTTCAATCTCTAGGAGTCTTTTAAAATGATAAATACCGTTTTGCCCCCTAGTGGATGATAGGACAATCCATCATGGTATTAAATTTTAGTGGACAGTTTCTTGGGGGTATGGAAGATTTATCTGAGTGGGAATGGGCAAAAATGGGGAAGATCCTGAGTATGTCTATAATTTGGGATGCGGCTTTACTTAGAAGAGGGCATAAGTGGGAATCCAGGTAAATCAATTGTCTGAGGACATGTGAAGAAAGGAGAAAATGGAAAACAGTTTGGAAGATATCCAAAGATAAACTTTACCAAGTTGCCTTGTCCCATTAATCTTCTCCCTGTGTTAACTACATGTCCTTGATTTTCTGGGTCAGGCCTGATTTTTAATATTCTACTTTCTCATACAAACGTGACTGAGCCTCTGGGGTCGAGCGGACTCTTAACACTGGTTTCCATAATTCAAATAAGTATTTTAATCCTCTGTAGTGAAAAGTGAAATGTAGATAGCAAGTACTTTTGAAATAAGGGCAACTTATTTCTAAATAAAAATGTAAAATGACCTCTGCACTTAAAAGGAAGCATTATAAAGAAATATGTGGCAGGTGAGCCACTGATCCTCAAAAATACATTAAAACAAAACAAAACAAAACAAAACAACAACAAAACAAACTACAAAAAATGCCAGGTAATCATTGGAAGGCATTGTTGGGCACTTTTCACCTTGAGAAGAGTGTTATCTCTTGTGATGGAGGTAGGCATTTGGCTGATTTCTACCTAGGCACTGATAAAGCAGCATTAAATTTTTACTAATCATACTCAACAACTGCAAAGACTTTGCATCCTGACCTTTTGTCACTTGTAGTTATATTTACTGGTGCAGGCTAACTAACTTGAAAGGGGATACTGTGGGGTAATAACGTCTTAGCAGAGAAAGCTCAGTAGCCAGGGTGATGTTTTTATCCAGAGACTACTTTTCTCTTTTTAGTTCCACGATGATGATGACCAAGAGGAAGTCTGGAGGGAATGGCAGTGCCACACAGTTAGGAAACATCATTGGCTCAGGAAGGTTTTCCTTTTCGTCCTGAGAGAGCTGGGTGAAAGACGAGATGGTGAATGCTGAGCAGACCCAAGCTGTGCCACTAAGCAGCTCTAGGGGGCGCTCTAAGCAAATTCTTTTCTTGCTGTTGAACTAGATAAGCAGCACTTGCTGTATCTTTGAGGCTTACATAAGATCTACATGTGAGCCTGGGGGAACACAAAAATCAAGGAGAAGACCAAAAGGAAGGTGATAAAAAGAACTGTGGTATAGACGGGCGAGTCACAGAGAAGCTGCTGGCAGGGAAAAAAGCTACTTAAAAGCAAGATTAGGGAGGTCAGAGGGGCCAACCCAGCTTCTCAACTCTGGCTTCAGCTGGAGTGAGTCTGTCCACAGCAAATGGGAGCCTTACAGAAAAAACAAGACAGGGAAGGAAAGCTGATGAGTTGTGGTTGGGGCACCAAGGCAGCGGGAAAAAACAGAGAAAGGAATAAAAAGGAAAGAACAAAATTGAAGGAGAGAGTAAAAATGTTTATCTGTTTCATCTTCTATTAGAAAGAGGGCAGAAGGAAAAGATGATAAGGAAAATCAAACAACTCGGGAATGGTGAAAAAAGCAGTAGGAGGATTTGGAAGTTTTTTTTTGTGTGGACTCACTTCATAAGAGGTGAGACTTGCTGCCTGGCGAGGGACTACGGGGGTGGGACCTTAATTATTAGTTCAACTGGCAAGAACCCAGGAGAGGTATTTGCAGTAATTCAAATCCACAGAAATAAAGAATTTGATTTGAACTCTAGATGACAGAGAAGATGGATATATTCTGTAGACTGTGTCAGAAAGAAATGCACAAAGCACTGAGGTGATTTCCCTGAGCAATGTAAAGCTAAGACTGTTGGTTTTCTTCAGGATTGAAACAAGAGATATAGGTTACAGCAATCTCATTGGTGCAAAAAAAAAAAAAAAAAATTCTATGATATTTTGAAGTTCCATTAACAGAAGCAGGGAGATTTGGCATTAGGTTAGGGACATAGGAAAGTGTGAAATAGAAAGCCATTGAAACGAACATGGGCACGTAGCTTCTAATTTGCTTTTAATCCAGAACAGAGATGCATTCTGCTGGTGGTTGGAACAGCTAGAGAGGTCCTTTATATGTGTGTCAACAACTCCTATGAGAAAAAAATTATCTGAAGATAAAAAGTTGTAGATAAGAATAAGGTAGCATCAGGAGTTTAGCAAGAAGGGCATGTGTTCCTGGGTCGGTGGCCCCTAAAAGTTGCTGTTGGGTACTTTTTAGGGAGATGGAGGAAACTATTATTGACTGAAAGGAATATATTAATTTTGCAATAAAGCAAGAGGGAAGTTAACACTCCAGAAGGGATTGGTTATGGGGTTCGGGGGGGGAGGTTGATTCTCCTTAATGGGGGGGGGAGAACAGCACCTAGAGCAGAGGAATGGATTCTTGGAAAGGGAACGCATGTGTTAGACGTGGCTGTGAATGTGTAGTGGGAAAGACAAAAGGTGGAAAAGACGAGCTTTATGGATGTGCCTGGCTCTCAGAGTCTTTAAGAGAAAGGACAAATGAAGATGGCAGAAATGCAAGAATCCAGGTGAAACACAACTGCCCTTTAGGAAGACTTGTGGAAACGATGACCTCATTTGAGAACACGTTTGAAAATAAAAAGAGCATCTATGTAGATAATGCAAAAGTAGAAAATAAAGTCCATGGCCATAAAAAGGAAAATTATGAAAGTATTGTGCTAAGCAGTATTGAAGGAGATACACACTATACATCAGAGACACTATTACCTGAAACTAATTTCATTGGGGTTTGCAAGAAAGAGAACAAGAACTATACTTGAATGTTCCCCATCGCCCCAGGTTCTACTGTGTGCTTCATCTTTGAACATGCTGCTTCCTTTGCCTCGTATAAAGTCTCTCCCTTTGTTTTTCTACTGGATTCCTACTTATTTCTCGACTGTCACCTCTTTATGAGTCTTTCCCTGAGTAAGAGTTTGGTCTTTTTCCCATCTTTGTGCTTCCATGACAATTTCCAGACTCTCAGTATAGCACTTGTAATATCACACTCTACACGTCTGTTTACTTATCTGCCTCTTTCATTAAATAAGTCCAGTGTTTTAGTCAGTTTTGTCTAACATGGTGTGTGCCATATGGCTAAAGGTCAGTATAAAAGCTCAGATCAAGAGAATTTATCTTATGGTAGGACAGAGAAAAATAGCAATTCTTAGTTTTTGTGCTATAGTAGGAAAAGTTTGAAATTAGTTGGTTAAGGCTGAGAGGGGAAAAATAAAAGGCTCTGTTATATACCCTAGTGATTGAGGGTGGGGTTGGGAGGGGTAGGAGGCTATGTCTAGCACCTGGCTGATAAATTTTCTTGAGTTAAGAATCATTTGGATTTGGGGCACCAGGGTGGCTCGGTGGGTTAAAGCCTCTGCCTTCGGCTCAGGTCGTGGTCCCAGGGTCCTGGGATTGAGCCCCGCATCAGGCTCTCTGCTTGGCGGGGAGCCTGCTTCCTTCTTTCTTTGCCTATCTCCTCTGCCTACTTGCAATCTCCATCTGTCAAATAAATAAATAAAAATCTTAAAAAAAAAAAAAAAGAATCATTTGGATTTCTTATTAAAAGCAAAAAGTGGATGTATGATTTTGGGGGTCAAGCTTTCTAGGAGAGTAGGTATGCCGAAGACAATGGATAAAGATCCTTGGGAAAATAACTTGGCAGAGCAAAAATGTAGAAAAGGCAAAGAGAAAACAATTGTAATTTGGGAGGACTGTGTAGGCTTTAAGAATGGTACATGAGTAACATCAGGAATTTCTCTAGTTTGATGTTTGAAGAGAAATTGTAACTAGATTTATATATAATAACACAATTACCTTTGAATGGTGAGAATATAATGAGATTAAAGATATAAAAGAGCTTCATGAAATGAAAGGTATTAACTTTTTTTTCTTGCTAGTTTAATAACAGTAGAATAACATTTTGAAAGTTTCCCCTACTTCTTTGCTTCATTATTAACTTTTTTTTAGACATTGAGGAGCTGGATCTCGTAAAGATGCAGAAGAACCCTCCTTTTCTTGATGACGTAATAGCTGAGGTGGAATATTTGAGTTTCTAAGTAGGTATAAAAGTATAAAAAAGTATAAAAAAAGTATTAAAAAGTATATAAAAGTCTAAAAGTATAGTAGGTCTAAGTAGGTATAAAAGTCAATTATGACTATGGCCATTTTAGTTTTTTCCAGGGAAGTAATAACCCTCTATAGATGGAATGCCATGGGAATTGTAAGAAACGCTTTACTCGAGATGAAGTTTTTGTGCTCACAAACATGTCGTATCTACTGGGTAGTTTCTTTCTTTTTCATTTTCTTTCTTTCTTTCTTTCTTTCTTTCTTTCTTTCTTTCTTTCTTTATTTCTTCTTTTTTTTTAAAGATTTTATTTATTTATTTGACAGAGAGATAGAGAGTACAAGTATGCGGAGCAGCAAGCAGAAGGAGAGGGAGAAGCAGACTCCCCGCTGAGCAGGGCACCCAATGCGGGGCTCGATTCCAGGACCCTGGGATCATGACCTGAGCCGAAGGCAGCCACTTAACAACTGAACCACTCAGGTGCCTTTACTTGGTAGTTTCTTAAGGTCACTGTGAAAACTGTCATTAGGTTGTGGGTAATAGAAAAAATCTTTCTCATGCATAGTCCCTTCAGTTTTTGGATACAGATGAGATTCTGTGGAACAGTGTGTATAGACATATAGACTACGAATTTGAACTTCTTCATCTTGACTGTAGCTAACTGACTTGAAGCAATGTGAAGTGTACTTAACTTCAGTGACTTCCTTCAGAAAACAGATTAACATGAACAACTCAGAGACAATAAATGAACATCCCTGACGACATCTTTCTTAATCTTGTAGTTTCTTAGTGAAGCTGTCTCATCTGCATATTACTTCCCCCGCCCCGCCCAGGGTTTTTGACTTCTATCTCTTCAGTGGTGATCTTCTGTTCTCATTCACCTCTGCTTAAAGGTTGCACAGCTAATTAGTGTATTTCTCATGTAGGCCTTAAATGCATTGCATGTTGTTACAGAGGAAGTCAAGATCATCTCTAAGTATATTTGGAATTCAATTTGCAAAGATTTCACAAATTGTTCATTTTGCAGAAACAATTTAGTTTCCATCTGGTTTGTCTAGGGGAAAGTTCATTGGTGTTCATTGTTAAGAAAATCAGAACATCATTAGAGAATTCAGTGGTCTCTTGGATGTCACTAAATCACACAGTGCAAAATATCTGCAAGAGAGTATGATATGAATTTGAATGGCAACTACTCTCTTCAGACAAACACATAAGTATATCTTACTTGCTTCATTTTGCATGTATTCAGACTGAAGGTTGGAGCGACCCTGCTGAAATGTCAGATTTTTTTAGTTATGTAAAGTACATTGCAGAATTTTGTGAGCACTGATTACTAAAAGAATTTAAGACCTATGCTATGCAATTGTTAACTCCAGGCATCTTAAACTATGATGATTTTCCTCCTTATTTTGCAATGGCATTCTGGCTTTCATCTTTTTGAACATATTTTTATGAAAGAGATCTTCATACGTTTCTAGGAAACATAAACAAAAAACCTGACCCATACATTTCTGATTAATTTCACCAGATGGCTTTTATCATTTTATTAAGATTTTGTTTTATCTGTGTTTTTATCTATTACTATATGATAGCTTATTAAGGGAAATCAATGCTAATTTTTTTTTAAGATTTTATTTATTTATTTGAGAGAGAGACAGTGAGAGAGAGCATGAGCGAGGAGAAGGTCAGAGAGCGAAGCAGACTCCCCATGGAGCTGGGAGCCCGATGCGGGACTCGATCCCGGGACTCCGGGACCATGACCTGAGCCGAAGGCAGTCGTCCAACCAACTGAGCCACCCAGGCGTCCCTCAATGCTAATTTTTTAAAAAGTACTTTTTCAAATGTGAAATCGTGTAAAATCATGTTTACCAACACTGTACCTTAAAATACTTTGTAGATTTCCATGAAATCTACCTCAGAAAAATAATAACAATTGTTCAATAAATTCTGCAAAGGGACAAATTAAAAGCCTGAGGTAATCCTTATTTCCATTGCTTTGAAATGAAAATTAATTCTTGGCAAAAAAAAAAAAAAAAAAAAAAAAAGAAATCATGCAAGTGTCACAAGACTCCCCCAAATCTTTCAATTAGGAGAAAGAATATGTGCAATAGAAGGGATAGCATTTTGAACTACTGAAACTGAAAGGAACAGTATAAAACTGTTACCTGAATAACCAGTGTTGATTAAGATGTGGAGAAAAAGAAATTTTTGTACACAAATGCAAATTGGTAGAGATGCAAATTGGTGTAGCTACTGTGGAAAACGGTAAATAACAACACAAAAAAATAGAATTACAATATGATCTAGTAATTCCACTGCTGGGTATTTACCCCAAGAAAATGAAAACACTAATTCAAAAAGATATATGCATCCCTATGTAATTGCAGCGGTATTTACAATAGACAAGACACAGAGGCAAGCCAAATGCCCATCCACAGATGAACGGATAAAGATGTGGGCTGTGTCTCTGTGATGTACTATTACTCAGCCATAAAAAAAGAATGGCATCTTGCCATTTACAGCATGGATGGACGTAGAGAGGATATTGCTAAGTGAGATAAGTCAATCACAGAGAGACCAATACCATGATGTGATATTCGTGTCCCTTGTGTCACATGATGTATCATTCAGATATGGAATTTTAGAAACAAATGAATAAAGAAAAAGACAAAGATACTGAAACACAGTGAACAAATTACTGGTTGCCAGAGGGAAAATGAGTAGGGGGATGGGTACAATAGATCAAGGGGATTAAGAATATATTTATTGTGATGAGCACTGAAATGTATAGAATTGTTGAATCATTATATTGTACACCTGAAGTTAATATAACACTGTTAATTATATTTAAAGACCCTTTGCAGATAATGCATTTTTTTTTTAAGGTAGTCTGAGTCCTTGAATATTTGAAAGCATTCGGCTGCAGATGGTGAACCATAGAGACATATGACTACTTTTGTGAGAAGTTACAATACAAGAATCTTATAGTTTTAAGCTTATGGAGAAAAACCACACAAACATGTAGAGAATGTATAATAATATAAAACACTTCATTCAAAATTTATCCAGAATGAGTTAAAGGTAGAGAAATGAACCATTGATGTTGCTTATAGGTGAGAATGGTACAGAGTTAGATGGGAAAACTTTCTGAAGGAATGTGTTTCTATGATAAATTAAGAATACTTCTCCAAGTGTCCATCGATTGATCAGTGGATAAAGATGTGTGATATATATACAATGGAATGTTATTCAGTCATTAAAAAATAAAGTCTGGCTATCTGCAACAACATGGATTGGAGCTAGAGAACATAATGTTAAGCAAAATAAGTCAGTCAGAAAAAGACAAATACCATATGATTTCACGCATATGTGGAATTTAAGGAACAAAACAAAAGAGCCAAGGGGGAAAAGGAGAGAGGGAGACAAACCAATAAACAGAGGGTGTGTGTGGGGGTGGGGATGGGTGAAACAGGTGATGGGGAGTGAGGAGGGCGCTTGTCATGATGAGCACTGGGTGATGTACAGAAGTGTTGAATCCCCGTATTGTACACTGGAAACTAATGTAACCTTGTATGTTAATTAATTGGAATTAAAATTAGAAACCTAAAAAAAAAAAACAAAACTTCAATTGTGTGTGGGTAAAACTTAAAATTAAACAGGTTGCAGAAATAAATTGGAGCAGTTTTTCCTGGGGTCTTTGAGAGAGTTTCCTATTCTTAAAATTAAGCTATATCAAGAAAGGAGAATGGATTGGAACCTAAGTCTGTATTCCTATAAGATGTTAGGTTCCCAAAACTTTTGGAGAGGGTTACTGCTGTGGTTATGACTGCAATTAGACTGCTGAGTTCAAATCTTGGCTTCTCACTTACTAGCTGTATGATCAGGGAATACTCTTAACTTCTGTGGAACTTTGTATCCTTACCAGTAAAATGTGAATGATATTTTAAAACAAACAAACAAACTCTAATTCAAAGGACTATTGTGAGATTTAAGGACTTACTATATGTGCAGTGCCTACAACAGAACCTGACAGTAAGTACTCAATAAATGTTGTTTTTAATTAGAAGTCCTCATTTATGGATTTCAGATCTTCCCATGCCACGAAATACAGGGTAGCATTCTTTCTGGTGAGTGAACCAATTGAAGTTCAACCATGTGAAGTAACTAACTTTCCTAAGGGAACATGGCTTTTGGAACTCAGAACACAGGTCTATTAAGCACCAAAGTCCATGTTCATCCTTTCTGTGATGAAACTTCTGAAATGTCAGTTTTCCTTTTATAATGGATCATTATTCAATGGTATTAAACTCTATGCCAGTTAGAAATCCTTAGCATAAGGTGTTATACTGGGAAAAAAAAAATAACACACAGGATTTCCCTGGTGTAAGTGTTCACAGCCAGATTCTTCATCTCCAATATTATGCATCATCTGTTAAGCAATTTGTAACTGCTTTTATGTCTTCCAGAGCGCACAGGAATCAGCAGCCTACAATTCCTGAATGACCGTCTCAAGGTCTTGCACAGTTATCTGCAGACTATTGAGATGAAAGTGTTCCTCAGAGTAGCAGAAGTATGTCCAAACACAAGCTCCCCGATTTCCCTTTACATTACTGAGGCTGCCAGAGCTAAATACACTGACTAAAAGGAGATGTATTACACTGCCTTGAGTCAGAAGGGGTAATAAAATGTATTGCCCCTCCTCCTCAGGATTTAGTGAGGTCAAAGAAGAAAAAAAGGAAAGGATAGGCTTGCTGCAAAAGAGGGGTAAATGCAAGAAAGGGATTATTTTCAGTAGTGAATTAGAAAAATATGAAAAGCAAGGCCCTTTCTCTAAACAAATGATAAGGACAATCTTCTTGGTTCTCCTGTGGCCAAAGGTCAATGGATTGTGTGATTGACGCACCTACTGGCCTGCATGTAGTGGAGGTTAGAGTTGAAGTCCTGAGTCACATAGACCTAGATTTGAAACCCCAGATCAGGGGCGCCTGGGTGGCTCAGTGGGTTAAAGCCTCTGCCTTCAGCTCAGGTCATGATCCCAGGGTCCTGGGATCAAACTCTGCATTGGGCTCTCTGCTCAGCAGGGAGCCTGCTTCCTCCTCTGTCTCTGTCTGCCTCTTTTCCTACTTGTGATCTGTCTGTCAAATAAATAAATAAAATAAAATAAAGTTAAAAAAAAAGAAAGAAACCCTAGATTGCCACCAATGAGCGAGTGACCTAAGCAGATGGTTCCTTCTCCTTGAGCTTCTGTTTCTGACTATAAAATGGGGGAAATGATGGTGCTGATCTCAGCTAGTTGTGGAGAGGATTCAATGAGATGAGACAGGTTAAGTATATAGAGCAGTGTCTAGAACATGGTAAATGCATAATCCCTGCTAGTTAGTTTATTCTTCTCAGTAGCATTTCTATCCATAAATAATTAAGGATTTTTCAAAGTGGTATTTGATCCATCTTTTTGGGATGAATACTTGGCTAGTGCCTGGTGTAGTGCCTGGCACATAACAGATACTCTTATTTTTGTTGCATTACTAGATGGAAGGACGATGCCATGTGAATGTTTATCTAGACACCCCACTCTCATCGGCTTCTTACTAGATTGTTCTCGGATACATTGAAGAGCACATGAACAGGAAGGGGGTCTGAAAAGAAGTCTGTGCAGAGATTTGTATGGTACCACACTTGGACCCTTCCCTAGGTTCTCCTTCTGCAGAAAGACACCGGATCTTCTCACACAGTGGGTCTATCAAAGTTGAAGTCCACAGAATCCTACTCTTGGGTCAAATGTAGGTTGGATTTTGCCTCCCACCTGACTTTTCAGCGGTCCTGAGCTTGGATCAGCACAGTAAGGAACAGGAAGTTGTAGTGATTTATTACCCCTGGCTGCTTAGCTGGGAAGAGCTGAAATGGCAATTAGGAAGCTCCTGAGGAAGCCTGTAAATATATCAGGTTAGACCACAAGAATGAAGGCCATTTTCTGTTCTTCAGGACATTTTTTCCTATGGAGTTTTTTTTGTTGTTGTTGTTTTGTTTTGTTTTGTTTTAAGTATATGGCTTTTGACTCTAGAATTCTTCTGAATTGCTCACAAATAGACTGGTAAGGAACAGTAGAAAATAAAATGAAGCCATGTTAGTTGATTATGGGTAAGGTACTGTTTTGGAGATCTTACATACTATCCATAAAGCATTTAAATTAAGCAAGTTATTGGGGGTGGGTAAAGTGTACATATCTTAAATTGAAATCAACAGTTTTAATCAATGTGTCCAAAATAGAACTTACTGTTTTTCCTTAAAATACTTCGTTTATTGCTCTGTTTCTTCACTTCTTAGTCAACCAAGCTAGAATTAGAATCATTTTCAATGGTTCTCTGCCCCCACCTGTCTGATAACAAAGCTCTTGTAAGAACATTTAAAAAATATTTTATTTATTTATTTGAGAGGGAGAATGAGCAGCAGTAGGAGCAGAGGGAGGGAGACAAGCTGACTCTGTGCTGAGCATGGGGCCTGATGCAGAGCTTGATCCTATACCTTGAGATCATGACCTGAGTCAAAATCAAAAGTCGGCCGCTTAACTGACTGAGCCACCCAGCTGTGCTTGTAAATACATTTCTTAAAACATTTTCAAACTTGAGTTTTCTTCACTGCCATATAGTGTTATATACTCTGCAACGATTTCCTGAATGGAGGCCAGAGACCTCAGTTAATCTTTGTATTGCTAAAGAATTAGCTTTCTGAACCAAACAACCGATCCAGCCCCTGGCAGCTTTAATATCCTCCTGACTCCCAGCTGTGAAACTAAAATGTTACCTCCCACATCCAAGGCCCTAAAATATTACCCTTATTTATTTTTTTGGCTCATTTCTATCCCCCCATTATTTTCCTCTCGCACGTACTAGATCCTAGCAGGATCGAGGCATCTTGTTCTTGAAATATTCCAAAAGCTCAGCCAGTATCCTCTGCTTGAAAGACCTTATTCTCAACTTGAATTTCTAGTCATCCTTTATAACCCACTTCCAATTTACTTTCACAGTGTCCCTTTGAACTTTCTACTCCAGACAGCAATGTCCCTTTCTCATTACCTATGAACTCCTTGAGGGGAGAAACAAGGTCTAATCCATCTCTATAACACATTGCTTCAGCATGGAATGATCTTTAGATGTGTGTTTGCTGAGTTACATCATCAGGTTAATGAAAAAAAAAAAAAGGAGGCATTTCCTTTGCCGATGTGAATCCATTTGAGATTAAAGGTAGAAGGTATAAAACATGCAGTTACTTATTTAGGCACTTAGTACACATACTGGATTGATGGCTGGGAAGAAACAAGGAAAGGGTCTTTGTGGAATGGGTCACCTGGAGCCTCGGCTTTGGAGTCAGACTGACATGAGCTAACCTACAAACTCAGTAACTTAATAGTCCTATGACTTTTGGAGAGTCCCTTCACTTTCCCTTTGTAAAATGATGGTAGTGATACTTCGTATTGTGTGGGATGGCTGTGGATATCAAACAATATGGACAGCCCAGAACAGAGTGCTCTTAATTTTAGTAGAGAAACTTAGAGAGACGCCTGGGTGGCTCAGTTGGTTAAGTGTCTGATCTTGATTTTGACTCACATCATGATTTCAGGGTCTTGAGATCAAGCCCAGCATGAGGCTCTGACCTGGGCATGAAGCCGGCTTAAGATTCTCTCTTTCCCTCTCCACCTCACCCCATGCTCTCTCTCTTAAAAAAAAAAAAAAAAAAAAAAAAAAAAGAAAGAAAGAAAGAAAGAAAAAAAAAGAACTTGTGTAACTTGTATATAAAAGTTTAAAAATTGGGTGGTATATCAATCGTACTTCTGAACAGACAGAAAAAAACAAGTGCTGGCAGATACATGAAAGAAATGTAGAGGTTTATTATAATAGGATATAGCCTAAATTGTCAAACTTGGAGTTGTGTCCATAGAACATTCTAGGTAACATATAATAGCTCTATGTAATGTACAAAGGATTATAAAATACCTACCTATAATAACCATTTTAATAGGGAAATCTTCATTTTCCTCATAATTAGATTTGTGGTTGCAACACTTGAAATACTACAGCTCAAATGGAAAAGACAAGCTATTACACCAGCCACTTCGGTCATCCGATCCCTGAGTCATCGTAACATATTTTCTTTCTAAGTTCAGCAGCATCTCCTAACTGTGTACAGATGGCATATTTATTGGTGCCATTGGCAGGGTTTTGGGACGGGGGGGATCTGAAGAAGTCTCTGAAATAAACACAACCATTAGGATTTGAAAAAGCCACTTGACGGTCATCCATTTAAACGCTATTACCAATCAGCTGCCTCTTGCAGGCGAAGAAAAAAAATCTGTGTGTTGAAGATACTTGAAATCAGAGATTAGCCAAGAGATGCTCTTTCCTTTCTAAATAGAGCCAGGATGTCAAACATCTCTCTAGTTTCTCTAAAGACAAAATCTCTCTTCAGGATTTTTTTTTTTTTTTTTAAAGGGACGAAATGAACTAAAGCATCCACCCCTCCCCCCCCCATAGTTTGCTATAATAATATTGTGTGTCTCTCTTCCCGCATCCCCAGATGCATGCAGCCAGCTGCCCTGCTCTGGTGAGCGTGTCTCATTCTGCTTTGCCACTTGGCTCTTCCTCAGTTCCTGCCTGATCATATTTCGAAATGTCATTCATGTTTATGCAGGCCAGTGCACAAAACAAAATTAATTTAACTCACAACGACATGTTAATATTATTACTTTTGACACCATGGAAAACTTATTAACTATAGCTTGTCACAGGCCTCTCAGACTGAATAGCCCAACGGAGGGCGTGCAGAGGAAATGTAATGTGATCGACCTTGTAAGAAGCCCAAGTAGTTGAGTTTTTTAATAATTATACTAAAATTAACTCTCCATGAATGGCAAGAAGAGCTCTGTCCCTTTTGTTGGACTGCACTCTCAGGAAATGTTTCATGGCACATGATGAAAGCTTTATGTATTTTTTCCCCTTTATCAATAAGTAGCATCTTTGTATTTTAAAGAGGTAGTAGGCAATTTAACACAAATAGTTATTGTGTAAATTATAACTGCCCAAGACTGTAAAGGAAGGAAAAGGAGAAAAGGGAGCTAGTATTCATTTCATGCTTACTAGTTGTGGGTTTTCTCATGTTACTGCATCTTATTGCCATGGCCTGTAATGAGGGTTTTTTTTTTTTTTTTAAATTGAGGTATAATTGACATTGTGATAAGGGTTTGTATTCTCCATCTGATGCATAACGAAATTAAAAGCCTGAGAGGCCAACTGACTTCTGTTGGCACAGTTCACAAATGGGAGAGGCATTTTGAACCCAGGTCTACCTGAGTACAAAGACCCTTCTTCCTATAGGAGCCTTCTGCAGCCACTAAATCAGAAAGAATAGAGGAAACCATAAGCCTTACAAGAAATGGACCATATTTTCTCTGCTTTTCATAAACTCTAGGTTTCTTGGAAATGACTTTATAGACATTTTTCAATTACTCAAAGCTGGCATTTACAAAGAGACCCGAACTTGGTACTGAAAAAGTAATAGCAAGCTCAAAGATCAGTTCTATTTTTTGGTATGAAATTAGGTCCATAGCAATATTTTTCCTGTTCAGTATCTGATGGTCTGTTTTACTACATCCACCAAGAATGAGATGACAGTTTTTTTGTTTTTAGCCACTGCACAGCGTTTTCCCACCAAGAAGGTGTTCCGTGTTACACTTTGAAACTGTGATTTACAAAGAGACACAGTAAATCCTGGGATGCCTCCCTCTGTGAGCTTCTGGTAGGACAGCCCCGAAGCCCAATGTCCTTAGCTACCAGAAATAGGCTAAAGTCTTCCAGAAATGCATGAACAGTTTTGGTTCACCCAGGTCCTTAGCTGCCCCTGATACTTATGGGGCGTTCAGATGTTCTAGGGAATGTCCAAACTGTGGTGGCCAGGAGAAGGGAGGACAGATTTGATGGCTACTTATCCTAGAACTTAGCTGGCATTTTGAATGCAGCTTTTTAAAAATCCACACTTCAGGGAAGTCTTTTAGGTCAATAGGATTTTGTGATGGTATCTCCAAGGCCTTGAAAGCCTTTTAACAATATATTTGCTGCTGCTGTGACCCAAGGCATAAGCCTTCATCTTGTTATTTTGCCCCATTCCTTTGTGGGGCATAGCGAGATTTACCACAGAAACTTCTCTTTGCTGGCCAAGATTTATTTCAGCCATACAGCTTTTCTTAGCCCTTTCCAGATTTCCTACTTTGTGTGTGTGCGTAGGACATAAGTAATGCTTCCGTGGGGTTTGGGCTCTGCAGTACTGCAGGGGTCCTCTGGGTCATATTTTTAAATGTTGGTCTGTTTTGACCTTCCTGTTTCTTAATGATTTCATAAGGGCAAATACTGAATGCTTTCTTGGAGAAATGTATGGGAAAATGTCTGGGACAAGCTAATTTGGGACAAGGGAAAGGAGATCATTAGCTGAACATAAGCTAACATGGAAGCCCATTCATGGGTCTATATTGCAGAGAAGGAAATGGAGGAGGGATTAGGTGAGTTGATCCCCGTTTTCTTATAACTCATGGTAGAGCACTTGAAAACCTGTTCTGAAATCAGAATGTACTAGGTTGAATTATGAAATGAAATTATTTATTATGTCAAGTGTATTGCATGTGTGTATTTATACTTATATATGTATGTTAAAAAGGAGAACAAAAACACCTTTGGCATCCTAAGACCATACTCTCACTTATAGAGATCCCCAAATTACCTCTTTCCTTATGCAAATATTAAAAAGACTCACATCTAAGGCATATATATAAATTTGATATTTTGCTTTTTCTGCCTAACATACAAAAGCATTTTTTCCATGTAATTATGTCTAATGGCTGTCTACTATTCCACTAAGTGGTAGTTTATACGTAGCCATTTTCTTACCGTTGAAGGCTGAGGGCATTTTGCCATGTTGAAATAAGTTAGCATAGGCCGGCATCCACGAATATGAATATCTACCTAGTTTAGATACGATGGCCAGAGGCTCAGCTTGTTAGTGCTTCTGTCTGCAAGAACTCTTTACTATCTGAAATTTCCCATCTCTGGACAGATTTTTTTTTTTTTTTTCCTGCAAGTAACCCTCATTAAACATAAAGAAAAAAATATTTTTACCTAGTACCTTTCTTTACAAGGTACCTGGTAGGAAAGTCAACATGATATGACTCCCGTTTTTATTGCATTTGTCTAATCTTCTGCTGAGACTATGCTGTCCACGGGCAATGGGCCCAAGAAAGCAAGCCAGGGGCTGATGTATAGAAACCCAGTTTGCTAAATCAGTTCCCCAAATCTATCACTGTGGTCCAGAGCTTTGGAATCAGCATCTGGCTATTTTTCATTGTCAGATATTGATTACTTTGAAAGAGACTAAAAACCTAAGTACCAAAACTGTTGTTTGTCAAAGTGATCATAGAGAGTATGTCCCACTGGGATAGGACTTATGAAAACGCAGGGAGAGATCGGAAATTAAAAAAAAAAAAAGGTCCATGTAAGCCTTGATTTAGATTGATGCCATAGCTCTGTTTCTCTCATGCCTTTGCTTTTTAAACACCCTCTTTGATGAATCACCAGACTGCTAGATCCCACGAGAGATCACCTTGTCTGTTCCCTGTGAGCAGGACTACAAACCCATGTCCCAATTCTTATTTTTAAAAACCCTACAGAGATCTAGGCTCTTTCAGATATCTGTTTCAACACGGAACACTGTAGATAGGGTCCTTCTGGGTTTCCATGTGTCATCTGAACGTCCTTCTTTATACCTGGACTTCAGTGGTTTCAGAAGGTCATTCTAAGCTGGCTCAAGTGGATATTTGAAATGGACAAAAGTTACTCAGTTCCCTCACTCTGAGAAAGAGATTCTGGTCCTTTTAAGAGCCCAAATCTGAGCAGTGACTACCATCGAGGCCAAAGTCCCAAGATGTGAAGGAGAGCAGAATTTGGTTCAGAAGCACAGGGCTGAGTCCCCGCAGGCCCTAGCACATATGAAAGTTCATGCAAATGTGAGTTAACATTCATAATAGTCACCATGACACTCAGAAAGAAAGAGATCAATTATCTTAAACTCCTTACTGGCTTAATGATCTGCATTTCAGGGGACAAATGTAAATTAAGACAAGTCGAAATATATGGGACATGAAAGATCATCCAAACGGATGCAGCCTCTTAAGTAAGAAAGGACTCTCAGAGCTCTTTAATCGGAAGGATGAGGCATAGAAGATGTCAGTAGCAGTTTCTGTTTGGGGATAGATTAGTCCTTCCCTGTCACAGTCTCAGAATGTGTTTGAATAACTTAGGTCTTAAACTCTTTGAGAGAGTGAAGCTTAACATTTACACAGTCTTGGTTTAGGTTTGCCAGAGATTGCATTGAGGATATGATTTCCGTGCTCAGTTCTGAAGTCAGGTGCATATGATTTTACCCAGAAAGGCTGCAGCCTGAAGCCTTTTCTTAGAGAATGATGGCCGGGCTGGATGGGATGGTGCGAGACAGCCGGTCAGCACCTGGGCTACAGACAGACCGTACTCGGCACTCTTCCCCCATCTGCTCCCCGCCTCCGCTTTCCAATGGGCTCCGTGGCATTCTAACTAATGGCTGGGCAAGTGGCTCTGTGCTCCACTCAGAGATCACTCTGCATCCCAAGCATTGTCTTCCTGTAGAAATTACAATGACGGGCTGCTTTTTGCTTCCAGTTACTTAAGTTCTAGCCCAAGGCACTGAATTCATTAGATGTGAAACATGAGGATCTGAAAGGAGGCTCGATCCTCAAGACTGTGTCCTGGGTCTTGCCATGAACTCATTCCCGGTGACTTGTACAACACATCCTGGTGTGAGTACTTCTCTCAGGCTCAGGCCAAATGCCCCAAACAGCAGCTCTGCCCTAGATCAGCCTTGTTAAAAAGTTTAGCTATGTATCGGCTCTTTTCTATTTTCAGGTTTACTCCTATTGTATTTGGACTAACAGTGACTGAGATAAAGAATTTCCCTTCACTTTAGCACACCTGGAGTGGAAGAACAGGAACTCAGACTTGCATGTAATTTAAAGAGGCACCATTCTGATACTGATTGTTTCTTCAGGAAAAACCTTAAACCACTTTTTAAAGGAGATTTATTTATTTTAGAGAGAGCTTGCATGAGTGGGAACAAGAACGAGTGGTGGGAGGAACAGAGGGAGAATCTCCAGCAGACTCCGAGCTGAGTACGAGCTCCATGTGGGAATCGATCTCGTGATCTGAGCCAAAATCCAGGGTTGGTTGCTTAGCTGACTGAGCCACCCAGGTACCCCTCAGTCCACTTTTTTAAAACACAAAAGGCACGTGTTGCTGCCTGTGAGTTCATTACCAGCATCCCTTATACATTCTTCTAATCATTCCTAACTCCCAGTGCTAGGAATTTAATGTGAACTTCTTGCTCTTAAAGAATTTATAAGTAGAAGAAATAAAAATTAATGTGGACTTTTTGGAGCAAATCAAACCATTGATTTTAATGTCTGTTCACTACTTCCTTGTTATATGTTTTTTTGACAAGTGTTTTAGCCCCTGTGTTCCTCAGTTTCTTCATTTGCAAACATGGCTAACTATGGCTAACTATAGTGTGTGGGATTTCACTGAGCTAATGTACTTACTTGCTTCGCATTTAAATTGAAATTTGTAAGTTATTTTTCCTCCCAAGGAAAGTGATGAGCAATTGGAATACTCATTAGCAAATTAGAGAATTTCTGAAGAGGGAACACAAGCTAGCAGGGGGAAGTAGCTGGGATTGGGGGCTTGGGGGTGTGGTGGTGGTAGTGAGAATCAAGGTGTCCAGAAATCACCTGATACAGATGGTGCTAGATCTGGTTTCCTGCACAGGCAGCAACTGATACAGAGCTTTGAAAGTTGTGACTGAAAATGGCACCAGCAACTGTTCATTTCATACAGGCTCGTTACCCCACTAAAATTCAGATCTGACATAAAAAGTATTTTAAAATTTGGCTAAGTTGTATGTGAAGCTCTTTAAAGTAACTCCTGTAAAGATGGCATGAAAATCTCCAGGTGGGAATGCTACAATGTCATCTTCAAAATAGGAAACATTTGGATTTGAGGAAAGAAAAAATTGGGTATGGGATGGCATACATTTAGTAATCACCTGGCTTTGTAAGATGTAGCTCATGCTTTTTCTGTCCTCCTTTCCCTTGTTCTCATAAGAGTTAGAGTTTTAAAATGGAAATCTAGGAGGGTAGTCAGTGCCATATTTCAAATTGTATTATTTTATAGGGGAATCATCCATTTTTGGCAGCTTGCGCTTTGAAAACGATTTTAGCAATGACCCAAAATTATATAATTCTGCAGCTCTTGGTATCTGATTTTCCCCATAGGGTGTTAGTCAGGAGCTTCTCCTATTGCTTTATGAATCACAGGGGCTTAGAGAACTTCAAGCATACAAAGTATCTTGTTTTGGAAAAAAAAAAAAGGTTCTTGCATTCCACTATATCTAATTAAACATTGTTTGGAGAACATTAAAATGTCCCCTTAATCTTTAGTGTTTTATGTATGATTACAGTGTAGGCCATCTTGCTCCCTGTTCATTCTCAGACTTGCTGTAAGGAAAGGCAGTGAAAGACAAGGAAGCAATGGTTTCCTATTTCCAGGAACTTGTAGCATAACAGAATGGAACAAACCAGAGGATGGGATGGGGAGACTTGGGAGCAGAAACCTGGGGATGTTCTGTTGGGTCTTTCCCAGGTCTATCTCTGCCACAGGCAGACGGACCCAGAAAGTCTGGGAGCATCTCAGAATAAGGAGAGGTGTCAAGCTGAGGCAGGCATCATAGCCTCCCTCACAGAGCATGGTCGTGGCGTGGGAGCTGGAAGAAGAGTTAGGGAGAAACACTGTAGGGCATATGCAGTGTGTTCGTGTATTCATAGATGAAAATCTCCCTATCACAGGCTCTATCACCTCTTTCTCAGAGGCTGTCTAGCATAAAGGGTGTTTGTGCAGTCAGACAAAAGTCTGAGTTCAGTTATCCCATTAGCTATAGGACCTAGTATGATTTTTAACTTCTCTGTTTTGGCTTCTTCGTCTATACATTTGGGATAATAAAAATACCTACTCATAGTGTTGTGGTTAGGAGTAAATGAGCTACCATACTTAGCACAGTGCCTGGCTCATATAAACACTGGAGATGGGAATATAAATATGGTAAGTGTTGCTCTACCTGATTTTTCTGGGTAATAGAGCCTTGCAAATAGTGTACCAAATAGAAACATGGATGACTTTTTACCCCTTAAAATTAGGCAAGTCTACTGTGACACGCAGGTTCTAGAGCCTTCGTGTAATTTTCAAACATGGCCTCAATATAAACAAAATAGCAGTATGATAGTACTTGGAAAGTCAGTGGCCTCAAACAGAGTGTACATCTCTCCTCAGAATCTAAGTCAAACATAGACGTTGATTCTATATTAGTATTTCAAAGACTGTCTGCATTCCCTCTTTATGACTTAAGCTGTTGAAAAATGTGTTCCAAAATCAAAACATAAAACTCCAGACTCTTGACCTATTTCAAATTCTAATCTCAACTTTATTTTTATTTTTTGACCCTGAGATACAATTAAGAACAGACTATTCCTGCCATGCTGGTTCCAGAAGGTCGTTGCCTCCCTCTTCTCTCCTTGAACACCAGCAGAAAGCAAGACTTCAGGGGAGTACCTTGTCAGAATATTGATTTATTTATGTAGAAATAACATCTTACACTGAAGAGTAGTTGATTAACTTTTGGTAAACACAACCTCTCACCACATGCCAAAGTGTTTGAAACTTATAGCCAAGTCTTCTCATTCTCTAAGTACTTAAAAAAAAAAAAATAGCATTGTCTGCGGGACCTTGTGCTTTACTCTGAAATGTTCATCCCTATGCTCTGGTGTTCCCTGAAGTCCAGAAAATTGTCCTTGAGCATAAATTATGTTCCACATGAAAAAAAAAATCCTGATTTTTGAAGTTCCTTTCAGAAAGGATGTTGAAAGCAAGGGCTCATTCTAGGATGAAAGGCATCACTTCTAAGAACACCGCCCTCTAAGCATTTTAAAATGCATATGCGGATGGTTTGCTCACGGCTGGATTTGCTGGGCTTTGGGGTTCACCTGGTGGCCCAGGCTCTCCTGTTTTCCACGCTGGAATTTGCCTGCTCCTGGAGCCCAGCAGAAAGACACTCCAGTGAGCACTCTGACTTACATTCCTGGCCATCTCAGGGAAAAAATAATCGCACATTATTAATGACTTGGGGGACATTAAAAGTGGAACAAGAAAGTAAATTAATAGTTTCTTTTTGTCCCCGGAGTTCCTCTTGTGAAGAGATGAAGAACGGGGGAGAGAGCGGGTAAGGGAGCAGGAGACAACAAGTGCAGGATCGTTCTGTTTGAAGTAGACCCACGGAGAATTCTTTCATCAGCTTTTCCAAAATCTTAGGTTCCATTCCACTTTGCCTGAAGGCACTTGAAATCTGGAAAGCGGGGGACAGGAATGGCCCAGAGATACTGAGACTGTCACTGGCCCCACAGTAAGAGGGAAAAAATGTCCCGTAATTGTTAAACAGAACTGCAAAGGATAGATTTTGCCCCATCAAACAAAGTGACTCATTACTCAATGTATCCATTTACTTTAGGAATTTATTTGGCATTAATCTTTTCTTTTTCTTTCCTTTTCTTTCTTTCTTTCTTTTTTTTTTTTTTTTTTGAGAGTGGGAGAAAGAGCACAAGGCAAGGGTCGGCAGAGGGTTTGGGGCGGGGAGGAATAGAGGGGGAGGGAAAGAGAGAATCTTAAGCCGACTCCATGCCCAGCACATAGCTTCAGGTGGGGCTTGATCCTACAACCCTGAGATCATGACCTGAGTCAAAATTAGATGCTTATCTGACTAAGCCATCCAGGCGTCCCAACATTAGACTTTCTAAGGCCACATATTACAGGATTACACTGATAGGCAAAGTCTAGAATAGGCAAATCCATAGGGACAGGGAATAGATTAACAGTGGCCTCTGGATGAGAGGTAGGAATGGGAATGATTGCAAATGGGCATGAAGTTTCTTTTTGGGGCGATGGAAATATCCTAAAATTAGGTTGTTTTAGTGGTTGCATAACTATATATTTAGTACACACCATTGGAAAAAACAGTTTTCAAATGTAAAAGTATATACTCTATTTTACATTTTTCATAAAAAGAAAAGAGGCTTAGAAAGTTGATGGGATTTGGACGCAGAATTATATCCTCACTTGACCCATTCCATGCTTTTTCTTGGGCGCTCACTCATGATGATATGCAAAAGTATGAAATACTTCCCTTGGAAGGAGCTCATACCCCACCTGCATAGTCAACAAAACAGGCAAACCAGGCATCTTTCCATGTATGAGCGTTATGTGGCTAAGCAGTTACACTTGCACAACAGGGCTGCATGTAATAAGGTGCCAAGTGCATGGCATAGCATAGATAATACACTGTCAAGATCAAGGATGAAAGTGAGCTGAGCATCATGAAGGAGGCTCCTTAAAGTGAGAAGATACTATTGAATCCCAGATAGTAAATATCCCAGTACAATTCTACTTGGACTATTTATTACCTGGGGTGCTGGTCACTTTAGCTTAAGAAAGCATGATACATACACCTCCGTATGAACTAGTAGTGCTGGGTGAAATGAAAGCATGTGTCCCCAGAAAGGTGGGCAAGTACTTTGACGGCAGCTCTGTTCATTATAATTCAAAACTGGAAACAACCCCAATGTCCATCAACACAAAAATGGGTAAATTGTGGCCTTTTCATGCACTAGAACACTAAGTTATAAGGAGAGAACTTGGCATGCAGCTTTATGAAGAATCCCAGAAACATCTGGACCAAAAGAATCTGGACCCAGAACAGTAGGATTCCATTTATATGTAGTTCAAAACAGGCAAACTAAGCCATGGTGAGAAAAAGCAGAATGGATTACTTCTAGGCACCGGGGATTGATGACAAAGAGGCACGTGGGACTTTTTCTGGGGTAAGAAACCTTCTGCAGCTTGCCTGCAGTGGTGGTTATAGTGGTGGACAAAATAGTGAAGACACGCTGAAATGTACATTTCATAGGAGTGTGTTTATTATGTATCAGTTTCTACCTCAAAAAATGCATAATGTTGCGAGAAAGGGCCCAGAAAAGAGTGACTAAATGACTAAGTGACTAAAAGGAATCTGAGAAGCTATGGTGTAGAGACAGACTGTAAAAGGATTAGTCTTCATATTTTTCAAACAATGTTTATATGTCAGGAGAATTAAGACTAACACTTCCTACCCGGAGGGGTATAGACCAGGAGACAATGGCTTTGGAATCAAGCACTGGTGTCTGAATCCTGGGTTCTCCCTGGCTAGCCACGTGGCCTGCGCATAGGCCTGCGTTCTTTCCAACCCAAGGATGTTAGTGTTGACCTTACATCAAGAGCCATGTGGTGAGGAGCGTGATCTTGGAGACAAATGCTGTGGTTCAAAGGGAAACCAGAATACTTTGAGGAAACCTCTCTAAACTTTTCAAACCACATCAGGAAAGAACCAACAGTGTACCCGAGTAGGATTTCAAATGGGGCTGTGGATCAACCTCAAACATCAGGCTTCCTTATTTAGGGTTTCAGTGCTTGAAACACTTCTGAAAAAACTGCTTTCCTGAGATAAAATTCCCCTAACATAAAATTCACCCTCTTAAATGGTCTAATTCAGTGGATGTTGGTATCTGCAGAATTGTGTAACCATCACCACTCCCTAATTTTAGAATACTTTCATTACCCACAAAGAAACCCATACCCATTAGCGGTCATTCTTCATTCCTCCGCACCGACCCCCCAGCTCCCAGCCTTCGGCCCCCGTCAGTCTGCTTTCTGTCTGTGGATTTGCCTCTTCTGGTTCATCTGTATTGTAGCCTGTATCAGTGCGGCATTGCTCTTTGTGTGTGTGGCTGAATAATATTCTGTTATATGTATATAGCATGTTGAATTATTTACCCCCTGATGGAAATTTGAGCTCCTTCTGATTTTTGGTTGTTAAAAAACACTGCTGTGAACATTCTCATACAGTTTTTTGTTTTTGTTTGTTTTGGTGGTGTGTGTGTACATGTGCCTCCATTTTTCTTGGGTATACACTTAGGAGGTAAATTGCCTTCCCCCCCATTATCATTTAGGACCTCTTTTCATACTTCTCAGACTTGGGGTCTGTGCTCAGACACCTCCTTTTGATCAAAACCGTGCCTGACAATGCCCTCTGAATGCTGGGTCTGTCTAAGTCTCTTCACAAAAAAGAAAGATACAGGTGTAGTGGTCAGGGTGATGGGTTTTTTTGTTTGTTTGTTTGTTTGATGACAAGGAAAGAAGGGGACTGGTTTGTGTTTCCAACAGTAAGAATAACATTTACTCAGAGTTTATTAGGTGCCAAGAATTGTTCTAAGTACTTCATGTGATTGATTTAGAGTGTATCTTAGTGTACACTCATTTAGAGTATATCTTAGCTCATGCAGGTGGGTAATAACCCATTTTTAGGAAGGATTAAGCAACACTGATAGTAAGTGGAGTCATGGTGGTCCACATAGGCTGAGTCCAAGGCCAGAGCTTTAATCTCCCCTACAGTGCTGTGTCACCATAAAAGTATAACTGTCTAAGCTTAATGGGTCTGTCTTCTTTAGTGTTGTAGTCCTGAAAACTGGCATCGTCTCTGGCTAATAAAAGGGACTTAATACATACATGCTGAATAAATAAAAATAAATGAATTAAAGTAACTCAAAACAATTTGGAGACTTTTGTTCATAAAATTCATAAAAAACTTTTAGCCTTGTTTAAAACAAGCACGTGTGGGTGTGAATGCTCCTTCTCTTTGATCTTTTAGTTATTTAAGCTGGTGCTTCTCGGCGAGTTCTCGTTCTCCTTTTTTCTGTAGTACACACAGTACAACTCAACTGCTGACATTTCATTACTTGCAGAGTAACAGATTGTAATGGATTATGGATTTCACAACACAAACATTTGGCCTGCTCAGAGTGAGGTAGGAGTGAGACAGAAGGTAAAAACATTTAATTTGAAGAATTCACAAACAAGATAATAAAAAAAAAAGTTGTAAAACATATGATGAACTCCCCAGAAAGGATTACATTGTAAAAGATCCAAATGTGGGGAAGATGGCGGACATGACAGAGTAAGACATTCTTCTGCATTGATCACGTTGCTTCCTACTCAAGACCTCTTCACTATTTCAATAATAAACCTGATACAGGCAAGATTGTTCTTACCTATGTCATTTTCCCCATTTTGTTGTTTTCTGTTTGTTCCCCTTTCAACTCCCACTCTTCACTGGTGCTCTACCAATCTGTATTCAAAAATCCGTGCTTCTAAACTACTCTACTCTGCTTTACTCAAAATCCAACTGACAACCTTTATATTCTTTGAGTTAAAAGAAAGCCTAACCCTTACATCAGTTGCTATTAAAACAATTGGATTCCTTCATATTATATGTGTCAGAACTTGTATCTCCTAATAATTTTTCCCATAGTGACCCATGTGAGAGACCACACAATGATGCTAATACTCGCAACATTTTGGCCAGAGTCAGAATACAAAGCTTACAAGAACATCCATCCTCTTATTTTACCACAGTAACTAAAATTGCTTTTCTCCATTTGATCATCCATTCCTACAGGACACTAAAGAGTTTACAGCCATTTCAATAAAATGTACCTTGGGAAGACAAAAAGAAGCCACTATTGAGAAAAGAATGTACTGTACACTGAGAGAGACTCCTGGAGGGAGAAGATAGAATTCAAAAGATTTTGGGGTACCATAAAAGCAGTACCCTGGGACAACTGGGCATCTTTCAAAGATGACTTCCCTGAAGGTGGTATAACTCAGGATGTATGTTCGAAAAAATTCTCATCTCTTTCTAATTTTCTCGGTTCACTTGGAAATATTTAAACACTGTGGGTGTTCCAGGTGCAGTAATAGGCTCTGGAGATGAGGTGCATGAGACCGCATCCATGTACTCCCTGAGCTTTCGTCAGCTGAGTGGCTGTATGGCAGAGTAGAGAGAAAATGGGCTTGTGATTCAGGCAGATCTGGGTCTAAATCTGTGCTCTGTTGTTTGTTTATGGATGGCACTGGGCAAATTTTCTTTTCTTTTCTTTTCTTTTTTTTCCCTAAGATTTTATTTATTTATTTGACACAGAGAGAGAGAGATGATTACAAGTAGGCAGAAAGGCAGGCAGGGGTAGGGGAAGCAGGCTCCCTGCTGAGCAGAAAGCCCAATATGGGACTCGATCCCGGGACCCTGAGGCCATGAAGGCAGAGGCTTAATCCTCTGAGCCACCCAGGTGCCCAAATTATATTTTCTAATATGTGGAACAGGGAGAAGAGGAGTCACCCCCACAGGACTGCCCCAAGAATTACATGAAATAACGTGAGAGAAGCAGTTAGTAGAGTGTTGGGCATAGATGTGGGTCTGGCTCTCCTAGCCCAAGTCTTGTCCTTGGGAAGAACAAGGTTCACTTAATGACCAGAGTCTAGATTCGTCCGGCTGACGCTTAAGAAACGCGCTGTCAGCGCACTGCTTTGCTCAGTCTCGTTTATCCAGTTGCAGGGTATCTGTTCAAGCTCGCACTCCACTGGTGCTGGCGGTCTCAGCTCTGAAAATTTGCTCTAGCTGACCTTTTTTCGCTTCTGGAGGGCAGTCTCCATTTCTTTCTGCCTCTTCCAATTCTCTGTTTTAAGGACTGGTTCACTTTTTTCCAGTCTTCAGGGGGGCCTCCCTGTCCATGTTTTTTCTTGTTGCTTAAAACATATGGCACATTTGAATTTATACTTCTTACTCTGCTCTTCCTGAAGCTTTTATTATCTTACCTTATAAAGTTTTGTTACTATTATTGCCACTTCCCATATGCGAGTGTTAATTTTTTGTTTTATATACTTCATATACTTTATAATATATTTTTATACTAATTGCATAGATACTGCATTTTAAATGAATGGATAGGAATTTATATTCTATTTATTTTTTTTAAATGCAAAGAGAAATCCCTCTGCCTTCATTAAGTTCATCAGCACTCATGAGTAAATAATAACATGTTTGTATTAATGAGTACTTTGGCATTTGCAGACTTTGTATCTTGGGCAGGAGTTCATGCTGAGTATTTGAAATATTTAAAAGAAACAAAATGCCAGAGCTGGTTTTTTTTTTTTTTTTGCTATGTTACATACATTTGCAATATATTATAATATTGGAGGGGGAAAATATATATGTATATATACATATATGAGGGGAAACATATATATAAAATATATATAATATATATAAATGTATAATATATGTATATATATATGTGTGTGTGTATATATATATATGTAAGTTTTAACAATGTGTAAGTTGTCAAAGCAGACTGACCAAATGTTAAGATTCTGAAAAAAATAAGTCAAAGCTGAGAAAAACTAGTTCCCATCAGCTGGTTTTTTGTTATTGTATTTAAATTGAGTTTACAGCTATATTTTGGGGGCTGAAATGACTGGCAAAGACTGCCTAATGAAGACAGTATGGTTAAATAGAAAAGTGTGGGCTTTAGACCTATGTTTGAATTTTAGCTCTGCCATCAGTTGTATGAACTTGGACAAATTACTCAGACTATCCTGGGCTTCAGGTCTCATCCCTTCATTTTGTACATAGATACAATAATGCCAGTTTTGAAGAGTGTTGTGAGAACTGTTTTTGTTGGCATATAGTAGACTCTCAGTGAAAGGTAGCTTTTATTATTTGTGTTTATAGCTTAGGTGGTGAAGTTACAGTGAGTTTTAATAAAGGTGAGTTTTGGAAATGAGAGCAGAGCTGGGAATACAGGCCTCTGGGTGGTGAGAGTTGTGAAGGGGAGAGCAGTGCAGCAGGTTGAAGTAGGACAATGCAAGGTCATCAGAGGTATTTTGAAAATACCCAGCATCGCTCTCCCCCAATTTAATTCTTTAAAGTCTAAATTTAGATTACTTTTCTAGAGAATTCACAATGAAAAATAAAACGATATTAAATTTTCATTTAGAAACTCAGTGAAGTGAGGATTGGTCTCGTCCATTTGTGCGTGAAAAGTCTTCTTAACTAGAAAGGCCATCAAGTGCTACTACACACTAGAGGGATATTTCAAGTTATTTTCTTTTTCCTATGATGTTCTTAGAAACCACATTGTGGAGCAGACAATGCTTGTTATGCATAGCAATACTGTTATAATTGGAGATTGAAATTCTAACTGAAGACTCAAAATCAAGTAAACCATAGCTATGGCCAAAAACATGCTAAAAAATCAAAGGCAACTCTACTTCTGTAATAGTTGAAATGGAATTATTATATTCCAAGTCCTATAAAATGAACATATATATACTAAATGCATTAAATTATATCATGGTCTTATTATAAGACAACTGAATACCACTATATCATCTCTATTGTGTTATAAATCTGAGTAGCGATTAATACTATGATAAACTTAGATATTTGTTCATATTCTTTGAAGTCTCCTTGGTGTTGATTCTTCTCCACTTCTTCCTGGGTAAATTTCCATGTTGCAAGCAGAGACTGACATCATAGCTTTCACTAAGTCTTAACTTTTCAGATAAAGTTAAACTAAGCTAAACCACAAGGCTTTCTGTGCATCATGAAAACAGGGTGACAAGAATGCTGCAGAGAACACCATACTGAATAAGCCTTAACAACTATCATCATCTTAATGACCATCAACAAAAGCAGTAACAACAGTGATTTTGCTAAGCATCTACACTGCCTCGCTTTTAAAAGAAACAGACTGGGGTGCCTGGGTGGCTCAGTCAGGTGAACATCTGACTCTTGGTTTTGGCTCAGGTCATGGTCTCACGGGTCATGAGGTAGAGCCCACATTGGACAAAGTCCGCTTGAGATTCTGTGTCTCTGCCCCTCTCCCTGCTCACGTGTGCTCTCTCTTTCTTTCTCTCAAATAAATAAATAAAATCCTGAAAAAAAGAAAGACCAAAATACCTAAAAAGCTAGTAAACCATTTTCATTGTTTAATGCTGGTGTATTTTGTTGATGGGCTTTCAGAAGATCCTGGACTTCATTTATAAAACAAGAACAGAATTACTGTTACTGATAGGGACTATAAAAAGGGAGTTCTGAAATATCTCACGGTATAATAAACACCTTCCCCCATTCCTTCAATCAAAAATATTTTTGCACACCTACTGTGTGCTTGCCCCTGTGATCAAATTGGGTCTCATAGCAGGGAACAATAGGTATGACCACAGCTGGGATGGAGCTTATAGTCTTAAGGCTGGCGGGGAAGGGAGGAAAGGCAGACAATGAACAAGTAAAAAACCAAAAACAAATAAATATAATTTTCTGTAATGTTATGGATCAAAATAGGTGTCTTTGGTGGACTTCTCTAATGTGATACATTGTAAATGACAAGGAAGGTTCTTATTGGCATCCATGTTTAAATTCCACCAATTAACCTTTGGGAGGATTTCCATTCATGGCATTGATTTGCTGTGCAGAGATTCTCAGAGGGTATGAGTTACCATCTGACTACTAAGTACACTTAGAAATAACATCAGTTCTTTTATGATCTTTGGCCATAAGAGATGTCGTAAGGAATAATGACTTTAACTCATTCCAAAGAAATATCAAGTAATTGACCATTGGAGTTGGAACAATTTTTGCCATTTGACTGAATATGTATTTTCCAAATGCTTTTCTGTGAAGTAAATGTTTTTCTAATTAGGCTTAAAAATGTGAAATTTTGTTGCAAAATTGATTTTCTATTAAGGCAATAAAGTAGTTTCTCTACCCTTCTGCTTGGGTACTAATTAAATTATGTTCCAACTAGCTTTAATTCAGCAATCAATTTTTTTCCCATTTGCACTGGATTACCGAATCTCATTTAAAAACCACTCTTTAACGAATTCCACACAAAGCAGAGGTGATAGACTTATTCTCTAATGGAGGAAAAAAATTACTTGTTTGAAAGTAAAAAGAAAAAAAGGCTCAGTTGTTTTCTGGCGGTATCTATTTCTTATGTTGTTTTTAGAGATAAGAGGTAATAGTGGAGGTTAAAATATATAAATTAGGGACAAAATACTAAAAATACATAAAAATTAGGGCTAAAATGCAAAAAAAAAAAAAAAAGGAACTAAGTGCTTT
This sequence comes from Mustela nivalis, assembly GCF_964662115.1. Classification (NCBI taxonomy): domain Eukaryota; kingdom Metazoa; phylum Chordata; class Mammalia; order Carnivora; family Mustelidae; genus Mustela; species Mustela nivalis. The sequence continues at coordinate 38,561,631 of NC_139026.1, forward strand.
AAAGATAACTGATGCTGGGGTGCAGAACTGAGACAATTTCTAAAATCATAAAATTTAAGAAGAAAAGAAAAATGGAATTTTAGCCATTCATTATAACATTTGAAGTAATTAAGCAGTTGTATCAATCTGGACTATTATAAAAGTATGAGGGCTGGGTTCAGGTTTGACCGGTGGGCAGCATCAATATTTATTGAATGATTAAAAAGAAAATCTCAAAAACATAGCCTGAAGTTATAATAGTAGAAACATTTTGCAAATGGGTGATTAAAAAGCCTTTTGTAAAAAGATGATTTTTGAGGCCCTATCCTAAAAAAAGGGAAAAAAGAAAAGCTTTGTTATTGTCTCTCCACTCAGAGGATGTACTTTTCTGTTTTAAAGAAACAAAAAGAAAGAAAAAGGTCTAGTGGTCTGTAAAGTCAAATTCCATCTTCATCTGTTAGAAGGCAGAAGGCAAGACACCTTGAGTGAACTTAAACCAGTAAGGAGGCTTTGACTGTGTCAGAGAAACTTACCAATTCGGAATGGAAATCTGACCAGAGCTGCTTTCCCTAGCGGCTAGAATCTAACAGTGGGAGCCCTGTGCTTGTTAGGGCTCTTCCTGGCATAGCTTATCTCTTTCACACACCTTTACATTTTCAACATGTGCTTGGTAACTTCCAGATAAGGCTATTTCCCCTTGTCTCCCCTAAACTGCTTGCACATTTAGCTGATCACTAAAATAACAAAATTTTAACTTACATAATTGCTTCACTATCTTATGACTTTTATGATTTTTAACTTTCTGGCAATAAAGCCAAAATCACAGGGTTGGATCTCAGCGGGTTGGATTTAACTTGTTTAAATCCAAGTGCCAACCTGAACCAGACTACTGTGATGAGTGCCTCGGTTTCTAGATTCCAAAGCTGTTTCTTGAATTCCTTTTTTCCTCACTTTTTTGTAAATACCTTTCACTTTTTATATTAAAAACAACACTCCACACTGTTAGATAAAAGGAAAATGAAAATCATGAACAGAATTGTTCATGTAAAATGGAAAAACAGTATCATTAAAATTGTGAGAACCAAAGTAAATCTGGACTACAGAATAGTCATACAACTATAATTTTCTGCAGTTAATGGACAGTAGCATGAAATAAATAGAGTGTGTATCAGTGAGAATAAGTGATTATTCAGGTACAAAAATGTGATTGGAATCTTACTTCATTTATTATGAGAAAGTTTACACCTGGTTGTGGTCCTCTGGAGCTATTTCGTAAGCTAGACATCTGTTTTATGAGGCTTCCTATATCATGATAAAAGGAAAGAGTCCCTCAATTTCAAACTAAATATTGCTCTTCCCAAGTAGATATCAAAGAGGAAAGGCTCAAGAGTTTAAAAATGCGGTTGTAGAATTATTTCCCATTAAAAACTTGCAGAGACATTCAGTGAGTAGAATGGTGGTGAGAAAAAGAAGAGAGAAGTAGATTTGGATAGAGGGAAAAGGCCAGAATGAATAGGGAGGTAAAAACAAAGTAAAAGAACACAGAAAAGATTGGCCAAGAAGAAAGAATGGGCGATCTCTTGCTCACTTACTGCATACCAGGCTCTCTACTGGGCACTTAATACTCTATCCTACTTAATCTGGAAGACAAGGGGTAGATGATGGTAAAACCCTTCCTAGATCAACAGACTGAATTTTAGAGAGCTTAAGTAGCGTGTCCAACTTCTCTGATCTGGTAAAGGGACTTGTCAGAATTGAAACCCAGGAGTGTTTGATTTTCAGACAGGACTTTTTCCTAAAACCAGGGTCACCGACCATGAGTAACACAAAGATTGGCATGAGGAAGGAAAAGGAGACCACACTATATTCCATGAAAGCCGGAGCCGGGGCCACCCATTCACTTTGTTTAGTACTTACACAGTTCTAGAAATGTAGTGCTACATAGTGAATATCCACATAATATTTTTGAATGAGTTGGGCTACAAGAGTCATAGATAGGGAGAGAAGACATGGAAGAAGAAAGAAGGAAATAGAAAAGAGAGAAAGAAGAGAGCAAGTAAGAGGATGAAAAGAAAAATGGGATTCTTTTTGGTCAGTCTATCTACTCTGCTCGAGTCTAGAGCCAAGCCCGTCGGCCTATTGCCAAGTCTAAAACTCTGTTCATATTCAAAGAATTTTCGAAAGAGGAGAACTGCTAGATGGCTTACATTTTCTTTATTTTTTTTCTTAAATATTTTCTTAACTCAGGCAAAAATATTTGCCAACTTTTCAGAAACCCAGGTAAATATGATCTTGGAATATCATACCACTTGATAGTTATCAGGTGAAGGTGAGCAGTATGAACTCTGGATAGGTAACTATTGTGAAGGATGAGTGGGTCATATTCTGATACCCAACAGGCTAACCACTAACCATTCAGCTAATAAAAACCCTTTCCATTAATAAGTATTTGTTATAGTCCCACTGTGCACCCCAACTGAAAGGAATTGATAAAGTAAAACCTTTCAACAAAATATAAAAATTCAACAAAACAGCTCATTACTTTGCTCAATACTTAGAAACATTATGATCAAGTGATTGTTTTCAAACATGTTGGGTTTAATATTGATACTAGTGCACTCAAAGAGAAGAACTACTTATAAACATAACAAAATTTAAAAACTCAATATTATCCTTGCATGGTTTTTTAAAATAATATCCACAGTGGGGCTAAATTGATTTCAGTATCCACGAATCTAATTCTGACTAACATACTTGGTTAAGTTATATATCTTTCTTTCCAAAAGGAAAGAAGAGCTCAGCTCAAATACCTTTTATTCCTTTTTTTACAACCACATAATAATTTTAGAGCACTAATAAGATTTGATTGCACTACAGCAATCAACAAACCTGTTCTAAAACCTCACTGAGTTACATAGATCATAGAAAATCTCAGGTTGAGAGGACTCCCAGGTAATGGGCTTGGCTGAGTTTCTCTGAGGGCTTGGGCCTCTCTTTCATCTCCCTGGTGGTCCCCAAAGGGGTCACACATGACACAATCCTAGACATCCTGAAGGAGGCTGTTGGCAATCCCTTGGGCTTATAATCACCCAAGGCATGGTCAGGACCCCAGAAATGGCTAGAAAAGTTGTTGCTTTAGGAATTCAGAGAAGTTAGAGTTGTTTGCCTTTCTGATATTGGCCTGTTGAAGCATTTGCACAGAAAAACACTAGGCAGGCATAGCATAATCAAATAGAATTGAGTATTATGTAGTTTAAATGCACTAAGGATATTGAACCACCCTTTTTAAATCACAGAAAAATTCTGGGCTGAACTGTTAAAACTGGGGAAAAAACAATGTGAAGAGTACTATTAAAATGTGAGTCATTTAAAAAATGGATTTAATATCAGCCTTTGTGAATTATATTTGATGTTCCACCCATCATACTCCGATATCTGTGGAGAAACAATGAACGGTCTGTGATATGCAGACATAATCAAGGGGAAAGTGCTATTTGATTTCTGTTTAATAGCTACATAACCTATGTAGAAAACACAAAACGATTGTGGAAAAATACAAAGAATAAGATGATTTTTCACTGTCCTTTTAAAGAAGTAGATGTGTGCGTGTCTGGCATTTTGGAAGCTTTTTGGAAGCAGATAGTGGGCGTGTGTGTGTGTGTGTGTCCAGGGAATTATCTATAGACACAGCACGCAAATCTTTCTCTTTTCTTTCAAATAAGACCCAGAAGACCTGTGTGCTTTTTAATAAGGTTATGCAATCAATCCCTTAACCCTATTTTGCCAGCTGTCAGCAGCTGGAGGCCCACATCATCGTGTGCAGAGAGATTCTTTCAATAGATTATTATGTGGGGAGCAACTGGCGAGTACAGCTTGTTGTATTAGAAATGCTAATGTCTTCCTTACCTCTTCCTTCTCGGCACTCTGCAGATCACGCCATTCCTCAGTTACGTGACCGAAATCCACTGTGTTCATGGGGACTTTAAATTCCCCAATGATGTCATGCTTAGAGAAACGGTCAAAGTCATACACGGCCATCACCAGGGTCTTGCCACCCAATTCTGAGTAGGGCACCTAAATAAAAAGAGAGGAGGATAAAAATCCGGTCACAAAAATGCTGAAAATGTGTGACTTGTTCAAAGTGTTTAATTTTAATACTCTAGCTAGATAAACAAAAGTGGGATAATTGTACTTTTTAAAAAATTAATTTGTTTGAATAACTACTTGCAGCTAAATTGGGAGACAGTGGGGGCTCAACCATAGTCATCACTTTATCCTAAAGTTCTAGAAGCTATTGTATTATTGATAATGAGCCTTACTATTAGTCATGCTATAATCACCTTAAGGTTTAATAGTGTTGGCATACAGTAGGCACTTAAATATTCATCTTTTGAATGATTAGAATGATCAGGTGGGAATTTGTTTGATAGAAGAATAATCCAAGCTAATTGCACTTGACTGTGTAAGTTTTACTTGTAGAACATTTTGTTATTGTTATCAGTTATCTTGTCAGGGTATACTTATTTGAGGTAGAATACTTGTTTCAAAAAATCTGTTAACTCTTTCAAGCCATTTGGATGGCACAATTGAATGGAGCAGCAGATCTTTTCATAAATCTGCTAGAAGTCAGAAAGGATTGAAATGAAATTCACAAGTTGCCTTACCTACTCCCTAAAATAATTTACTGATTGACAGGAACTGACTAGGAAGTGGATGTTTTGAATATCAGAGATGCATTATAATATAGATCTTGAAGTTCATTCTTAGGTATGACACTTTTTAGGATGAGTTGTGGCAAAAGGCCAAGAACTGATGAATTCTCCAGCTGCTCAGATGAATCTGGGACAGATGCTATGGGTTGGGATTTTATTAGTGACATTTTTAATATTCAGGGAGAGTAGTGCCATCTAAGTAAGCTACACTTCAGTAACTGAGTAGAAATGCCTAATTAAGAAATTGTTTAGACTTGTATTGAAGTTTTGATCAATTTTTATTTATCAGTGTAAACGATTGTCTTTGCTCCATCAAACATTTCTCCATAAATTCTGTATGTTTAAGAGAAGGGGAAGGAAGCATATTTGACTGTATATGTTTAAGAGTTTACAGTTTTTCAGGAGTTTTTTTGTCACTTGTCATCTATTTGGAATCTGATTAAAATACTTTGATTGAAAAAGAGGAACAATACATTTTTCATTTTGGGAGAAAAAAATAAACCCTTCCCAACAGCTGAATTTCAAAGGAAGAGATGAATTTAAGAATAGAGATAACCTCCAGAAATTTCATCTTATTTCCAAATTCACTCTGGATTTAAAAAAAAAAAAAATTACTTTTTTTTTTTTTTTTTTTGGTGATTCTTTTGAAATAACATTAGTTGAAAAAACCTGGACTTGGGGTTAGGCAGGCCAGGGCCTGGGTTTTCCCACTTTCTAGCTGAAGGGCCTGGGGCAAGTGAACCAACTTCACACTTCTCATTTACCAAGTAGTGATAATAATAGGGCCCACTTCATAAGGCTGTTTGAGGCTGAGTGAAGGAATACATGTAAGGCATTTAGCACAAAGCTGACATAGTAGGCCTTCTGTATTTGTTACCTGAATGATAAGTAGTTCCTTTAGCTGGGAGTTTGGAGGAAAAGAAGCTGCATTTAGGTTGGGGATGTCAAGTTCATGTCAAGCGGATTAGAACTCAGTTTTTTTTTTTTTTTTAAAGATTTTATTCATTTATTTGACAGACGGAGATCACAAGTGGGCAGAGAGGCAGGCAGAAAGGGAGAGGGGGGGAAGCAGGCTCCCTGCTGAGCAGAGAGCTTGATGCAGGGCTTGATCCCAGAACCCTGGGATCATGACCTGAACCGAAGGCAGAGGCTTTAACCCACTGAGCCACCCAGGTACCACTTGTACTCAGTTTTAAAGCCTATCATCTTAAAACTGTTGTGCTTCTATTTGAACAACCTGTCCATTGGTATTTCAGGATGCATAATCTATAACATCTCCTGGCAAATTTAACCATTCTTGGAACAGCATCATGGTTCTTCAGTGTATCAAAATATATTACACTTTGGATCGATTTATGGTTTGATTAACATTCCTAAAATAAAATGGAACCTGAAAAAATTTTATAGACAATTTAAAAATTTTAATAATTAAACATGCCTCATCAAATTTTAGGAACACATTTTTAAAATTAACATACGGGTAACTCAAAACAAAGATCCCCCAATATTTCAAATAATTTAAGAATCTGCTTCCTAAATCGTTGTTAGAAACTCCTGACCTAAATTAAGATTAAAATGTAGTCAAATAGTATGACTGTGATTACCATTTGTAGTATTTTGTTTTATTTTCATTTTGTTTTGTGGTGGATTGGCCATAGTGATCAGTTCTTCATAAGCTGAGTAGTTTCAGAATGTTTTCATTGAGACTCTAAACAAACTCTCTGGGCATAGGAAAGTGTAGTTTTTAAAGAGATTACTGACAAGACATTGGAGACTTTTTTTGTCTTAAAACCTCAAATTTCAGAGTGAAGAGAAAGACACTGCTCTTTTGCGAAATTGGAAACAGGGCTTGAGAAAATGACTCGTGCCCTCGGATTCATCCATTTATTTCCTACGCAGTATTTGCCAACATGAGGCACATGCTGTCGCGAAGGCTGGCTGATAGATGAGGGGTTCTGAATCCGCCTGCTGGCATATTCACAGATCTTTCATTTTTCATAAATGTATTATTTTAAGTAATGCATTTAAAATTTTTTTCCCACATATTAAAGAGAGCTATGAAAGTGTTGTTTTTGTGCATGACTTCGAGGCAAGAGCTATGGGACTGTGTATATGCAGAGATGCCCAAGGCTCACCGGAGCCCGTTTCCCTGTCCAGTCATTACCATTTGGCCAGAATCTCCTTAGGTTATTGTTTGTCAACTGAGGTGTCTCAACAAGATGAAGGCCATTAGGGAAGAGAGGACCGTTGAGGGGGAAAAAGGCTAGAAATGCTGAAAAACAAGGGATTCCTATTCTTTTTATTGATAGTTAAGAATGGTTTCGGTATGCTCAGATTGGCTGTGTATACACAGAATTTCACAACGAGAGTAAAGCCAATTGCTCCCATTTAAACAGTGGAACACAGTTTACTCGGTTCTGTGATAGTGATTTATTTTCAGAAACTTCGAGACTTAGAGAAAGAATGATTTCACTCTTGCTTGGGCTCTGTTTTAGAGAGGGGGACATGTGCAAGTCTATTGGCTTACCTAGTCGACCTCCCTTTTGAGACGTGAATGACAGCCTCTTTATCTCCCAGGCTATATTCTGTTCTGAAATGGCTGAGCCAAATCCTACTCTGACCACATCTAAATGCAATATAGAATCCTCACCGGACTGAAGTTAAGAATTTTAAATATTCTGAATAGACTCATCTGTGAGCCTCTGAACAAGGGGCTATGTGCAAATCTATGTATGTGTCAGGATGAGATTGGTCTTGAAAACCACAGTGAAGTCATTGTAGGTACAAAAAAAAAAAAAAAAAAAAAAAAAAAAAAAAAAAACAAAGGAAAGAAAGAAATACCTTGAAAGTAAATTGCTCATTGAAGACAGGATTAAGGGTCTTTCGGTGGACTTTTGTCTCAAATTTCTTCTTTTTATCAGGCAGCAGAAACACTTTGACATAGGGATCAGATGTGCCCCCCATGTCTAAGGCAGGCAGCTCAGCAGCTTGGATAATCCCTACCAGCAGCTGTAATGAGAGACAGAATAGAGCAAACACAAGCATTGGTGGACATTTTGGACAAGATTGACTTGTTTGCGATGCTGCGTATTATGATCTCTTGCTTTCTCTTCCTCTTTGCTTTTAATAAACTATTTCTCTTATCAATCTAAACACAGAAGGCAAATGAAACAAGCCATATAGACTTCAGAAACCAATTATGACAGATACAGGCTCTGGGAAGCCTGGTTTTAAGCACAAAAGAGGCTTTTAAAAGGTTGCTGATTACAGTTAAATATGGAATTTATATTTGCAAAAGGGCTGCAATCAAATAACTTTCCAGTTGCTAAAAGCCCTCGTGCATTATTTTCCTTTCCAGGGCATGATTTGTAAGTGGAAATAAATTGTTAAACAATAACAAGTCTGTGATTATAAAGTAGGAAATTTTTATTCTGCGCTCAAAGCTTCAGACCAGGAAAATAGGAATTTCTTAGAAATTGGGTAGCATTTTGAGATAAAAATAAGATGAGCAAGTTTCTCTCACATTTGACCTTTATTTGTATGCTGCCTATTTCTTATTTTAACTTACAGTAAAATTATTATTTATTCTGAAATTAAATCTAGGACATGGAGTCAAAGAAGTATAATTTCAGCTTCACATAAATGAATGTAAAATTACAGATACGGTTTGTAATGCTAAGAGACTATGTTTCTGATTTTTTTTTTTTTTTCAAATACTGAGATTTTTCCATGTCTGTTTTCTCAGTGATCCATTCCTGTTTTAGGACTGTGAGTGTAGGCTGGCATTGTTACTGTTTTGGGGAAGAAAATAAAATGTGGGAGCGGACTCTTCCAGATGCTCTGTCATCAGATGTTTTGTATCAACAGACTAGTTTAGATTCACATGGGAAACAAAAGTAGACTCTTAGTCAAGGTTATACAAGATATATACGTGTCAGTAAATGCGGTTACATTACAGCTTTTCACATCAAGCTGAAACATTTGAGTCTGTGCCTTTTTAGCCAGATAGAGTAGAAATGCTATTACTTCCTTAAAAAAAAAAAAAAGTCACATTCATTTTCTATAAAACTGACCCATCGCGTTTGTAAAAAGAGCACTTTGGCTAGTTCAGTTTTTAACCAGGACCCAATGCTCTGAATGACTGATTTTTCCATTTTAATGCTCAGTTTATTAGTGTCAGTTAAGAACACTGGATTGCAGGTATACAAAACACAGATGTACAAGAATAGCTAAAATAGACATCAGATTATTAAGACAGGATTAGTAAAGCAAACAGTTTGTTGATTTGCCAAGTTGGTATTTGGAATTTGCCTTTAGGTAGCAATATGAATAAGCAAGATTCCATTTTCCCCTTCTCACTTTTTGAAATGAATGTGCTTTTGGGCAGAGAATGCACTAGTACTATGACCTAAACTCCTTAAACCTAGATAACTTATATTTTAAAGATTTTTGGATATTTTGTTGATAAGGTGTGTCATTGCTTCTAACCCCCTTCCCCCTCTTCTGCTAGAGCTTTCCCTATGCCATGACAGCTTCTCATTTAGAGCACTTTAGGGCTGACATTCAGTTTCTGTAAGCAAACATGTATATTTGATTACAGCTTAATGTATAAAATTCCTCAGGCTTTATCTTTTCATGACTCAGAAGAATCAGTTCATAAATTAGATTAGCCGAGAACACTTGGAAAGATCGATGCATAGGAACTAAAAAAATATTTCATCAGCTAGATCTTCTAGATCTTCAGAATGAAATACCTTCTTAAAAATTTGGTGTTTGCTAGAAGGGGAACAGCAAAAGCACTTAGTATATTTGAGTAAAAAAAAAATCCGTGCAATTTTCTTAAAGATGCTTTATAAAATGATACTTAAAGTACTCCAGCTAACTTAGAAGTTTCAAAATTATGACTAACCAGGATAATATAACACTAGATTTCTACTGGATAATATGAAAGTAGAATAAAATAATAAAAAAAAATACTGGATACGTATATAAAGTCATACGTTTCTGGAAAAAAATGTTACATGTTAATGTTAACACTCATCTTCATTAGACTATGTAACTATTAGAAAGTTTTGTTCTTGACCAACTCCTGATTGCCAAATTTTGGTAGCTGGGATAGAAGTGATCTCAAATGCCCTATTTAATTAACCATAAATGGTATATTTATAAATGTGTATAAATCTGTACCTATAAACTTGTATCTGTAACCAAAATGCAGCTTTCTAGAATGTATTATAAAATAACTAGCCAGGGCTGAAATGAAGCTGATCAAATAATTTTTTTTTAGTATGATAGAGCTTATTAGTACATTCTTCATGAGGAAACTTCTGGAAATTCAAAAAGTGAAGACATTATTTAAATTGTTGATTTCTAAATAACACCCAGAATTCTTGCAACTACATAGAACTCTCACAGTGTTACTGACTTTGGACTTTCGTTGTCAGAGCTGAGTATTGGTGTTTTATGTATTGTTCATTTCTCATCAACATCATCATTTCAATATCAATGAAATAATTAACACAAGCTGTATTAGAAGTAAATGTATTAACATGTGTCACTTTTTCCTCATCCAAAAAGGTGAAATAAAATAGTTAAATTCACTTTGTCAGACAAGGACATTGTCCTAAAGATTCTTAAGAGCCCCATCTCTTATTCAGCTGATTCCACTAATTCTTTTTTTTTTTTTTAATTTATTTAAAGATTTTATCTACTGGAGAGAGCACACACGAGCATACACGAGTGTACGTGCAAGCCCGTGTCATGAATAATGTGGGTGGGGGAAGGGCCCAAGAGGCAGAAGAGAGAGAATCCTCTCTCTTGGAGCACTGAAACAGACTCCCGCCTTGGAGCACTGAACCCAATGTTGGCAGATCCCAGGACTCTGAGAGCATGATCTGAGCCAAAATGGAGAGTCAGACACTCAAACGAATGAGCTACTCAGGTGCCCCTCCACTAATTCTTACCTAGCTTTTTCATTTGACAAATCAGAAGGTAAAGGGACATGGTCAATTTCATGTGTCCTAGAAGGTGTTTTTTTTTTTTTAAATTATGATTATAATTTTTTTTAATGTAGAGATTTTAAACATTTTCCTTTGAGCTACCTCTATAATGCAGTTAATAAAAGGTAGTAATATTATCATCCATCTAGGTGGCACATCTAAGCTTTTTGAGAAATTGAAAGCAGGAGTGTTTTGTTACTGCCTTGAGTTCCTTAACAGTTTTTGGGCAGCAGTCACAGGCACTAGAAATCAAGTTGCTGGTCTCTCTCCTCCCCTGGGTGCTAGGAATTTTACCTAGTATCATGATAAGGCATTCCTGCCTTTGAAATTCATGGGAGGCAGCCAGTTTTTCATCTTTGATTCCTTATCAAACAGGTTTTGTTTTAAAGCTTTGGTTGATTGGTGGTTCACCTCTGCAAGATCGAATTCCATGAATTCCAAGGGAGATTGCCATAGCTCAGGCTGAGGGGCTGGTGGGAGCTGTCAGAATAGGACTGCTCCTTGCAAGTTCATTTGTATTCTGCCTGCCTGCTGTAAGTGCCATAAGTAGATGTAATCGGTTGAATACCGTGAATTCTAATTATCAGAAGTTAAATTAGCAAGTAGGGGACTGCCTGCACTCCGAAATGATTTCATCAATAGCTTTGATAATTGCATTTTTCCCCTCTGAGCAAATGGAATGTTTTAAGAAGTATCTTGCTTCAATTTCTACTTGGTAATTTCAGAAAACGTCATGGAATTAGAAATCATTTCCCACCCCCTTCAGACCTGGTTATTCTGGAAATCATAATCCAGTGAATATTGAAGTTTTCCCAGTTTCTCCTCTTCTTTGGGTTCTTCTTTTTCTTCCCCATCAGTCAATCCAGTTTCGGCATCATCGTCCTTTAGAGCCTAGGAGCAGGGGAATGAATTATATGTGAATTCAGGTGAATTCGTTGAAACCCGTATCAACCTGGGCCTGTGGTTATACTTCCAAGCTGTTAGAAGCAAGCACTAAGATGCTGGAAATCCATTTGTCTGACACACATTCACATTTGCTGCTTATACATTTTTAAAATTCCACTTGTGCACGGAATTTTCTTCCCCCCGTCAGCAAGCAATATGGAAGCGATGGAAAAGCCCCTCAGAATGTGGCAAGCGAAAAATGTCAAGTTGGTGCAGAGAAAATGTCGACTTGGTTTCATGTTTGGCTTTGGTAAAACTGCTTCTTTCAGAGGTATGATAAACATGCTATTAACCAGGCCAGATTTCACATTCATGTAGTTTAAAGAGATCTAAGCTCAGCATCGTGTAAAACATCATCGTTACATGCAGTGGAGAACTTAGATGAAATGCGTGGCCTGTTCTTGCTTTGTTTCCTATGAGAAAGATAGCTGAGTAAGTGATTCTCAAAGAATTTTAACTTCCTGTGTTTTACATAGACATTTAGAATGGTTATGGAAAAAGTGGAAAAAACATGCCACCAGCAAATGCATGTTCAGAGGAAAATCTACCCCACTTCCAGTTGAAGTTTACCATTTTATTTTTATAACAGCTCCATAGAAAGCTAGGCTGAATTAAATTGATTTATGGGTCTATTTGAGATCAAAAAAATAAAAGCAGTTACGTTTGCAATTTTGTCAAACTGTAATCAGCGTTAAGATTTATTTTGTATCAATGAACAAAAATCTTGGTTCTGAACTCTCAACTCAGTTTGGGCCAACTGAATATTCTTTATGATCTAAAACTTAAGTGTAATATGAAATGAAATACTAGAAAGCTCATTATTTCATAAAACATATTCAATGCTCCTCTTTTTTGAAAATGAAAATAGATAATGTATTTCCCCACGAAGTACAAGAACTTTGCTGAAAAAAAAATTAAAGGCTATAAAGATTATAAATATTAGGTAAGGTTTGTTTCTAGGGATATATACTCTTATTGCTTCAGAGAATTAGGAAAAATAATTTTTAAAACTATCTGTAGTTATTCAAAATTAAAAATGATAAAATTACATTTCCCTGACTGCTAGTAAGGTGGAAAAATTTGAAAATCTTTATAATAACCGATTGTATTTATTTGTCTGGGAACTGCTGGTATATATCCTTTGTTAAGTTTTCTATTACTGTGTTTGGGTCTTATTGATTTCTAGAGACTCTTTATATTTTAGTGGTCTCAACTTAATGTTATATATTACAAATCTTCTTCCCTGGTTTTTGGTTATGGCATTTTTTGTTGCTTTTTTGCGCATGCATGTGCACGTGTGTGTGTGTGTGTGTGTGTGTGTGTGTGTGTATGTGTGTGTGTGAGAGAGAGACTATAGAATCCCACAGAAGTCAAGAAAAGGCAGTGTGGTAGACTGCTTTATATCTGTGATAAAAGAATTTTAACTCTTGTCAGAAAGTTAAATCTGGAAATCAGTCAAATGCTGAAGTATAGCCAGATTTCAGAGAGGCAAGAGTTGTCAGATTATAGTGCCATCACCCAGCCTCTTCCCATATTCCAGATTATGTGATCTTTCTTGTTTGGTTAGAGAAAGCTCTACTGTTCACTCGTTCATTTACACATAGACTCTTTCTGGTGCTTCAAAATGGTACTGAAATGGACAGGATTTCCCAGTTAGGCTCTACTCCACTAACTCTTGTTTGATCCCCCCAAAAAACTGAGACTTGGTGGCATTATATCAACAGAACTCATCTGGGTGGGAAGAGCATATAAACAGAGTTGAGCTATAGTTGGAGGTGCCTCCCTTTCTGTGCTTCTTGAAAATATTCAGGAGCCTACAATGAGTTCGGAAAATCAAAAATTACCATCATTACATCTGTGTAGGAAAATTTATACTGAAATGTTTTCCTGAAGAGTAAAATGCTGGTTTCCTGATAACCAAAGGCACGAAACAATTTAATTACTTAAAAATGTTATCTTTTAACTTGCGTGGGGGGGATAGGTCATTACAGGGAACATGCTAGTAAAGTGACCAGAAAAGACGACTGAGTTTAATTAGAGGAGCTGAGGCAGTGAAATCACCTTGCCCTTTCAAAACCTTAGCTGTCTGTTAGTCTTTAACACTCCCATGGATGTGCTTAGAAAATTACAGCCTTGGTAAATTGCCTCCCTGTAAGATTTTAAGTTTTTAAAAATAATAGCAAGCTATTTAGTACGTAATTCTGTCTGAAAACTCTATATGTTACTCTATCATAATTACAAAAAAATTTATGGATTAAAACGCTTTTTCAAAAGTCTCTTTCAGAACTGACAATTTACGTATCATGTTTCAGCCCAGTGCAATTTGAAATAGCTGAGATATTAAATCTCCTTCTTCCTAAGTGGTTTTTGCCCTAATAAAAGGTGCAGGACCATCTCTGCAATTATTCTGTATGAAAGAGGGCTAAATTTTTGATAATTTCTCAGTGCCACTGTTCATCACCGAAGTGATTAAGTCTATTCTTGTCCTGAAGGCTGAGCTTAAGCATGATGTCTTCTGTGCCATCACATTAAATTCAGACCTATTAAATCAGTAGCTATTATAACATCTCAAGAGCAGTACCCCTCTACCTAGCCCCATACCCCTCAACAAAAAACAGAGGAAAAAGCTTGTAAGCCCAGCAGTTTTGACGGTTTGCTAAACTGTGGGAGTGAAAGCTATGTGCTGGGAACATCAGATCTTGTTTTAAATTTCAAAGATGTAGTATCCATACTTCTGGCTTCCTTCAAAATTCAAAAGGTGCATAATTTATAACCATCTGAGGGGGAAGTTCTAAGTGAAATTGTTCAGATTTGGATTGGATAAGGCACACTTACTAAAGGTAGAACAGGGGCTGAATTTTCTTTCTAAAAACTTGAGCTTTCTAATACTGTTCTATTTAATTAGTAATGTTTAAAATGAGAACTCTTTATCTTTAAAAAAAAAATCAATTTAGTTCAGCCTCTTGATGTGTGTCAGAATGGTACACCCTGAGCTGTGGAGCCCCAGCTGCCAGGCCACTAAATGTATCCGAGCGTTGACGAGGGATTCTAAAGAGCAGAGGAAACCTACCGCAAGGGGCAGTCCAGAACAGTCATGAGACATAACACAGATAAGGAGGACATAGAAGGAAGAAATGAAAATTAAAATATCCACACATATTAGTAAAAACCATGGAGAAATGACCTTTCCAGACCTAGGACTTTGCAAATTGATACCGTCCCTCTGCATTTTCAGCGTTCTCAAGCTTTCAGGAATTAAAAACGAAAACAAAAACCTTTTTATATAAATCTTACCTTGTATGAATACACTGTTACTAGTTAGTTTGTTGTCATTATGGAATTTTAAAACTCTTTATTATAAAATTTTAATATAGAGACATTTCAATTCAATAAAATTTTAATATAGAGACATTTCAACCTATGTTTCAACCAATGATCATTGGAATTTGAATTTCTGTCCATTCTTACATAGGTTGAAATGGTGAAAACCTACTGGCCAGAGCCTATGTACCTTAAGAAATCATGTCTAAAATGCCTCTCACATCTGTTTTTTTTTTAATTGAAAAAACTTTTTTGTTGTGTTTTTAAATGAGAGGCATAGACTGTGTTTGTTTTCCTCATGCTCATATCAACACACTGTTTAAAATATTCTGAAAATGTAATTCTTTAGGAATTACAAACCAAAACTTATGCTGTTTTAAAGTTGGATGATTGAATGGTCCCCATGGGATGTACATCTTAAAATTGTACAAGCTATTTTGTTTCTTCATCCTTCCTCTTTGTGAAACAATAGAACCCATCTTTAGCTACTACTACATGCCTTAAAAGTAGTATAAGCTACTATGTAACTGTTTACCGATGAGGCCTATTTTTGCTTGTCCAAATTATATTTTATTTTTTATACTTAATTGTTCATAAACTAAGATCTATAAAATTTTACATAGACAAGTAATCTTAAAATGATGAGATCTTTGTGAGTGGTTGAGATCCTAAATACTTTGTTATAATAGATCACTCACTATAAACTATCACTGAGCTCCTACTAGTATTTCCTTATTTGACTCATTTTTTTCTTCTTCTCACGTTCAAAGGAATAGATGATCACTGAAAAATTAACCATCATCAGTTCTCTGTATGTAGTATTTTGAGATCTTGGTCATTTATCCAGGTTATTACAGGGGTAATAAATACCACTACTATACTATAAATCACAATCTTACATCATACAGAACAAATTCCACAAAGAAGAAAACAAATATGCTAGAAAAAAAAATGCTGTAGTTATAATTTAACATTATTTAGTGCTTTTAATTGTTAATTCTTGGATATGGGAAAATCACATTCGCATTGTATTATGGGTACAAAAATGATAAGGCCATATTTTCAAATGGTTGCATAGATATATCTGAAATTCACATGCAGATTATTCAGTCACTGTCCATCTAGCACATTGTTTCTACACCTAATCTCCCAATAAACTGTTGAAAGAAATCTGTCAAGTTCTGCTTGTTATTGAAAATGTTGAAATAAAGCAAGACATGTTTTCTACTACTAATTGTAGTTTTTAATAACAAATTAACTGAAGAGAAAAAGCCTTATTAGTTGTCTGTGATGGAATGTGGGCAGACACACTTCTGTGGCTGGGTTTAGAGACTCAGAAGAATGTAAACCTTGTTGTTCTGAGCCCAGGACAAGTCTCTGAGCATTAGTATAGGCACTGCCTACATCCTATGTCTCTGAAACCAAATGAAAGTTGAGTGAGGACAGAAGAGCCTTTGTAAAACCATTGTCATTAGACACTACAGTATCTTAGAGAAAAAGTGTTTAAATATCAATCCAGGGAGTGGGGTCAGTGCCCTGAATAGGTAGTTAACTAGGAAACTACGCAAATGTGCTAAAAATGCCCTCCTTGACTAAACTGTTCTTATAGAGATTAACGTATTTAAGAGTTCAAGTAATAGTACTTAATACTATTAGAAGAATTTACAGAAAATGTTAATATGTATTGCTATTTGAAAATAAATAAAACTTGAATTACTTGAAAGGAAACAAATAGAAACAAATTGAAAGTGTTCTTTCTTTGAAAAAGCTCTACATTTACATTATTAAAATGAACTCAGTGTTCTTTAAAGAACATTTAATTTAACATTTTCCACTATGAAAATGATTCAAAAAATAATGAAGAGGCATTTAATAATAACTATTAATAGTAAACGTTATTCTGAACCAAATCATCCAGTTAATTTAATTAAAGTAAACAATGATGTAAAGAACAACCAAATAGCTTCCTGAGGCTCTGGAACATAACCCAGCTGGATGGGTTCCATAACCTGTGTTGTGGTTTCACTGTCCCTATCAAAACAAGAATTTCATCTTGAAATTATGCACTGTTCTTGAGGACTAACTCATAATTCTCTCTCTTCTAACTCACTGTTTAAGTCACTCTTCCTGAGCGCTCATTGTGGAGGAGGCTAGATCTATAGGAATGGTAATTTTCATCTACTGTGACAAAGGGCCACAAGTATGGGTGATAGTAGTAATGTGAGAAAGGTTCCATGCCCCAAAGGGAAAACTTTCAGATACTCTCCATTTTGTTTCTCTGACTCTAAATGCAGTTCAGAGTGGCTGAGCAGATGTAATCCAAATACTCAGGCATCACCCAGTCTTCTGGGCCCGTCAAGATGGCCCTGCTAGTCATCGATGCCCTTTTCTGGGTCAGATGCTTAGGAGTCTGGAAAACCCTACCAAATGTTTTCATCGCACTTTGGGATGTTGACTAATGACGGACAGGATCGCAAAGCGTGTTTGACAACAGTGACATCTGTCCAGAAGTTGTTTACTTCAATACTTATCTGGTATAAAATAATAAGCCATTGATTAATATTTAATAAAATCATCAAAGAAGTAATATGGAATGAAGACATTACCTGATCTTTCATGGTCTTCCCTAAGTCTTTCACATCTTTCATGTTAATGGCATTCTTCCCTCCCTTCTCTTTGCCCTTCTTCTTGTTTTTCTTTTTGAACAAACATTTCTTACAGATACAAAAGCAGCAGGTCAAGACTAAAAGGACAGCAACTATGGCTATGGCAATTAAGGCCCACGGTGGCACTGAAAGAGAAAAAGATAGAAGGTATCAGTAACAAACGTTGTATGTACAAAGTCTTTTAACCTAAAGGCTACAAAGGTATCCACTGGTTAATTCATATTTATTGAGCATTCCAGGCAGCCTGTTCTGTGTCATAGTACCCACATCTCCTCTGCCCAGATGGTGGTTTCTGTTTCCACTTCACCCCTGCACATAAGTCAAATATGCTTCCCTCCAAACTATATGTCCATTCATCCATTCCTTCCTTCATCTAGAGCACAACTCTGGAGTTTGGCCTTGGAGTTGAAATCCTGACTCTACCATTTATTAGCTCTATGACCCTGGGCAAGTTCTCTAACCTCCCTCTGCCTCAGTATCCTTATCTCCAAAGTTGGAGGTAAACTGATCGGTATCATAGACTTCTTGAAGATTAAAATAAGATACATTTCCTGGCACATGGTAAAAGCTTAGTAAATACTAGCTGCTATTGCTCGTCTATTAAGTACTAGAGACTCTATTAATATGTTCTGGGTATAATGGGAGGGACAGGCATCAACTGAATAATCAGAAAAAAACAAATATCATAATGGTAATAAAGGTGAGGAAAAAGTACTTGATGTTCTGAAAGTCACCAGCTCTAAAAGTAGGACATTTACTGTCCACAATAGCCAAACTATGGAAAGAGCCTAAATGTCCATCAAGAGGTGAATGGATAAAGATGTAGTACATATATATATACTGGAATATTATGCAGCCATCAAAAACCTGAAATCGAACCATTTGCAATGATATGGATGGAACTAAAGGGTATTACGCTAAGGGAAATAAGTCCATCAGAGAAAGATAATTGTTATATGATTTCACTGATATGAGGAATTTGAGAAACAAGACAGAGGATCATAGGGGAAGGGAGGGAAAAACGAAACAAGATGAAACCAGAGAGGGAGACAAACCATGAGACTCTTAATCTCAGGAAACAAACTGAGGGTTGCTGGAGGGGAGGGGTGTGGGAGGGATGGAGTGGCTGGGTGATGGACACTGGGGAGGGTATGTGCTATGGTGAGCACTGTGAATTGGGTAAAACTGGTGAATCATAGATCTGCACCCCTGAAACAAATAATACATCATATGTTAATTAAAAAAATAATAATCCCCCCTCCCCTCAAAAGTAGGACATTTACCTGCTCAAGGCCTTCAGGGGCAGGGCAGGGGTTATGTTCAGTGGCCCTGAAACCAGGCTTTGGTTTGGGCTTGGCCACTTTCAGGCTGTGTCACTCTAGCTAGATTGCTTAGCTATTCTGAATTAGTTCCCTCCTTTATAAGGTGAAGGTAATAGTGGTACCTCTTTCATTTCCTTTGAAAATTAAGGGAGTTAATATACTAAAAAGCTTAGAATGGCATCCAGCACATAGCAGGAACTTGATGTTAGCTGTTTATTTTCAAGGAATACCACTAAGTATTATGGGTACCGTGGAACACTTAAAGTATATGGGAGGACATAAACAGGCACAATAATATATACATATTAAAAAACAGAAGTTCAGTTGATATGCTAGGAGAAATTGAGAGGTAGAGGTGATTTTTTTTGATGAGAGGCTTCAGATTTATAGTCTCTGTTTAAAACAATAAAGAATATATAAATAAATAAAGGCATTTTTCTGCTACAGTTGTCCATTTACTGAAAGTTATTATATTTTCTTATTTAGTATATCCTATACCATGTGCATATATTATAAAAAAGCTCTAATGGAAATATTTAAGATTTCACTTTGGCCAGAAAGGTGTTGAGACTGATCAGAAATAATTAGATTTGCCTGCTGTAATTAAGAAGAGACACTGGACACTGAAATGGTAAGAAAAAGTACTATTTTCTTCTACCTATGTAAACATTAGTACCAAGGATCGCTGAACACAAGGCTGGAATACTTTGATAAAATAGAAGCACTAAACCTCTCCTCAAAACGAGAAAACCCACTCTTTGCTGTCCCTCTGTGTTTAGCTTTATAGTGTCGAACACTTACTATGCCTATTCTAACTTACGACTGGCTAATAAATGTGAGCCTAAAGATCTATAAAAGCACAACTTCTGAAGTTGTGTTTTTAGCCAAAGAAATACCAGAAAGTAATATATAAATAAGCCCACACTAAACACCATGTTTTCTTAGGTTTCCTAATCTCATTAAATGATCATATTTTTAAAATGTAGATTAAATTTATGTAACCAATGATATCATTCATAACACCTCGTTTAAAACTTTCTCTTGTGATCTAACTGAAACCCTGCCATGCATGAACGAGAGAGTCTATGTATTCATTGCAGGCCAGATGATATTAATAATGACCCTTCATTTTGAACCTCGTAAATTACTCTTCCAGTCGGACTTGTGTGATAGTCTCTCAGAGAGCTACATAAAAGTCTCCTAAATTACACAGGACAAGACAGAGGTCATTTGACAACTTCACAAAAAGGAAATAGACAGCGAAAGCACAGGAACATTATTTAATCACAAGGAGTTAAAGACATAGGGGCATAGGATTACAGGAGGAAATCTTAAAACAGTGCAACTTGAAGGTAAATTATAGCCGCTGAGAAAATTTGGTGATTTTTATTTCTTAAAGTGCTACCATATTCTAGGTTTGCTCTCCTGAGTAGCTTAATTTCTAACTTCAACTATTCTCTATTGAATATATGAAACTTAAAGAATTTTCTTCACAATCTACTGGCATCTTCAGATAGGATTTAAAAATCTTAAGATTATCCTTTTGTGTACCTCTACCATGGAAATCTAACTGAATAGATATTTGGAATACAAACTACCATTTTTAATTGAGTTATTTGAATTGAATTCTCATCTTACATTCTGTGGAGATCAAATACTTAGAATTTGATAAGTTTGCAAAGAAACACCATCCATAGAACTATTCATTCTTATTTATAGAAATGTTTCAATATGAGTGAAAAAATCTCATATTTTCCATTAGGCTAAAAATTGATGGAAGACCTACTTAATATGGGCTAGCAGCTGCTACAGTTGTACATACATTATCTCATTTAATATTTATAGCGGTTTTGTTCATTATCCCTTCAATTTTATACAGGAAAAACTTTATATGGAGGAAAAACTATAGATCCAATAGTTTGAGAAATTCAAATATAGCTTTATATTATTAGGTTAAAAATATACATATTTTAAGTGTATACAAAGGAAAAAATCTTTAGCTTTGAAGCCTTTTTAATAAAACATTTTATATTAAAAAAACAGTAAAAATAAATAACAGCAGAAGATGCTGCCAAGTGATTTCCATAATATAAAGTATGGCTTCAATAAAAAATGGGCTCATCAAAATATTGCTATTGGCAGAAAACTATTAGCTTATTGTTATTGCCACCCAACTATCACTAAATGGAAATTTTAATAACAAGAATTTTAACATTTAACTTAAAGACCTTTCAGCAGAAAATAATAGATTAGTATAAAAGCTTTCCATTAAAAATGTTATTTTCATTTTCCAGTTAATAAATTAATCTCACATTGTTTAACCCAAAGGTAAACTGATGCATAAAAAATTAAAGTAAAAAAAAAAAATTAAAGTCAATTCTAACTAGCTTCTAATGTTTTAACTTAGACTTTGTGATAGGCAGAATTTGGATTCCTCTGAATGTTCACATGCTGTCCCCTTGGACCCATGAATATGTTACCTTCCATGGCAAAAAGGACTTGGCAAATGTGATTTAGGATCTTGAGAATGGGGAGGTTGTCCTGGGTTACATTCAGATAGAACTGTGCAATTACTGGAGTCCTTAAAAGTGAAAAACACAGGCAGGAGTTTCAGATTAGAGATTTGAAGATTCTATGCTGCTGATTTTGAACATGGAGGAAAGAAGCATGAGCCAAGGAATGTAACTGTGTTTAGAAGCTGGAAAAGGCAAGGAAATGGATTCTCCCCTACAGTTTTGCGAAGGCGTCAGTTTGTATAGCCACTATGGAAAAGACTATGGAGGTTCTTCAAAAAATTAAAAATAGAACTACCATATAATCCAGCAATCTCATTCTGGGTATATACCCCAGGGAAACAAACAAACAAACAAAATTACTATGTGCAGTGGTATCTTCACCCCTATGTTCACTGCAGTATTATTCATAAAAGTCAAGATAAAGAAGCAGCTTAAGTGTCTATGAATGGTTCAAGGGATAAAGAAAATGTAGTATATATACACAATTAAAATATTATTCAGCCACAAAAAAGAAGGAAAAAAAGAAGGAAATCCTGCCATTTGTGACAACAAGGATGATGTTTTCCTGTGGCCAAACACAAACAACATTGTCTGTAGTAGGAGAACATCTTGATCATATATTCCTTTTTGAAATTTCCTTCTGTTGCTGTTTCTACTGCCCTTGCCAGCATCGTCTTCAATGGGTCTGACATTTTCCCTCTTTCCTTTCCCATTCCCAAGTCTTTTTAACTTTGTTATTCAAAGTTCTCAGTCACTTGTTCGTTTTTACATTAACTCACAGTTGAACAGCTTCTTTCCTATGCCTTAAACTTTGACATCACTTATCCATTCTGTACCCTCTTATACACACTGGGACTGTATCTCCCACTACCTACAGAATGTTTTCTATGAATCCGCCATCTCAAACCTGTTCACCAAACCAGTGCTATGGTTCCTCTTAGTGCTTCAGTGATTGCCTGCTGGTTGTATCTTGGAATCACATGGAAAATTTTCTCCCAAGCCTGATCAAGGATCAAGTCATGCCATTTCTTCTTCCGTATGTTTTCTGCTTCCTTCACATCTATTTCTGCTCGTAAGGTGTGGGCTTCAGGTTACCTCCATGTCACTGAATCACTCGTTGCTCTTTGCTCAGGTCTATCCCCAGGTCTTCCTCAAACATATTCCTTCTTTCTTGCAATGCTATTCCTCTTCTTCAGTTCATTTAAACATTATTTCTCAAGGCTCAGCAAAAGTGTCTGTGTTGACAGATTTTTTAAAAATTTTATTTGACAGAGATCACAGGTAGGCAGAGAGGCAGACAGAATGAGAGGGGGAAGCAGGCTGCCCACAGAGCAGAGAGTCTGATGCGGGGGTCGATCCCAGGTCCCTGGGATCATGACCAGAGTGAAGGCCAGGCTTTAACCCACTGAGCCACCCAGGTGCCCCTATGTTGACAGGTTGTTAAATAAAAATACTACGTATGTTTGCTAAAATTGCCCCTCCCACCCAGTGAGAAATATGGACTATGTGGTAGACTACATTGGGTCATTGAGGTTGGTATAAAAAGATGTATTATTTGAAAAATCCAAATCTGTATAAATATATCAAAAGCATTTTAATATAACTCCTTTCTACACATGAAATTCACTTCTTAAAACTCAGCTCTTTGTAGATGATTCATGAAATGAAGTACTGGTATTTGATGAAAACACAAAAAGATATTTTAGAACCATTTAGAAGTAAATTTGCATTAGCAGGTCTTCTGTTGGGGGGAGGGGAACCAAACAACTGTTTCCCCTTATCAGGAGGGGCCATTCCTTCATGAGGAGTGGGCCTAAGTTAAGCAGTTTAAAAAATTAAGTATTTAATTAAACACATATTTACGGAACATCTATTTGCCTGGCATTTTTTTAAAAAGATTTTATTTATTTATTTGACAGAGAGAGATCACAAGTAGGCAGAGAGGCAGGCAGAGAGAGAGAGAGAGGAGGAAGCAGGCTCCCCGCTGAGCAGAGAGCCCCATGTGGGACTTGATCCCGGGACCCCGAGCCGAAGGCAGCAGCTTAACCCACTGAGCCCCCCAGGTGCCCCTTGCCTGGCATTTTTTACAGAGCTGTAATAGAGGGCAAGCTTAGTTTGTATAATCATGAAGCTTACTATTTATTTCCTACATGCTAAAAACCAGGTCTTATTTACTCTTTCAGAAGTAAATTTCTTAAATTTGCCAAACTCAGTACTTAGAGGATAATAGGGTGTTCTCAGATAGAATCTCCACGGGTTCATGTGCTCTTGTGTACAGATTTAGTGCTCTAAGGGGGACATTTATTGATGAAAGTGACTAGTAAATATCCTTTTTACAATAAAAATGTTATTCTAAGATTGAAAAACGTCATTTCTTTTTCTTCAAGGGGGCTTTGGCACTAAGCAAATTTGTAAAAATCACTTATTTAAGAGGCCCTAGTAAACTTCCTTTTTTTGGAAAAGGAGACACTCCAAATTTCCTTCTCTTTAATGGAGCCAATTGTCGCTGAGAACAAGGGTACCGAGGACAGTATGTTTATGAAAGGGAAAATCTTACTATTATTAAAGAGCAGCCCAGGGTGTCCCATTTATACCCCCCGATCCGAAGTCTGCTCATCACACAGATGAGTCCTACAGAATGAACTGGTCGGGACAGAAGCTTTATAAAATTTACACAAAGTGCCCGATGGCCAAGAGGAGCCTGGTCTAGATTTCCTGATTCTAAGTTCTCACTTGTAAATAGACTTTGTTTGTTTGTTTGTTTGTTTTCATCTCTAAAATGCCTGACTCAGTCCCTCGCCCGCTTAGTGCTCAGTAAATGTAAGGTGGCTTGAAAGGCCCACATGGCTATGATCTTGGGCCCAAGTACAAGTAGAGAGGGGTGGTCTCTGAGGTACGGCACTGCATCAGGTGTGTCTCCTTCAGTCTGCTGCTCGGTTGCATTTCCTCAGCTCTGACTTTCCTGCTACATCCCCATGTAGCCAGCTCTAGTGCTTACCTAGGCTGGCAACCTTCTGGTGGATTTACTCACTGGGTTTTAGATAGAATCTAGGGCAAAACTCACTGCTTTTTACTTCTGCCTCGATTTCACTTTCAAGGGCAGCTCTGCATTATCTGGAAGGTTCCCTTCCCATTCATCCTAATAAGAAACAACCTAAAAATCCATATCTCTTTCACGAGATGGGCTGCATTTTCCTCTCTGAGAAATAGAAGCTCATGCATTTACTTCAGTCTTAGATATTTCAGCCAAGGGCCTCAAGATGATGATCTAGGTAATACGTTGCTATGGCCACTACGAAAATTCGGCAGTGACTCCAAGCCTTTTCTACCTTTACTGTATCTCTGTTTTGTCCTGAGTGCCTCATCGCTGTACTAACGTCTGTATCATTCATCTTATGAAGAACCTACAGATTTCTTCAATCTTCGGTTCACTGCAGCTTTTTTGCCAACTTCCAGGTTTACCCCCAAACAATTGGTCTCTCTACGGATCATCAAGCATCAATGGAAGAGCGCAGAGTAGAGTGTGAAAATAATTTTACTGTTAAATGCTAAGAAGAAGAATCTATCTCAAAGCTTTACTTTTAGACTGTTGATGGCTAATTTTAAACACACAAGGAAAATTTTTCAAGGATTGGCAAAAAGCCAAATAAGTCTTGCATTTTAAGGCGTTTTCTAAATTGCAGAATGCAAACAGGAACAAAGCACTGGAAATATGTGGATTAATATTCTTATTAACCACCTCTGGAGACAGCACATTAAATGTGAGATTTGAAACACTGTATGCGGTTTAAGAATAAAACAGCCAAAGGTCAGAATGAAGAGTTTCTCATTATAAACAGAAACTGCTTCAAAGACCATGCATTCTTTGCTCCTCAGTATTAAACAAACTTTTTTCTCAGTCTTGATGATAGAGTTTGAAGCCTCTGTTGAATTACATGCCTCGTTTAAAATGTAACGAAATCTATAGTGTCTTCATGGGAAAATAAGTGTGTGTTCGAGCACAGAGTGTGTGCTGTATATTTAAATTTCTGTACAACTGGGAGTGTGTGGTACCCTGGTAGAGATTACAGTTCCTGCTCTCAAAGACCTTTGGATTCCAAATTAAAAACCCTTTTCCAGAAGCATCAGGGTAAAATTGACCAAGATGAGGGAATTTAAAACAAACAAAAAACCTAATCCTTCATTGGCTCATTGACATTTATTTGTTTTCTTGGCATTCTGCGATGTGCTCATACTGTGCTGGAGATGGTGCGTGGGGCGGGGGTGGGGGGGTGCAAAAAAGGCAAGTCCTTCTCTCTAGGAGCTTGCAAAGATTACCTTCCAGGAAAAAACTAGAAGGAGATAGACAGTACAGGGTTAAAAATAAAATTCAGCAGAGTAGGTGGGCTCTGAGTAGGTGGCAGGTTAGGGATGGGTAAGGTCGTGGGTCCTAGAGTTCAAGGAAAGCTCCAAACAGGAGGTGAGTCTTGAGGAAAGCTCCAAGACTTTGCTTGCTGCACAATGAACATAGCCTTTTGGGGACTCCAGTTCTTTTCTTCTCCTCCTTCCTTTCTGACTCCCTCCCTCTTGTCTGTCCTGTCTCTCTCCTTCCTTTTCTTCCTTAATCCTTCCTTTGGTTTTTTGATTCCTTTTACTCTAACTTCTTAAACTTCAGTGACTACCTTTCTTAAACAAAGCTCTCAGCAAGACACTTAGGAAACTGAGACTACATGAGGCTTTTTTTTTTTTTTTTTTGTCTCAGTAAATGAGAAGACAATTCCTTACAGTAAACACAGTAGCCTTCCCTAAACAGCCTTCAGAATTACCCTCTTAACACATTCTTCTCTTATATAGTTCTCTTTAGCTTTTTCAATATGTGCTCTCGACAGAAAGCAAACTGGAAGATATGTCTGTGTAAATAGGCTGTAAAAAGGATCCAAGCCATTGAGTAGAGTTAGCTACTCATTAAGGCAAATGGATTGTGTAAACAGTAATGTAAGAGAGAGGCTCATTCATTCATTCATTCATTCACTCATCCATCTGAGTGTCTATAGAACACATTAATGCTCAAGACCTTGAAGGAATAATGAATAAGTCTACAGTAATTAAACAGCTTATAGTCCAGCTGGGCAGGTATGATTAATATACATGAAGCAAATTGTGAACAATAAATGCCAAATTAAATAGGGTCTTTGGCTTGACTCTAATTCCATTATGTTGTCACAGCAGTCTTACTCATCAAATGAACACTTATTTAGAATTATTTTTAAAAACCTTAAAACTTAATAAAATGGGAAATCTGCCTCTCTTTAAAAAAAACTATTAATACATTAAAAAACTTCTGTAAAATATACTGCTTTAAAAAGCACAAAATCACTTAAAAGCTGGTATTACATCAAAAAAAAACCTTCAGTAAAATATGTTGCTTTGAAAAGCACGAAATCACAACCTATACATTTGAGAAATTTTTTCTAGAACCTCTATCTGTTTATGTGATTTTTGGTAGGTAGGAGGACAGAAAACAGCCGCTGCTGAATAACTTAGTAAGGTTATTGATGTTTCTTATTGAATGCAATGATGAGTCTTGATAACGAAAGTTTGTTGACTGAAAGCCATTTTATCTGCACAGGTATTAATCAAATAATTAATTTTATAAAATGTCTCTAATAATAGTCTGCTTTCAATGATAAGGCAAAGTCATCCGTATCTTCACAATATTGGAATGTCTGAAATTTGACATGGGAAAATGATGTTGGGTGTTCAGGCAGAGAGATAAGCCCCAGCATGACTTCCAGGGGATTTAGATAAAGTCCCAGTCAGCCCTGGGAGCTTGCTGTCTGCAGGCTCCAGGGAGAAGTGCATTGGTAAACAGGAGGGGATGCCAGGTAGGTTGGCAGAGGCGAAGACGATTCATGGGCTAATCAGTTCGGAAGTCTTTGGAAGTTTGTAACAGTTTTCAATCATGCTGTGGACAACACAATTTTGTGGTTAAAGGGAAATCCATTTATCCTATCAAATTTGTAGCATGTCTCTCTTGAGTTCCGATTTCCAAGTTCAAAACCAAAAAGGAATATGTCTCAGGTATTTTCTTCCCCTAGTGGAAGCTAACTATCTTCTTTTGTGTTAAAAGTTTTCAAAATCTTTTGGATTCTGTTTCAGTTGTTTTTTGGTTTTCTTTGGACACTTTGAATCGAGTTAACATTGTCTTTAATCTGTTTTCTGTCTTTGGCAGAGAGGCCCAAGGAAAAAAAATCGATTCCAAGACTTGAATAGGGTACCTGTGGGCAACTTTTGGATATCTCAATATTTGAGTCTCTACTTGTTTCTTTTTTTAAGCAATTTCATATTATGATTAAATCCAATTATGGTAAAAGAACATCAGCTGAACAGGCAGATAGGTTCCCTGCTTCTTGGTGCTAGTGTACAACTTCAGGCCAGCAGTTAGAAGAAATGAAGAAAGAAAAATGCCATCTAACCTTACTACCTCCTGTTTTGGAAGGATTTTCCCCCCTGTACTTTCTATTTATTTTTCTGGGGGCAAGTGACAAGATTTTTAGAGTTCCCTGTAACTTGGAGCAATTTGACTGTACTGACAGGAACTGTGTGGTTGCTACGCATTAAGCGAAGAAGAGCCAGATGCTTGAGTCTTTCCAGTCATGAAAAGGAAGAGTCCGGCTCGTTAATTTCATTACTCTACAAAGTGACAGGTAGACAACAGTGAAAACAAAGCCCCTTGCTTGTCTGGCTATTCACAGGACATTTTTCCTTGATTATCCAATGGATTCCTGCTGCTACAGACTGAACTTGTTAATTGGCCTCTCCAGTCGCTGTTTTCTCTCTTTCTCTCAGTGTATTTTTCTCCCTGGCAATTTGTAGCATCATTTCTTCTTTTTGTTTTGTGGTTCTTGGATTTGAACTTTCATCTTTATTTTTCTACAGTTCCCATGGTTCTTGATTTATTTTTCATTCTTGTTTTTGAAGATACATATACATATTTATATATATATATTATATATATGTAATCCTTTAAATCTTATCCCTTTTTTAAATTTAAATTTTAATTTTTTTTTAAGATTTTATTTATTTATTTGACAGAGAGATCACAAGTAGGCAGAGAGGCAGGCAGAGAGAGAGAGAGGAGGAAGCAGGCTCCCCGCTGAACAGAGAGCCCAATGCGGGACTCGATCCCAGGACCCTGAGATCATGACCTGAGCCGAAGGCAGTGGCTTAACCCACTGAGCCACCCAGGCGCCCTATATATGTAATCCTTTAAATCTTATCCCTTTTTAAATCTTATCTCCCTTTGTTTAGAGTTTAAACTTCAGTGCAACCCTGACTATATGACCTCAGGACCCTGTGTGAATCACGCTTTTTTTTGTAAATTTGCCCAGATCTCCACTGAGAAAGTACAATTTTCTTGATTCTCTTTTTCCTTGTCAAACTTAGTGATTTCCTCCCTTAAAAGACTCCTGGTAGACTTCCTCCAAATGTTTGCCTCAGTAATACCACATATGAGCTCTTTATATTGTCTCTCACCCACATTTATTTATGCTTTCTCACTGGTATGATCATATATTGATCCTCATTTTCTAGTAGCTTTGTAATTTGCCTCTTCAACATGGAGGCATCACCTGAGGAGGGATTCTGTGACCTTCCTCTCCTTGGATTTTCCATGAATTATAGTTGGGTTGGGTATGTGAGAAGTCATAAGCAAATGCTTACTGGGGCGCCTGGGTGGCTCAGTGGGTTGAGCCTCAGCGTTCGGCTTGGGTCATGATCTCAGGGTGTTGGGATCGAGCCCCGTATTGGGCTCTCTGCTCAGCGGGGAGCCTGCTTCCCCCTTCTCTCTCTGCCTGCCTCTCTGCCTACTTGTGATCTCTCTCTCTCTGTCAAATAAATAAATAAAATCTTTTAAAAAACAAACAAAAAAACACAGAAATGCTTACTGAAGAAACAAAAGCATAATTAGAGACCAGGAAAGCCTTCTTCCAATATTGTTTAAACATGGGTGGAATGTGGCTCTATTGGACTCCTTTTAAAACTAAAGGGTATACTTTTTTTTAAATACTACAGATAAATCCTGATAAATTTTCCAGATCATTTAGAAAATATGTGGAACTAGTCCTTATTTTTTTCCTTCTAGAAGATTATGGAAAAAGCAATAAAATTCATTTTGTTCCTGTCATTTTCCCTTATTTTTATGTTGTCTATCCCCAAAAAAGATGCTCTTAAAGAATTGTATTAATAATGCTGATATGGCTTTTCCTGTCTTATGGGCAGCACTTGCTGTATTCCCTAATCTAATTTCTCGTTTATATAGTTCTTTCACTTTATGAGCCCCTTTCACATTACCTCAGCCCATTTGACTTTAAAAGACCCAATTGCAGAGAAGCTAAGGTGGTGGTTGCCAGAATCTCCATTTTATAGGTGAGAACACTGAGGATCTGAAATGTAGCTTCCGTAACGTGATTCTCATTAGAGTAGGGATCAGGCTTAGGTCTTAAGTTCTCATGCTCTTTCTATATATTTTGGCACTCTTTTGTGTCCACACTGAATATTGAGCAAATATTCACTAATTATATTCCTGCTCAGAAGAGTTTGATTTGGCAAATATATTTGTATAGGACTACCAGGCTTCTTCAAACTGCAATAATATTTTATTGTTTATGCTAACTCAGTGAAAATCATTTGTCAAAAAAAAAAAAAAAATCTGATGATAATTGTAACATCAGTGGGCCACAACAGGGGGATCAGGAATCTTGACTCCCAAGTTCTGCCACTCAAATTGCCAAATAAATTTGAACCAAGTTATTTAAACTTTTCTGAACCTCAGCTTCAACATCTATAATATGGGAGGTGGGTGGAGAGAGGGAACTCTGATATAAACTCTAAGCAATTTGTGACACGTAAATTTGTAACAGGCAAAGTACTCTGTACCGTGGGTAACGGGAAGGAGGATTTTACATGCCAGTTATTTTTATTTGCCAGCAAGTCTTATGAAATTTCATAATCTGAAAGTGCTTAAAACCTGACTAAGAAAACTCTAAAAATTACATAGATAAAAGATGAAATACAAATTGTATGTATACTAAAACTCCCAGCATACTTGACATGCTCTGTGCCAATAATTCAGCAGAATGTCAGGGTAACATTCTAAAATAAAGATGGCTGTCAAAAAACTCAGAGGCAAAGCATTTTGGCAGTGTTCAAGCTATTCGTGGGTAAGTAATAGAATAAGTAAATCAAACTTTGGGGGAGAATAAATCACAGTTCTTTAAAATCACAGTGCTTGAACAACTGATTTTTATTCAAATAATGTGAGCAGCATTGGAATAATATTAAATTGTGTACTAGTGGAAATAAACATAATATTCACTGCTTTGTATTTTCAATAATTAGTCAGCCCAGCTAACCTACCTGAGGTAAATGTTTTAACGCAGCAGTAATAAATGTATTAGTGGCAAGAATTTTACTCTTTCTGATGGCAAAATGGTAGGTTTTGCTTGATTGCACTCAATTCTGTAGGGCTTAAGCATTAACAACAATATGCTCTTGGATGCTGCTTTTTTTTTCCTTTAAAATTGGCCAACTATTTTAAGTGATGTAAAAAGCTACATTAAATTCAGTGTTTTTTTTTAAATTTATTTTTTATTTTCAGCATAACAGTATTCATTATTTTTGCACCACACCCAGTGTTCCATGCAATCCGTGCCCTCTATAATACCCACCACCTGGTTCCCCCGACCTTCCACCCCCTGCCCCTTCAAAACCCTCAGGTTGTTTTTCAGAGTCCATTTTTATTCAATAATTATTTACATTTTAAAATTCTAATGTTTTATTAAGAACCAACTTTGTAATATGTTTCCACTGAATAATTTACAACATTGAATTCATTATTTCACTTAAGTACTCTGATCTTCCTTCATAAATGGAAAATTTAAGGTACCAGAAATACCGTGACTGTCCAAAGATCTTCAGAAAAAATCATGGTCCAATCTCAAACTCAACCCTTTGTACCACCGAGCTCTTTCTATTAATCCAAACTCTGATTCTTCCTTGTTTCAAATCAGTCAGTGATGATAAGATTTAAATTTACACAGGATCACAATTTTGGTCCTTTTGTATTTAAATCCTTCCAATGCTGTGTTCATTTAATATGTCTTACTTATTAATTTTGAGTTGTTTCTGCCCATAATTTTCAAGAAAATGGGTTAGGAGCCTATAGCTGTACATTACATTTTAATATGATTTAGTAAAGTAGTGAGATAGAGAATTTCCCTTAAAGATTAGAAACTATGAAACTTACTGGAAGCAATAACTGTGGGTTTTTGTTTTTCTTCAGTATTTTACTTACATGTAACCATCAAAGTCAAGAACCAGGTCACTGTGCAAATATTACAGTGTTTATATCCATAGAGAATCACTAGATCCAGATACTGCCTGGAAGAAATATAATAATCTTACTATGCTAGTGGCCTCTTAAGATTCTTGGAAAAACGATAGTGTTTACATTACTTAACATATTCAGGCAGATGCCTTTCAGGCAATGTAAAATTTTATGTTTGAAGTTCATCTTAATGCTTTTAAGTGAAAGAATTAAAAAAGAGAATTTAGTGGGCTGATGTAATCTGAGGGTCATACTCTTCTTTCTGAAAAGAATATTTACTTTAAATTATTGATGGACAGAAAGGAAAAAAAATAGCAGAACACTTAAAATAGATCATCAGAGGAAGGATGTTCAGAAAAAAACAACGAAGAAAATGGAGAATGTTATCTCCTATTGAAAAGCTTACAGCAGACACCGGAAGTATAGGATGTTGACTTTTAAGTGGCAGCTGATTGCTCTAAATCATTTTTTTTTTTTTTAAATCAGGGATTTTTGAAGTCTACCATACATTTGAGACAAATGGAATAAAACTTCAGAAAGCAGTCTATGGGCATTGTGGAAGGGGCAGTAAGTAAGTGTGTGTTCGTGCTAACCTGGCTCAGCTCCCTCCCCGAAAACTGGGTTCCACCCTGCACTACTGGTCCTTCTCGAAGCACAAGGTGCTGCCTCATGCCTTGGTTTTCTCTTTTCCATTTACCTCCTCTGTGGGCTGCTCTGTGCATATTTGACATGTGGGGGCGTAAAGAGAGGGAGAATAGAGAGCATGGAATCTGGGGGAGCTATTTGGAGCTATTTTGTTCCTTGGTGTTTTTTCTGATTGTCCCTGAGCAGCCATCTAAATGGTGACATGGGGAGGAGAGGCAGTAAATAGTATGAGGAGTGCAGTACATTTCCAGAAGAGCTCGAACCCGATCCCGGCTGCAGTTCTCAAAAGGTGGCAGAGGACGAAGCAGCTGACATCTCCATGTTCCTACATTATGAGAAGGGTGTCATTTGCCTTATTTGAGGGTTGTGTGCATGAGAATTTCAGGTACAGTCTCAAAAATACAAATGCGAAAATGATGAAGATGAACTTGAAGATGTACATTCTTTCATAAAGTATCAGTAATCTGTGGAGTTGGATGTATGCTATGATTATATAATAGTTAATGTAAAATGTGATCTTGGCTCCAGTCCTCACCCCAGTCCCTACCAATCAAAACCAGATTCTCCAACAGCAGATGCTAACACCTACGGCTGAAAAAATATCAGAGAAGAGTCATGAGGTTGGAGTTAGATAGGAGAAGTTTCTTTTCCTTCAGAAAGATGAGATAAATTTTGTTTGAGTGATTTTGTAATTTTCTAGGCAAAAGTCCAACTATGCTATTAAAAAAAATAAGTTCCTTGGGGAATAAAAAAGCAAGGTATAAAGAGAGAAAGTCTTTTTAACAAAACTGATGAGAATCATAATCAATATACAGTAATGGAAAAGAAGTTTCTCATATGGTTGAAACATGATTACTCTGTTATAAAGCAACACACAGGGGTTTCACTTTTTGTAGATCGGAATAGATTCAGGCTAATTGACCTCATGGAACCCTTAAGTTAAAATGTTTGGGTGAATTTTAATAAATGAGTAATTAAATAGCAAAAAGTAAAATCCTAGAAAATCAGTTATAATGTTACCTATTCAACTCATCATGGTATACTAGAAGGTACTAGATGTTAGGCGTCAACTGAGTTTATTTTGTTTTATTTTTTAAAGATCTTACTCATTTGAAAGAGACAGTGCAAGAGAGAGCAGCAGCTGGGGGTGTGGGGCAGAGGGAGAGGGAGAAGCAGACTCTCTGCTCCACAGGGAGCCGGATGCAGGGCTCCATCCCGGGACCCTGGGATCATGACCTGAGCGGAAGGCAGAGGCTTAACTGATTGCACCAGCCACGTGCCCCTCAACTCTGAGTTTAAAATTCAGTAAGTCTTTGTCTTCTTCTACATGAAAAGTGGGGATAATACCACAATACTAATTGTGAGAATTACGTGAGATGATACATTTGAATACTTGGCACATAGATGGGGTTTAAAAAATGCTAATATTTTCCCATTTTAAGTAATAAATAATACATATAAAATTCTGTTCTAAAATCCAATTTTGTTATTCTAAAAGTATTTTTTTTAAAGATTTTATTTATTTATTTGACAGAGAGAGATCACAAGTAGGCAGAGAGGCAGGCAGAGAGAGAGGAGGAAGCAGGCTCCCTCTTGAGCAGAGAACCCGATGCGGGGCTCGATCCCAGGACCCTGAGATCATGACCTGAGCCGAAGGCAGCGGCTTAACCCACTGAGCCACCCAGGTGCCCCTCTAAAAGTATTTTTATTGAAATTTAATTGACATACAGTATCCTATTAGTTCCAGGTATGTATCACAGATTCCAATATTTTTATCTATTACAAAACTACCCCATGGTAAGTCTAGTTACCATCTGTCATCATAGAAAGATGTTGCAGTACTATTTATCATATTTCTTGTGCTGTACTTTATGTCCTCATGACTTACCGGAAGTTTGTACTTCTTAATCCCCTTCCCCACCCAACCTAGCTGCTTTCTGGTAACTGGCAATTGGTTTCCTGTATATATGAGTATGTTTGTTTGGTTTGCCCATTTGTTTTCGGGTTCTGCATATAAGTTAAATCATATGGTATTTGTTTTCTGTCTCACTTACTTTGCCTACCATAATCCCTCTAGATCCAACCATGTTGTCCCAAATGGCAAGATAAAAGGATTTTTTGGAAACATATTTAAAATGATGAGACCCAGAGAATAAAACTGTAAAACCTGCTGAGTTCCCTCTAAAGACCTTGTTCTATTTGCCTCTCTAAAAATTAAAAGAAAATTGATCCAGTGTGACTTCTACAGCTTGAAAGGAATAGAGACAATTTGGAGTTAATTCTGTATAAAATAAGGAAGATCCTCAAATCTTAGGCTTACATGAGAATTGAGAACAGGTTCTCTATTTTCTGAGAAGGAAGAGTGAGAGGAAATTGAGTATAGCAGAGAGATTGAAAATATTGGAGGCAGAGAAGAAGTCTCTTGACTTAAAGAACTAATGTATATTGAAAGAATTTTTAAAATAGCAGCAAATTTTTAAAAGAGCATAGATGGT
Source organism: Mustela nivalis (assembly GCF_964662115.1). Taxonomy (NCBI): domain Eukaryota; kingdom Metazoa; phylum Chordata; class Mammalia; order Carnivora; family Mustelidae; genus Mustela; species Mustela nivalis. The sequence continues at coordinate 38,596,597 of NC_139026.1, forward strand.
TAAGTGTATAAGGCAATGAAGGTTAGCAGGCAGAATTTTTTTTTTTTTTTCATGCCTGGTTATCACTTACAGTGTCTTTACTGGGTTTTAAGTCTGTGGCTTTAAAGTGTACTCATACTGTTGGGGGAACCTGCACAGCAATGTGAGAATGTTGAGCACCCCAGCCTTTATAACCCCAGAGAACAATGTCAAGTGGGGTGAGGTTGGACTGGAGGGACTGCCAGAGATAGTTCAGGTCCCAGTAGTGTGGTGACTTCTGAGCCATACCTAGAAGTTTGCAATGGGGTTCCAGATAAGTCTTTATCTTTGGTCTCGTAGTATGGTCAGATATCTTTTTTTATTTTTTAATGGTCAGATATCTTAATGTAACAAAATTATCCCTCTTTGTCTTTAACAGAATGGCTTGAGAGGTCTATGGGAATACAATGACACTTTTTTGTACCAATAAATTATTGATTTTTTGTTAGGGAAGTATTCTAACATGCAGATAGAAATGGAAGGGTTCTGAATTTCAACTTCGGAAGAGATTTGATCATTGAATGAGGACTGTGGGTGCAGAAAAACAAAATGAGATTTAGAAGCTGAAGAACTCAGTCATGTGAGAAGGTTCAGGTCTGGGAAAGCTAAGATCCTCACTGCTTGGCATCATCCTAGGCACAAGATAGAGTTTTAGTTCAGAAAGATGGGATTACCAGAACAGAACAGAATGTTATTTTACAGTTCATTTTAACTGACCCAGAGTTAATGAAGCATGGGAAGTTGCTGTCACTTGGTGGGTAATAGGATAGATTTGAAAATTCTGGTTATTATAGTAACTTTGATTTCATAAATCTGAATTTCTTATTAGAGTAGAATTACAGAAAAATGGAACTTTTATGGTATTTGTGGTTCTCTGAGGAAACATCTTGTATCAGTTTCTGAAGGCATGGGGGGGGGGTGGGTTGTATGTGAAGTATGCCAGCGATGAAAGTGTCTTCTCAGACAGAATATTTCGATAACTTGACTGCCTGCATTATTAGGGCCAAAGAACAACAGCAAACTCTTTAAAGTCTACTTTGAAGTTCAAGGAAATAGCCCTTTTCTCTAACTGCTTATTTACTTCAACAAATCACAAGAAGAACACTGAGTACTTTGCACTTTCGGAGCAACCAAGAAAGCTTGGCTGAAATGGATTAAAATAAAGTAAATGCACCTGAACAATAGTAAATAAATTAGAGGTTCTACTCTGACTTTTAACAAAACAGTCCTGTATTTGAATTTATCCAAGGTCATGGGAAATAAGGAACAGTGAAATTAAAACATAGGAAAATCTTGCAAATGAGATTCAGCAAATTTTTGTTCTTTCTTGCTCTGAACGTCTGTAGGAAAAATAGGTATTTGTGAATCTTTCTGAGCTGTATTTGCCCTTTGCCTTGTATGTCTCTACCTAATCAAGTACCTTTAGAAACAGCTGAGGTTTTTAATGGCATAGGGACTAGGGAAGTGAGAAATGTCTTTAATCATTGTTTTATTTTACATGCCTAATTTAAGCTCTAAGCCTACAGGTGTTCGGCTGTATCAAATTCCCAATATGCAATAAATGGGAAATTCAATATAATGTCCATTATTGTTTGTCATATTTAAAAACCATGAATGTGCTTTCACCTTGTTTTAAGTTTAGAGCTCTGAATTATATTTTCTTATAGTACGATGAATATTAAGTCTAAATGTGCATACCAAATGAAACGTTTTTCTTTAATTGGAAAAATGGAAAATGATTTGGTGAGTACAGAGAAGAGGAAGAGAAAGCTTAGGTTCAGACTGGTTATAGAGTTGACCCACGAATAGCACTGGTTTAAACCATGTGGGTCCATTTACACGTGGATTTTTTTTTAATTTAATTAAAAAAATTTTTTAGTAAACATATAACGTTTATATGTTATATAAACATATAACGTTTATATTCACAGGTCTGTGAATCGCCAGGTTTACACACTTCACAGCACTCACCATAGCACATACTCTCCCCAATATCCGTAACCCCAGGATTTTTTTTAATACTACTGCAAATGTGTTTTCCTTCTGATTTTCTTATCATTTTCTTTTCCTTAGCTTACTTGATTGTAAGAATATAGTAAATAAGACATGTACAAAACATGTTAATTGACTTTGACGTTACCAGTAAGGCTTAGCAGAAAGCTGTTGGTGGTTAGGTTTCTGGCGAGTCAAAAGCTATAGATTTCCATCTGTGTGGGAGTAGGGGTTGCCCTTAAGCCCCATGTTGTTTAAGGGTTAACTGTATACTGAATATTTAAATTGATTTATACTGAATATTTCCTTCTTTTTATGTGAGAGAAGCTTCAGTTCTTCTCAGGTTCTATTTTCCTTTTCTCTATCACCAAACCTTCAAATCATCTCTGATTAATTTCTGTCCAAATGTCCCATAGTTTACCACTTCAACGATTAGTCCTCATCTGTTACACGTATGTTTAGAGTTGCCTTCACGGCACATGCAATTTTGTATTCAGCTTTTTTATTATTAATTTTCACATTTTGCTACATGGACTTGATGGAGTCTTTCAAAGATTATTATTAAAACTAAGCAAAAAGGAAAAAAAAAAAGCACGATGTCCATTTACTCCCATTCTAAGCTGAAGAACTAAAAGAAGATAGGTACTGCTGAGCCACCTCTCAGCACCTCTGATTGCATTCTGTTCTCTCTTCCCAAGAGGTAATCTCTGCATGAAATCAAACTTTTTTTTATTTCTGCTCATTTCTTCATGCTTTTACATAAGTAGTCTTCTTAGGAACTTTTTCGATTTAACTTTTTTTTTCTTAGACTTTTCATTCCTTAGAGAACTGCAGCACACATCATAGCAAGTCTTAGTAGTTCTTTGCATTTCATGGGTTAGAGTCAAAATAGCCTAACTTCAAAACCACAGCAGTGTAGTAAGTGCACAGGACACGATTTGTCTTCCAGGTCGCCCAGAGACCTCACACGTGCCCTGAAGTCCGTGCTAGGCATCTTCTATGTAGCGCAGCAGTCACACTCTGTATCTTTAGGAAGGACCATTACGGTTTATGCCAGTGACACTTTCAGACAGCCTTCTGCCTCTGTGCCTTGTGTTGCTGGCATTCTCATTTCCTTGGGACTGTTTGAAATGAGGGGTGCTAAGTCAGAAAAATGAACCTAAAACTCTGCCTTCTACCACTGTCACAATCATTTTGAAACCAAATAAATCAGAATCATTATACGTTAGTGTTCTTAAATGTGCAATCCGTAGGGATTCGTAAAATAAAGGTGTACTTGAAGTTGGTCGTCTGCTGAGAATGAGCTATCTTGTTTATTTTTATAGCAGCATAAAATAATCTCTTTTCACATTAACTGCTTAATTTGTTTCAGCTAAGAAGTTCATCTTTTTCTCCTTTTAGAAGTTTTGCCCTTAGGGAAATAAAATGCTAAACATCAGAAGAAAAGATAGGGATACTATGTGACACGTCTGAAAACATTTGAGTTAGCTTGTTTCCTGCTTTTTTGACCCACTATGTGCAGTGAGGGATTTTCATTTCCGAGGCCATAACCCAATGTATGAGAGGGATATGGATAAAATATCCATTTTTAAAAGTACTTGAGGTTAATAGTCAGATACTTTTCCTTCCTACCTTCTTGGTTCACTTAACAGTATAGTTCCAGAGGGATGATGATGATAAATTCCTAGTGTCTGTCTGTTCTGCACCAAAAGTGTGAACTCATTGCATTAACCACTGGCAAGATGATAGATTTGGTTAGTAGTAGCCATGAAACAAACATGTCATTTAACCTCAGTGCATGATTGCTAATCATCAAAAGCAAACTTCTAGGAATCAAACATGCTGCTTGACAATTTTAAAAGGATAGGGATTGGCTATTTTTCCACATCTCAATTAATATTTTTGTGTGTAAGTTTGAAAGTAAGTTATTTTCCTCTTCAGTGCACTTCCTTTAGTTTTAGGTAAAATTCAGTCTTGATACATGTTGCTAAATATCTGTTGAGGCAAGATTTAACAAAATTGTCTCTATTGCTCTAAATCTTCAAGGTCATTTATCTCGGCCATAGCCACCCAGAGCTTCTCCTAGCCAGTTGCCAGAAGCTATTTTTGTGAGTAAAATGGTCTCCAGTGAGGGTACTAGTTTACAGTAGCAAGCTTTGAGATTTCTTATATTTAATCTAATGGTATTTCATGGATATAAACAGGGAAAATACAGTATCCTCACATTTTATACAAAGTTTTTGTAGTATTACTGCTTAGAATACAATTAAAGTGCAGGATAAATGAGAAACATGGATTAATACATTTGAGTGGGCAATATTTTACTTCCACATTGGGGAGAGTAATTAGCGTTAACTTTGTGGAAGGATTCCTACTGTTAGTAAACTTTTGAAAAATCACATACTCTTAATAGTAGTGTAGGTTTCTTGGTCAAAAAAAAATGTTTTGGTTTTATTGACCCAACCTCTTTTACTTATTTATTTCTAAGATTTTATTTATTTATTTGACAAAGAGTGAGAACAGAAACCAGAAGACAGACAGGCTTTCCACTGAGCAAGGAGCCCAATGTGGGGCTCCATCTCAGGACCCTGGGATCATGACCTGAGCCAAAGGCAGCTGCCTACCTGACTAAGCCACTCAGGCACCCCAACTTAAAGCCTTTTAAAGATTTATTTATTTATTTATGAGAGTGGGGAGAGAGCGAGAGAGTGCTGGAATATGGGAGTTGAAGGTGGGAGGGACAGGGGGAGAGAGAGGCTCATGCAAACTCTGCCTTGGGCGTCGTGGACCTTGACATGGGGCTCAATCCCATGATCCTGATATCAGGTCTGAGCCAAAACCAGGAGTCAGACACTTACCTGACTGCACCATCCAGGAGCCCCAGCCCAACCCCTTTTAAAGATCTTGGAACGATAGCATGAGGAAAATACACATTTTTATCACTATCTTTGGTCAATTGATATTCAGTAAAATTCTTACAATTTTAGCACAAATAACTCAGGAATCGCTGTACTTGAGAAGGTAATGGTTTGATAATTTAAATGCCTTTCTAAAGCAAGCAAGCACAATAACAACGTCTTTTTCTTTTTTTTTTTTTTTTTTCCCCTCTCCACTAAATCTTGGATATATTAAAATCAGTCTGTAGCTATGGGATTCTGCAGACCAACAAAGCCTTAGATTCCTTTTTGGGCTCCTATTCTCATCACTGAATAGGTTTGCATTCTAATATTTGGAGGCGATTAGATACACCTGTGCTAATAAAAATTGGAATTGCAAATATTAGTAAGTGAAATGTGTGCCAGAAGATGGAATTTGTTTTGCTGATTTTCTTGTCGTCTGCCTGTTAGGGAAAGACATGGCAGCCATTTGTTTTTAGCCTTTAATTGGAAACCATGCTTTCAAACAGCAAACTGTGTCATTTTTCAAAGCCTTCAGGGGGCTGCAGAGTAGATCATCATCATTCTCTGGCAAACTCTTCTCTTCCTCTATCTCTTACCTTAGAACAAAGTTAAGAAACTATTCTTGTTTTATTCTAAGCATATGTTTTGATTCAAGAACAGATTAACATTGGGATCATCATAATCTAAGTAATTAATTCATGTAACATTCTCTCTATTAACATAGTTCTGAATACCCTAAATCATGAGGTGTCTAAAAATGCGGCTGAGCAAATCTGTTTGGAAATCCACATTATCCACTGTAATATGCAAGCAGAGAGATTTTGCAGTACACCCCCACTGTCTTCTCAGTAGCCTTAAAATCCTCTCCTGGAGCAATTGTACATATGGTAAGTACAGGGGGAATCTCATTTTAAAGAAGAAACGAAGACCTGTAGATGGCCATGACTCTTGTGAACGGCCATTAACTACTTGGTTGCTTAGAAAGACCACCAATCATCCCGACTCTTTCTAAGAGAACAGTGCTTTTTGTTCAGGTATCGTACAGCTCTGAGTATATTCAAGAATAGTGGGCCCTTTTTCCAGATTTTGGGTGAATGATCATTGGATTAAGTCAGTTTTGTAATTCTTTTCTTTTTGTCACTGATTGGTCTGAGCTTGGGCATAAAAGCCATGACTGCCAATACTTTATAAAGGGAAACCATAGAAGATGACAGGGAAATACTATTTTTCTCCCCGATAAAATGATAGTACTGAAGGGGAATAAGATTCCTTTTGCCTTTTCTCCCCACCATTGCACTACCTGACTGGACTGCTCTGTATCTGATGTTTGGAGCAGTCCTAGCTCTCCTTCAGTCATGCAGAGGCGCCCAAGGGAAGCTCAGTTACTGGCTTCAGAGTTACTTAAAGTTACTGACTCGAGCTGTAAACTAGCTCTGGGTCTGCCTGTGCCAAGATTCAATTTTATCTGAGGTCGTTAAATGCTTTATTGGCTAAGTTGCCTGTATCAGCCAGGATAAGTTAGGCTCTGCAACAACAACAAACAGCCCAAAGTCTCAGGAACTTAAAACAACAGAGGCTTATTTCTCATTCAGGTTGGAGATCTTGGTGGGTCAACAGGGTTTCTGGTTATTGTTGTTACTCAAAGATTTGGATTGATGGAGTAGATATGTCTCCAAAATTGCTGGATTCAGTTCCAGAAGGAAGAGTGAGTTCTGGATAGTTTCTTATCTGCTGTTAAGTGCTCTAGCCCAGTAGTGACACATACTATTTCTAGTCACAACTAACCTCCCAGAACTGGCCATAAATTAACACCTACAGGAGGGTACAATTATGCCATATGCCCCTAGAGAAGAATGATGAGAAATACCCACTGAACAGAACTGATGATGACTGTATCAACTTAAGTTGAGAATCCTGTGAAGTGCACCAAAGGTGTCCTTAGTGTAAGGATAGTGATTAAAATGACTGGATATTAGCTGCATATCAGCCATTGTTCTGTGTCTTGACAAATGTTATTGTATTTAATGTGTATAAAAATCTTAAAATGTGAGTACTATTATTCCCCTTTTCTGATGAAGAATTGTCTCAGAAGTTTCTTTCTTGGAATCCTTAGTAGGCTAATGTTGGAGTCATGATGTTAACTTAGGCAATTTAGCATAATCTACATTCTTAACTTCCATGTTATAAGTCTCTAATAGTTTTTCTTTTCGAATACACTCATACACCCACCCTCATCCCCATATCTATGATCCATCTTCTAGTTTTCTACTATGTTAAGAAAAAATAAACATGGGCAACTACCACAACCCTGTCACAAAAGATAAGATAAAGCTTGATTAGTGTCAGTTACTACCTTGTGAGCTGGCGTCAGCACATTAGACAGACAAATTTAGAATCAATCTTCCCAAAGCAGAGGGGGCAGTTTTTCTTCCATGACACAGATGAGCAAAGTAAATTTTATAAATTTTCAAGCCTGAGGCCTCAGTCCCTAATAGCATGAGTTCTACTCACCTGGAGTGAAACAAGATTGAACAAACCTTTCATCATCCATGCAAAGAAGGAAGGTACCCATAGCCCAGAGCTACTCACTTAGAGGGCATTCAAATTCTGCACATAAATAAATCTTATAATCAGATAATGACTGCAGATAGTTATTATTCATAGAAGCGTGACTAGATCTAGCTTATTCTTTATTGGAAGATTATTTTCTTACTGGTACTCATTGACTAAATGAGAGTGCATCTAGACTTAGGGATCCTCAAATTTATTTTGACTCCGATTTTAATTTTCTCTTGTCTGATCAAGTTCTTCTCATCATTTATAGAGGAGACTTCCTGATTTTGGATTTTGGAGTTTTAATTTAAAAATTCTTCCCCCAGGTTCACAGTTGTTGTTTGGTAAAATTCCTCTTTGGGGAAACTACTACTTCCTCATTCTTAATCAAGGTGATTTGAGTGTTACAATCTTATGTTCTCAAAGCACAGGTGTGAGTCTCAGTCTGGTGAATGACAGCATTCCATCCCCCAGGGCATAATGATTGGTCCATCAGTGGGCACATTATTCAAGCCTGTGTAACAGTACTCAGATTTGGACCATTGCAACAAATGCTACATCTAGAAAAGGCAACAGAAGGGCAGAAATTTTCACATCCTAATGATCTATCTCTGCATTTAGAGCAATGCTGGTACACAGTAGACACTCAACATATATTTGTTGAATGAATGAAAAAGTCATGTTACGCTGATCTTGCTACACTGGTTGAATGTTAGCCTTGAGCTGCCCAGAAGCCACCATGTAAAGTTGGCCTGCCTAAGAGGAAAGTGAAAATTGAAGAAATCAAAGTTAAAGGTTGAAAAGAGAAAAACCAAATACTAATGATATAACTGGAGCTTTAAGACACAGATATGTAGAAGCCAGGGGAGGTGGGTTTTTGTTAGTTCTGAGAACCAATGAATTCACTTATCACTTAAGTAAGCAAGAGTTGGATTTCACCGGAAGAATACTGATGAATGTATCACCATTTTACTGAGTGAAGACTCTTCCAGCTCTGGGCCATTAGAAATGAATGACCAAAACTCTATTACCCTAAGTCGCTAACTTGAATGTTTCACTCATAATTTATTAGAGGCTGACTATATAGCAGCCATAAAGCCACCTGCAGAGATAGACCACAGTTGTGCAGGAGAACTACTCTCCAATTTAAAATATTTTAAATGGCTCAAGGGTGTTGATGTATTTGAGGATGCTTTGATTTCAGTGAATATTCTGGAGAAGCTCTTTATGGGAGTAGTAATAGGGATAGATTTACATACTGTGATTTTATTTATTAACAAAACATTTATGAGAGTAGGAGCAAAGAATTCTATCATACCAGGAGTAACTTATCCTAGAAGGCAGACATACTCAGCAGCAGCCTTTTCCTTCCTAGAAGGACTTCTAGAGGGAGTGTTGTTAACAAGCTCAGCTCTTGGCCTGAATCTTCCTTTAACCTTTACAGTGGTATCTTTTTAAAGCACACTTAAGAATTTTATAGTTTCCTGGCTACATACTAGCTGTGTAAGTTTGACTTTGTCTTTATGGTGGAAATAAAGATAATACCTATATTACAGGTTTATATGAGGATTGTAAGATTCAGGTAAGGTACTTAATACTTACTGGTATTGTTAATTAATGGTAATTATTATTACTATTAGAAGGTTCAGGGTGTAACTTGTCTCTTATCTGGTAGCTTTAAGAAGTTCTAACTTTCTATGAGCCTTGTTTTGATTTGGAGATACACTACCAGTGTGTGGGCTTCAAAATAATCATTTTTAACATTCTAGTCCATTTTCTATAAAGTGGCTTTATTCTTTTAAACTGCTGTTGGGATGAAAAGTCTCAAATCCCAGTTTTTCTAGGATTTTTGTTGTTGTTGATCTGTCCAAAGTAGTGAGATCATCTCTATGGTTCAGCTCCTGCTATTAATTGCCACATAACCTGCCTAGATACCTTCAAATTATCAGATGTTAGTTTTCACCTCCTCCCGGGAGGTACTCATTACTTATCTCTGCTCAGTGTTTTGCTGGCCGTTTGCCTAAGAAAAATTTACCTGTGATCTCTCTCCAGCCATTTGATTCAGCAGCACCTCCCTCATTATGTTGTGTATGTCCCCCAGGATTTGTCTCCTCTGGATGGCCTTGTCTTCTCACCATTTACCCTTTGAGCTCTTGGGATGGAAGACTTGTGGGAGCATGTGAGGAAAAGCAGGAATAAGTCACACAGTGGTTGCCCTGGAACCGCTGTGCCTAGAAAAGCCACATAGCTCTAGGTAACATGCTTGAGAGGTAGAAAATAGAATATATACAGAAACATAAAATTAGTTTATTCTGTCAAGGATGTCCTATCTCTAAAACCAGAAAATTAATTGAGTCCATGAATTCTTTATTGGTTTTTGGATTTTTTACATAATCATTTGTGTGTTAGAATCCATCTATCAGCAACCTCCTTGGGAGTCTCCAGTTGACTTCAGCTTTTGCCCAGTGGCGTTTCTCTGCAATATTGGATGTGACAACTGTACTTGCCACAATATGAAGCATTCTGTGTAGGATTAAAGTGGCTTGTGATACTAACCAGATCAAATGAGCTTCGTTCTGCCACAGTGAATTTTAAAAACTTGACCAGCCTGATTAACTTTTTTAACCAGTTCTTCATTGACCTTGATTTTTCTGAAAATCCAATTCAAGATGTACTTTCTCATGGGGGATATTTTCAACCTCCAAGATGGCTCTTACTACTCTGTGTGCTCCTTTAGAGCAAATTCATAGTTTTTACTGTAGTTTCCTGTGCTTTTTGTGATTCTCTGCTCTAGAAGTGTTCTCCAACTCTTGAATGTGGTTTGTTTTGTTTTGTTGTTTTCTTTTGCGTAACTGTGAGGCTTTTGAGTATCTAGGTTTGTGTGTTGGAAGCATCTATTATATTGTAACTACCCCCCTCCCCACTGCCCTTGCTGTGTATTCTAGAAGGTCATTTAGCACACAACAGGCACTCATTAAATATTGAGTGATCAGTTGCCAATGTGTAGGTGGTAGCAAAACAATCTACCAAGTGCGAAGGGAGTATATGTTGTTATTTTCTCCAATTGCTAGTGAGATGTTAATAACCCTAGTGTCTTTAATAGTGCCTCATAAATTGTTTGTCTCACAGCAAAGAGCTGTGAATCATTGATTTTGCTTGCTCTACTTTTCATTATAGCTTATATCTCCCAGTAGTATTATTTTAGTTCAATGCAAAAATGTTTAAAAACAATATGATAAAATCTAACTATGTGAAAATCATTCCTACCTCATAAATTACACTTTGTAAGTTGCTAGTTTGCAACTTCAGTATCTTTTCGATAGCAGTGAACCAAAAGCACTAGTAAACAGAAATCATGAACAATACGAAGATGCCTGATATTCCTTGACTCTCGGGCACCGTCCCTGGTGTCCTAATGTCTTCTCTATAAAAACTGTACATTGGAAGGTCACAGATGATAAGATAATCACTAAATTCAATTATCTTCACTTTCTCTTCCCTCTTATGACACTTGGAATCAGAGACAGATTTAACATTTTTAAGTTAAAAAAAAGTCCCTCCTCCTTTGAAACTCTTGCTTTTATTTGACTTCCCGTACATTTCAAGTTCTGTCACTTTATCCGTGTAGCACTCTGAGCAAATGAATACTCTGTCACATTTATACTGAAATCTTGTTCTAGCCAGTAGGCTGTTTAAGGGTGAAGGAAAGGCATCATCTCAATCTTCTGGGAACTAACAATAGCCAAGATAAGAGGTGAATGTAAATGGTTATGATACAAGATAGAATTAATGATAATTGCTTCAGAGGCAAAGGTAGAAAAGAAATGGAGAAATTCAGAGCAAGAATAGAAGAATCAGGATGGCCTTATGAAGGCCGTGCAGAATCCTCCCCTGCAGAGCTGATGGGGGAATGACACATGGTGTGAACAAAAGGATGGGGGTGAAAATAAGTACCAGACTGGAAAAGGGAACAATATCCTTTACTTAGATTTCTGTCTTTGAATGTCTATTTCTACTATTCAAATCAGGCACTTCATACCTCTTGCCTCGATTATTTGGATCATTTCCTTAGTGATTCCCTTTTTCCAGCCTCTCCCTTCCCCAGTCCATTCTGAAATACACACCCTGAGTAATTGTTTTAAGCTCTGCTCAGGTTATTTCCCTGCTCAAAATACTTCATTGGTCTCCAGTGAGACCTGGTGTTCAAGGTCATCGGTAACTGAGCTCTACTCACTTGAACACTTTTATCTCCATTTCTTTTTATGAAATTCGTGCTCTGAACTTTCTAGTTACCATTGTTCCCCCATTTGCTCAGCTTTCTCTAAGTTTACATTTTTAATCTTTTCATTTTCATTTCACTGCTGATTTTCATGCTTAAAACAATCACAGTGTCCTAAAACATCTATTATACCCAATACCCTCAAAAGGACCTTCATCTTTTGGAATTGACAAGTAATACGTCTCCTGATCTCTAGAATCTAGAATCTGTCTTAAATAATTTCTGTAGGGACACCTGAGTGGCTCAGTCATTAAGCATTTGTCTTTGGCTCAGGTCCTGATCCCAGAGTCCTGGGATTGAGTCCCGCACTATGCTTTCTGCTCAGTGGGGAGCCTGCTTCTCTCTCTCCCACTCCCCCTGCTTGTGTTCCCTGTCTTGCTGTGTCTCTGTCAAATAAATAAAATCTTTAAAATAAATAAGGAAATAATTTCTGTAAAACCACATTTTTGGTGCTATTAGATTTGAGTTTGAGGTTTTCTCCAGAGTTGTTCCTCATAAAAGCTTGTCTTAATATTGGAAAGAATTAACAAAATTGAAAAATTATTTCCATTTTTTTCCTTCTTTTTGCCACTATTCTTTGCAGTTAGATATTTCTTCCCATAAATGTCACCTCTTATAAAATTCTGTACAAAAACATAACATTCTGCCTAAAAATCAAAACAAGGTTAAATTTGTTTATATTTGAGTTTTGAAGTAAAGAGCAAGATGATACTTTTAAAAGCATGGTTTCTATTCAAAGATAAAACAATTTCAGTGTCATTGGTAACAACAACAACAACAAAACCTCATTGCTCAGAATGGATTTTGCAGTCATAATAGCTGTCACTCTATAGAAACAATTTCTAGAAGTTGCATTTATGTGCTAAGACTGCTGCCTACTTCATCAGACTAAGTTTTAGAATAACTTTAAGAATGTTCTTGCCATTTTTACCACATAAAAAACTAAAAAGCAAGACCTCAGTTTACAAAAAAAAAAAAGCTCTTCAAAAGTAAAATTAGGTGGCCAGTTGTGCGAGCTCAACAAGTACGAAACTGAAATGTGTTAAAAGATAAGGCAGAAAGGTTAATAGGTTAATATAGTAGATATCTCTTTAGTTTTATGACCAAATGTTGGTGTTTTCTGCAGAGGTGTATGTATAGAAAAGGAAAGTTCTATGAGGAGAGAAGAAAGATCGAAAACCCTTGAAGGAAATCACGTGGAAGGTTCTTGAAGAGCAAAGTTACCAAACAGAAAAAGCTTTAGCAAATTGTAAAAATAATGAGGTTGTAGCAATGTGCAAAGTCAGTGATAGTGATGAAGGTGTTCACGGAGGCATGTTAATTGTAGGCCTGGAAAAGAGCAAAGAACACTGGTGGTGACTCGTTTGAAATCCTTCCCTGCACTACTTTAAAGTGCCCAGAATAGAATTAATCAAAATGAATTAATCAGTTGTTCCACCACACTTAAAAATGTGGTATGCACCCATTTTGAAACGGGGTTAAGTGGATAACTGATTATTTTACATTATATTAGAGTATAAAGCCTTCTGCTTTTATGCAATAATATTTATAGTAGGTTCCTAAACTTTAGGAAGTATAATTTTACTTCCCCTACCACATTCTTTTCTCCTTTCCCCCCTTATTCCTTCTCCATGCTAACGGAATTTGCAGTGTTGGCATCCTCCTGCCCTCTTGATGGCCCCATTAACTTTGTTTTCCATTTTTTTTTTTTTTTAAACATGAAAGATAGCATAAGTGGGTATAAGATAAGGGAAATGGGAGGGAGGACTTTTTTTTTTTTTTAAGATTTTACTTATTTATTTGACAGTGAGAGATCACAAGTAGGCAGAGAGGCAGGCAGAGAGAGAGAGGGGGAAGCAGGCTCCCCGCTGAGCAGAGAGCCCGATGTGGGGCCTGATCCCAGGACCCTGAGATCATGACCCGAGCCGAAGGCAGCGGCCTAACCCACTGAGCCACCCAGGCGCCCCTTGTTTTCCATTTTTGAGTTAAAGATATTTCGCAAATTTAGAGCGTAGACTTTGGAGAATGAACATTTCTTTTAAAGTCAACCATTAAAAGCAACAATTTATGCCACTCCAGAATGATTAACTTGAGACCTCCTGCTTGTGATCCTGGAGTTTAGAAACCGGGAAAAGGGATGAAATTTTCTGCAGTACATCTATAATTTTTGCATCCTTGCTCCTGGATAAGGGTCTCAAATTTATTCCCGTTGCATTGATTTCATTTTAGAATATTTTAAATAGAAACAGAAGAAGGATCTAACAAGTATTCTTAATTTACCAACAAAGTTGTATCAATGTGAAAAAAAATGCCCTCTGCCTGATGTTTTGCTTGATACTGAAATGTGAGAAAGCATGTGGTTATACTTGAGTAATTTAAGAATTTCTCTTTAACACACAAGAGAAAAACACGTCATGGAAAAATGAAGAAATGGGAAAATTGTTCTCTTCAAATTCTGGAGAGACAATTCGAGGAGAAAAGTGTCAAATGTCCTGTCTTAGTCCATTTAGGTTGTTATAACAAAAATAACACAGGCTGGGGGACTTAAAACAACAGAAATTTGTTTTTGTAGTTCTGGAGGCAACAGGAAGACATTGGTAGATGTGGTGTTCGGTGAGAACCTACTTCTTGGTTCAAAGATGGCTGTCTTTTTGCCATGTCCTCATATGGCAGAAAAGGACATGGGGCCCCTCTGGGGCCTCTTCTTTCAGGGCACTAATCTCATTCATGAGGGCTCTACCTTCTGGACTTAATCACCTTCCAAAGGCCTTGCCTCTAAATACTATCCCCTCAGGATTAGGTTTCAGCATAGGACTTGTGAGCAAACACTAACATTCAGTCTATAGCACCGTTGTATACAAGATAAATATTAAATACAACACACAGTCTTACTATGAATGTTTGGGGAAGAGAGGGCATCTTGTAAGAGAGTTGAGAGCCTAGATGGGTTTGGGATCCTCGGGCTTCACTGGAATCCTCTGCTGCTGCTTCGTAGTTGAATGGCCTTGGTGACTAACTCTCCTTAACCTTCAGTTCATCAGCCATAAAACTGGGAGGAATATTAGCATCGACCTCCTAGGATTGTTGTAAGGAATAAGTTAGGTAATGTATGGCGCCTGTGGGTTCCTGGGTATGTACTCAGTAAGTGGTAGCTATCAGGATAGTGTGTAAAGCTACCCTGCATACAGTCTGTATTACAGTATTCTCTGCAGCCGCAGGGCATAAAGCAGCATCCAGTAAGCTCAGCACCTGGGCGAAGTCCCTCTGGGCAAAAGTGCATCTGGTCAAAGTCTAACTTCTACACCAGATTGAAAGGACACCTAAATGGCCTGAGGGAAGATGAAGTGGATGAAGTCTGGCTTCCTTTGCTCCTGAGGACCTTTGTTCTTGTCAAGTGACACTCTTTCCTGGAAGAGAGGTGATTGGGAATGAGGTAGGCAGAGATGGAAAATGACCTGTCATTCCCAAAAGCCCAGGTGATTCTTCATGTGGGAAACAAAGGCAGAAGAGAAATTGTTAAATTTCCTTACTACCTACAGCCTATTGACAAATCCTTGAAACAGACAGAGTGACATTCCTCTACTTTGCTGAGGGCAAAAGGGAATCTTAGCCTGACCCCCAGGATCCTGTAAGTCTACTTTAACATACAAAAAACTTTCTTTACCTCTACCCTCTCAAGATCCATGTTGGCAATCATCCCCCAAGCATATGGCCCACCGATATATATCTGAAAGGTCTCATGACTCAGGTTTTATGAGATGGTAAGAAATGACCATTTCCCAACAATAGCTAACCCCCTCAAAGTCCTGGAGACCTCGCTTCCTAATTTACTTAGAGACGAATGCTATCTCTGACCTCTTCCCAACTTGAAAGTGTGTAATGGTGCATGATCCCAGTGCAGCTCTTTCTGACCATGGGTCCTGTCCCCGTGCTTTAATTAAACCACCTTTTTTGCACCTGACATGTCTCAAGAATTCTTTCTTGGCCATTGGCTTGAAACCCTAACATCTTTCCTACGTCAGTTCTCATGTAACTTGGCCATTGTATTAATGTCCTAGAGCTACTGAAACCTATTATTATAGACTGGGTGGCTTAAAACAATAGGCAGTTACTCTTCTCTGGCTAGAAGAAGTTCCAAAATCAAGGTGTTGGCAGGGCCAGGCTCTCCCTTAAGGCTGTGGGAAAGAATCTGTTCTGTATCTTTCTTTTAGTTTCTGGTGTGAGGGCAGTCTTGGTTGTTTCTTGCCTTGTAGACAACATCATTCCAGTCTCTGCTTTCATTGCCACCTGGCTTTCTCCCTGTGTGTCTCTGACTCCATGTCTCTTCTTTTAAGGCCATGAGTCACAGATGGTTAAGAGCTACTCTACTCCAGTGTATCATCTTAACTTGATTAGATCTGTAAAGATCTTTCCAAAAAAGTCATATTCATGGGTATTTGGAGTTAGTACTTGAAAATATCTTTTTGTGGCATATAGTTCAATCCACAAAACTACTACATACTTATGCACTGAAAAATATATTTCTAATTTCTTAATCTGGATATGTATTTTTTTTTTCCTACCATGCCCCTTATTTTCTACTTATTTTCTTCTCTTCTTCAAAAAAATACTCAAAAAGTTGGCAGTGTGGAAAAAGTCCCCATTAAACAAAGAATTTTTTTCTGAAGTTTTTTCTCATAGAATTTTCTTACCATTCTTTTACAATCAGTGCTAGGAAGAAACCAAACTCCTTGTCGAAATGTGATGCATGTAATTGAGATGGCTACTGGGTATCAGTTATAAACCTCAACTGTTTAGCCAACATTGTTGTGGTTTAGGACTAAACTGGTTTTCACAATCAGTAAACAGGAGTTTTCCTTCTTGGTAGTTTCATGGCTAAAACAGTTTTCATTACTTGGATTTTAAAAATAATGAACCTTTTTATAATAAGATATTCAGTATTTTTGAAAACTCATTTTACCTAGAGAGATGTCAGTTTTAGAAATGCAGAGTCTCATCTACAGTGTGTTTAAAACAGCTTTTGGAATGTGAGATATGCTAAGAATCTAAACCTTAAGTCTTTGGGAGGGCTTTATTCATATAAAAAAATTCTTCTTCTTTTTTTTTTTAAAGGATATTCTCCACATTTTTGTTCATATGAGTATTTCTTCTAAAGGAGAGTGTCAGAAGCTTATAACACATAATTATTTTTAAAACATGAATATGTCAAACTTACACTTTCTAATAATCATATCGAGTATAGTTCATAGTAGCTCACAGTAGCTCATAATTTCAACTCCTACATCTGGGTTCATACTAAAAACAGAAACTGTATTTAGTCAATTTCTTAAAGCAAAAGTTTAGAATTGCAACAGCCTCTCCAACTTGGGATCCAGCAGTGTTTTCATAGATACTCTGAAACCTCTTGAAATGAGCTGGTTACCATTACCAAAACAGAACCTTTGAAGGATTTGCTAGACAGGGAGGTATGAATAGCAAACTGTTTCAGCTTTCACACTCTGTCACATTGCTCGGATACCAAAGAACCTGCACCGTAACATCTCACCATTGTAACCTTGCTGCTGTGAACGCTGCAGAAATAGACTATGTTAGTGGTTAGAATGAAATGCCACCAAAACAAAGAACAGAATGAGAATAAGTGTGATGCTTTCCAGGTCAAATCCACTTTATTTTATAAAAATAAATAAATAAATCTATTGATCTATCGATCTGTCTAAATGTACATAGTACCAATTGACGTTAGGGAAAAGAAAATCTCCAGTGACTTCTCCTGAAGTAAACATTGTTTTGTTCTTTGCCTTTCCAGATCTTTGGTAAGTAGAATACTGAGATGGTTCCCAAGACCTCTCTCTCCCCTCCCCTCCCCACTGCTGGTATGCACTACCTTTTGTAATCTTCTCCTTGCGTGTGGATGAGACCTGAAACATATTAGGTTACTTTGTATGACCAAGCTGTAGGGATATATTTAAGGTTCTAAATCAGTTAATTTTGAATCAAAAGGAAGATCATTCTGGATGGATCAGACTTACTCAGATGAACCCCCTTCAAGAGGGACCTGAATCCTTCCTGAGATGAGAGAGATGTTCTGCTAACTTTCAGGAGACAAACATGCTATAAACATGCTTTTGAAAAGGGCACTTCCAGGAAGTGAGGGTCTCAATCCTACAATGGCTAGGAACTGAATTTCTTTTCAAAATCTGAAGAACTTTGGAAGAGGGTCCTAAGTCCTCTAACTGACCTGTTGACTGCAGTCTTGTGAGACCCTGAGCAAATGTCCCGGTAAAACTATGCCTAGATTCCTGATCCACATAAATTGGGAAATAAATGTGTATTATTTTAAGTTATTATGTTATATTATGTCATAACGTTTTATGCAACATTGGAAAACTAACATTTCTCCCTATAAACCATTTTTTTGGTGTATATTCATAATAATAAAGCATAGTCTCAAATTAATTTAGTAAGTAATTACTTACTGTCTACTCTACAGGAACTGTATATATGAGAATGTCCATTTCTGCCCCCCAAAGAATTTAGACTAATCTGGAGGAATGAGACAAACAGCTCTAACAAAAGAATAAAATTGGCAAGTGCCATAAGCATGAGACCTACGGGAAGGGAAGTCCAAGGGAGTCTCTGATCAAGGAAGCAGGAAAAATAGTCCAAATATATTGGCGTATGGTCTCAGGAGCATTTTATAGTCAAAGTTCACTAGTCATTAAAAAAAAAAAAAATTATTTATTTGAGAGCAGGAGGGAGAGAGAGAGCCTGAGTGGCAGAGGGAGAAAGGGAGAGAACCTCCAGTAGCCTTCGTGCTCAGCGGGGAGCCTTATGGGGGTGGGGGAGGAAGGGACTCTTCTCTGGACTCTGTCTCTGGACTGTCTCTGGACTCTGAGATCATGACCTGAGCCAAAACCAAGAGTCAGATGCTTAACTGACTACATCACTGGAGAGCCCCAAAGTACATTAGTTATTTGAGTGTATTATAGTGTCTTAACATTCTAGCTGTCCCTGGACTAGTAACTAGTCCCAAGTATCTTCCATTACAAAAACTGAGAGATTAGTGATAATACCAGGGGTGTAGGTACATGGTGGTGTTTTAAAAGTAGGCAGGCAAGAGTTAGCTTTGCCTATGGTAATGACAGTGTATTTTGTTTTCTGTTCATTCTAGTCACTGTCTTAACACTTACCCAATTTCTCTTTGTTCTGTCAAGTGCATGGGCTCTCATTCTGTTTGTCCTTGCAGGAGAGAAAAGATCACACTCATTGCTTTCACTTTCTCACTTCACTTTCTCGCTTCTTAGCTTGTCACCTCACACCCTGCAAGCTGGTTTCTGATTCTGTCTCCCTAATGAAACAAGGCTTTCCAAGGTCAACAAAGAGGTCTAAATCCACTGGCCATTTCTCAGGCATAATCTTCCATGATCTATAATCTTCCATGTCTGATTGTGTAAATCTCAAATTTTTCTTTCTCATGGTAAAAAAAAAAAAAAAAAGTCACATCTTACTCTATTCCTGAAATCTCATAAAGTCTTATGGTTTACAGATTAAATTCTGATGTATCTCATAAAGCCTTATGGTTTACAGAGGAAAGCATTAAGAGGGGTCACATGCTTTCTCTCCAATCTCATCATTGTGTCCTATAACCCAATTATACCAGCTGAACTGTTAACCATAAAACTCTGTGATGGTACTCACAACTGGTATTGAACAACTCCTGTGGTTCAGTATGGAATGCCTTTCTTTCACTTCCTTGGTTATGCAAATCACCTCCTCTGGTTCAAGGCATAATTGAAAGGCCACTTTTTTTTTTTTTTAACTCTTTCTCTTTTATTCCCATAACCTTTCTCCTTCCTTTGTGTCTGGTTTACCTGTACTACTTCATTATGCCCTGGGCTAAAGTATGTTTTGCTTAACATCTTTGAGGTTCTTTACCCTCTCATAAAATTGGGATCGTAACTACATACCCAGCAGGATTGTTCCGAGGAATAATTGGTCAAACCTAATATATTGATGAGGGGTCTATACTAATTACTCAGCGATTTCTGGTGGTGATGATGATAGTGCTATCCGCTCCTAGTCCCTTGCTGGACTGAAAATAACACCAGGGCAGATTGCGTGCTTTAGTCATTTTGTTTCTCCCAAACTTCAAGGTGTAGGTTTAGTAAGTTTTTAATCCAATTGACTACCATTTCTCAGAAACTTTTTCCTTCACTTTTCTGACACTGTATTTCTACTTTACTCACTCTTTTATTTCTTCATTGGTTTTCCTACTCAGCCATGAATTTTATATTTTAATAATTTATTCCCTTTCTCTTTTCCACCCTATGAGACTTTCTTAATAACGGCCATCACCCAGTTTCTCAACCTAAATTTCTGTGTGGTCAACACCCAGACCTCCATTTCCAATGCTGATCCCCCTTTGGCATTCCCGTTCCCTAGAGGGTGTGACCCTCCCAGAGTACCCAGCTTCTCTGGAACTATTCCTTTCTTTCTTTGCCTGAACACCCTCACATTCACTTGCAGTGCCTAGCAAATCTGTGCCTTTATTTTCACAGCAGCTAAGGCTTTCGTTATCTGTAGTGTTCCCTTCAATTACTTCCTTTCTGCCTCTTCCCTCTTTCCAGCCCTTCCCTTGCAATCTATCCTACCCACACGCTGCTGCCAGATTGATGTTGCTGAAACAAAACTGTAATTGTGTTACTTCCTTGTTTAAATATCTTGAATGGTTCCTGGCTCCCCCTTAACTATTAAATAAAGTCTAAACTCCTTAGCCTGATATTGATGGCCCTCTCCAAATGAATTCCAAATGACTTTTCCAGTCTTGTTTTTGATGACGACTCTACGCGTCCCTGAGGTTTCAGCACGCGTCACGTCTTCCATCATTACCATTTCCATGCCTATCTTTTCTCTCTTATTAGTTTATAAGAATGGTAACTTAAACTATGTGGTATGTGACTACCAACCATTCGTCCATGCCATCTGCATTTGTTGATGGCCTGCTCTCTGTAAGGCATGTCATATCTAGTCTAGAGAAGAAAAGAATGGGTGGCACTAGGAGGCTATCTTCAATGAACTTAAAGTCCAGGAAGGAATGAGATATGAGTATAATACTATAATACTCTATTACATGGTAGAAGATAAGTATATTGAAGGAGTAATATGGGTGTTTAGTATTATTTAGTGTTTACAGCATTCCTGTAAAGGATTGAGCCTGCATCCTTTAGGATATGGAGGCTTGGATATGCAGATACTTCAACCTACTCCTTGGAGTTTGGGAGAAACAAAATGACTAGTAATGGCATTTAAAATATGGGAACACCATGGACTAAGGAATAAGGGCAGAGAATGTGGGGTTGTAACTGTGGAACAGTGAGTAATTCAATTAAGAGAAGGTGAAAGATGGCTAGAAAGGTAGGTTGGGGCTATACTACAGAGAGGGTCTTGGATGACAATGAGGGAGTAAAAAAGTCAGCAAAGGGGGTAAGATACCTGAGTAAGAGACTTGGGTGTTCAGAGCAGGCATTTTGGAAGAACCATCTCAAAAGCTTATATGTGGTCAGATTGGCAGAAGAGTAGAAAATTGTGGAATGAACTCATAGGAGACTCCAAGGACTATGATATGGATAAGGACCCAAATAGAGGAGTGGCAGTGGGCATAGGAAGGAAAGAGGGGACAGAGAATGAGGTAATAGGACTTGATAAAAAAGTTGAATAATGGGGAAAAATGTGGCAAATGTCAAAAGTGATGTTCGAGTTCTGAGTTTCAAGATAGAAGGATATATATGTTTATGTATCTGTTTTTTGGAGGGCAAAAGTGAGTTTAGTTTGATATATGTAATTTCAGTTGCAAATAGCATCTACAGATGTGTGGATTTTGCATTTCAAAAATGGAACTCATTGTTGTCTTAATTTCCATTTCCCTAATGACTAAAAATGTTGAACATCTTTACATGAATTTATCAATCAGATGTATCTTCTTTCATTGTTTGTGTTCAAATCTTTTGCTCATTTTTGTATTGGTTTGTAAGAGGTTTTTTCTTTTCCAAACATATTTTGGAAGCATCTTCTTTATTAAATATATTTATTATGGATATTGTCTCTCAGTTTGTGACTTGCCTTTTTACTAATGGTACATTTCAGAAAGCAAAAAAATCTTTATTTTGGAAGAAGTTGATTTTACTACCTTTTTCTTTATAGTTAATGTTTTTGGGTGTCCTTTCAAGAAAACCCTTGCCAGATAGAGGAAGTGGGGACATACTGGTCAAAGGGTAGAAACTTCCAGGATGCAGAGCAATTGGAACTCTCCTACATCACTGGCAAGATGTTAATAACACAACCACTGTAGAAAAAACAGATTGACACTGTGAGAGCTGAAGCCGACTTACTGTAAAACAGTGAAAACAGATCTTTACTGATTAGGCCTGGAAAGCAGCCAGGTAAATTGCATTAGAGTCCCAGTAGCAGATATGGAGTTGAAAGGTAGATGGATGCCAGCAGCTGTTGAAAGGGGAGGTGACAGGGCACCGTTCCAGTTAGTGTGGGCAGAAGATGGTGGACAAGGCCATTTTGAGGCACCACTTCAAAATATCTTCACTCTTGCGGCATTGTTGGCACCAGGAGTAGCTGAGAAACTAAACTGCAGTGTTTTGTGTAGCTGATAAGGTGTAACCAAGAAATTTATCCAAGCAGACCTTACAAAAGTACCCATTTCTGGAAAAGGTGCTGAAACACAACACTTGAAGTTGTCTTTCAACTCTTCATGAAAGCCCATGAAACTGGTTTGTGTTATGGAGCAATAGTCCTAAGAAAAGAGTCTGTCCTGTTTCTTGGGCATGCCAATACAACATATTATCTTTAAAACGAAAAGATAAAGCTAAAACCCAGATCTCCACTTGAATAAAAATGCTTCTGGAGAGAACCATTTACCCTGAGGACCAACATGGCAGCTGCCTGTATCTTAGCACTGAATGGGCCTTGGCTGCCTCCAGGCCAACAGGGAACATTTTTATTGAGCCCAGGCAAAAGGGATAGAAAACAGAACAGGAAATGACAAAGAAAGGTTGAGGAAGAAAAGAGAAAAATAAAAAGAGTGGGTGGAAGAGAAAAGGTGAGTGTGTAGTGCTGTGTGGCTGAGGGCAGAACAAAATGGCTCTTTCAGGTAACCGATCCTTAATCCAGGGTAATGGTCCATTTTGCCTCTAATGATGGCTATTGCTCCTTTCCAGTAAGATCCCTTTGGAAGTCTCTCCCTCCCATCCTTTCTTCTTTTCTAAACGGAGGTATAATTGAACATTAGTATCAGGTGTATGATATAATGACTTGGTAATTGTGTAGCAAAATGATGACCACCATGAAGTCTGGTTAATATCCGTCCCTACACATAGTTACATAGTTACAATTTTAACATAGTTACAATTGTTTTCCTTGTGATGAAAACTTTGAAGGTCTACTTTCTTAGCAACTTAGTATACAATACAGTAGTGACTGTAGTCACTGCTCTGTGTTGTAGCTCTAGGACTTACTTATCTTATAACTGGAAGTTTGTACCTTTTGACCCCCTGCCTCCCAATTTTACCCATTCCCCCAACTCCCTGCTGCTGGCAACTACCAGTCTTCCTTCGGTATCTATGAGTGGAAGCCCTTTACTTGAGAATATAAATATCTAGGATCTTTTGAGCTAGAGGAGAATCATTATTATCCTTATTTTACTTAAAGGTAAAATGATTTGCCCAAGGTCATATAGGAGTAATGCAGAACCACAATTTTGAACCCAGACAGACTAACTCCAGAACTTATTCTCTGGCCTTGAATCACAGCAAGCTATGCTGTCCCAGGTTGGGTTAGTTACTAACACTGGGTCAGAGTCTGTGAGTGATTTGCGTAGTATCCTGGACAAGGTATTAACACTAGAGGGGTTCCGGAGTGTATTAAAGAAAATAAGGAGTAAAATTTACATGGTTATAACAATGTTTCTAATCACTGTAATGGTTTACTGATTTTATAGAATTGGATCCAAATCCTTCTGAAAAGGAAATTATAAAATTTACTTTCAAGGCAATGAGCAATATAACTCCGTCAGTTAAGGTTTACTACACAGAGATCCTGGATCTTTTCTAAGTTTCAGTGGACAGGTCCACATTACTTTCAGTAAATTCTATATTTACTAAGGCAACTATATTTCTATTATTTATAGTCTACCACTGACGCACCCCTCACCCAGTTTTTCTTTTTAACTTCTGTGTGTACAAAGAGCTTGAAAAAGAAAAAAAAAAAGGTTTAAGTGGATTTGAAATTCTGTCAGGACAGCAGTTTCATTCAAAGTGTTTGGTGAGTAAAGCTTTAAATGGGCCAATAGCATCTTAATTTTTATTTCAAACTTCTCTAAATTCACTTAAAAGGCACTCTGGGGAGGCATGTGGGATCTGAAGATACCAAGTTTAAATCCTTTATAATAGTTTTCTCCTCCATGAAAATCAGAACAAAAAAATAAAGTCAAGTGTTAAAAATATAATAGTACATCATATATTTTCCTGCTGCTTTCTGCTTCTAAATTCTTTGTCCGATTTAATAGAAACTGGCACAAACCTGTCCGTCATGCCATAAAAGATCTATGGAGTAAAGGAGTAAAGCCATGGTCTCCCAGCTTCTCTTTCTCGGCTGTTTTCTTTATAGATTAGCATTTGCTATCAGGCTTCCTCTTGTGAAAATGCAACATGTATTTTGACATGCAAATGCTATGTGGCAAGGGGTAGACATTTAAAGCTATTTTAAAATATATTTGTATATTTGTAAAGAATTTCAGCAAGGTAATTCCTGAGCTATTTTTAATGTGTGGCCAAAATATCCACTCCCCTTCTTTGTCCTTAGGTGTATTTACTTAATGTCTTTGAAATGCTAATGGAATATAGCTAAATGAGGTTGAGAAACTTAACTGAGATCTTAATTCACTTGGTGGCTTTATGTGCTCACCTTTACTCCGTGTTACCAGTGTTTTGGAAATTTATAAAATCCCTCAACACTAGTTCAGTTGAAAGACATGAACTTCTTGGGGGAATTTTCTGCATAATAGGCTTCCAAGAGGGAAACACAATTCAAGGACACATTTAAACAACTTTCCTGAAATATCAGTAGCATATTCTTTTAATGTTTCCACATCAAAAATAGGCTGTTGATAGAATCATTTTGCAGATTGTTCTTTACAAATCCGTATTACACACAATGTCCCAATTTATAACAAATAGTTTATAATATTCCCCTTACTCTCAAGTATAAATAATACAACAGGTCTATGTATATAATTTTTACAAATCAAGAAAATGTGGTAAGTATAATAAAAAGGGAAAATAAGAAAACAGTGTATAATGAAATAATTTACATTTCAGTATAAAAATCTTCAGGTGTAACGATACTAGAAGACAATGAAATAATCAAATGCTTGCAACGCAAGAATAGATTTTGGAGTTAGAGAAGTAAGACAATCAAGATTTTTAAAAATAAGGAGAAAATAAAGTCAGAGTTTGGGTGAACATTACAATAAAAGCTAGAATGTTCAGGTTATATTAGAACCATGCAGAAATACAGTATAGCCACATTTTTATGTCAAATAGTTCTAGGCTTAGACAATTATAAACAGAGTTTTCTTTTAAATGCATGTCTTACGGAAATTTTGAAAATCGTGTGGAATGTGGGAATATTTTTCATTGTGTGAAACCGTCTCACACATTACAAGATTTGTAGGCTCCTAAGCCCATGATCTTTAAATGCCAGTTGCCATTCCTCTTACCCATTTTTAAGCACACTAAAAATGGCCCAATGAATATCAGAATATCTAGCCAGAGACAATGCCAACTCTACTAAAAACCAAACAGACTTCACACTAAATGATTAAGTTTTTACTAATGGTAGCTCTTAAATATTTCTCTGTCTGTATTCATATATACACGCAGGTATTTTCTATGTATTGAACCAGAATTAGACTTAAAAAGATGATGAAATAAATTAAGATTTAATGAAAAATGTTTGACTATAAGCACAAATTACTACATTGTGCTGTGATGAATTGCAACCCTTTTATCTCTAAGTGTCCTTGTCCCAAATCAATTCCTTTAGCGTTGCATTGATGAAGTCACTCAGTATTATAAAGGACTTACTTTGCTCTGAAAATAACACTCATCAGTATTGTAACTTTTTTTTTCTTAGAGCTATTTCAATTGACTAGAAGCTAACAATGAATAATAACAATATTTTGGCCACTGTTTTTCTGAAGCCTGAGGAAGAACTGAGTCAACAGATGATCACAGAAGCTGAGTCATACACAGAGTTCATTGATACAATGAAACAAAATCTAAGGCTTGTCCTTACCTAGTAGTGAGTTATTAACTTGGCACTGAGTGAGTGCAAGAAAAGAAATGCAGAAGCATGAAGTGAACAAATATCTACTTTAAATCCAATGAGAAACTCTGAATTAGTATTAAATTTGTGTTCCAAGTATTCAGTCTTTAAAAACCTATGAAGAGGCAAACACCTTGTATAGGCACATGAGACCCTAATAGTTTTAGTCTTAGTGGTGATAAGGAATGGTGGAGTTGATTTGCAGCCTTAGTGATAGTCTGTTCATGCAAATTTATAAATTGCGAGATTTTTCCTGACGCTCCCTTACCTACAGCTTGCTCCATGTGTAGCTGCTTTGAACAAATTACTTACCTGACTGAGCCTGAGCTTTCTCATGTGTAAAATGAGGGTCGCCAAGCTGGCGATCACTACAGTAATTACTGTTATTCACATGCCATGGATTCCTGTCTGTTCCTAAGGATTCTCTTCATTTGATCTTGAAATGGTCTTCTGGCATTAACGTTACATTCATGACATTAACAGAAAGCAGTGACAGGACCCGCAACAATGACCTTCTGTCCATTTGGCAGTCAGATGAGGGAAGATGAGTGATTGGACTGCATTTTGCATCACCGATAGGCTTATGCCATATTTAACCACCTATCTATCACGACTGGGGGTTGAGTTTCACTGGTGTTGCTGGGAAGGCTGACACGGCTTTCCCTATTAGTTTTCCAAGTCACAGCTTTCAGTGTTCTCCTCAGCCAGGGGTTTTTGTTGCTGCCCCTGGGAGAGAATCTTGATTTGCTTTATTGATATTAGAAATGGAGGCTTCTATAATTTTCATTCAAACAAAGGGATCCTTGGCTAAAATGGTGTGAAAACCAAGACTGCCTAGATCCGTTTCTTTAAGCATGGCACAAAGAGCATTAGGTATAATGTTTGGTATAATAGTGTTTGCAAAGGGAAACTATCTATACAGTTTCTGGCATGGGGTCAGGCACTTTCAAAGTATGGTAAATATAAGTATGTGGAAGGAATGGTTCCTGTCTCTGAGGAATTTACATTTTCATGAGAGTAGAGGCCCCAGACAAAACTGAATAACCAAGATAAAGATTTTCATGAAGGGCTTTAGAAGATTGGAGGAAGACTCAAGTAATTCTGCCTTGGGAAATGAGGAAACTTCGATTCCAAGTGATAACATCTGAACTGGTTCTTGGAGGATAAAAAAATGTGTCTGTGTTAAGGACGGAAGGGAGTCCGGGAAGAGAGAAGAGCAGTAGAGAAAACACTGGAATGTGAATGCTGGCTGGTTTGGAGAGGTTTTTCATGAGCACAGTTAACAGGACTGAAATGAATTGCAGGTATAGGAGTGAAGGTGAACTGGATCAGGGAGGCAAGAATGATGGAGAGAGTTCTTATTTGAAAGACTAGGTGAATGAGATCACCCAGAGAGAACATGTTGGAAAAACAAACAAACTAACAAAAAATGGAACAGGGTTAAAAATGTAATCCTGGGGCGCCTGGATGGCTCAGTTGGTTAAGCGACTGCCTTCAGCTCAGGTCATGATCCTGGAGTCCCAGGATCAAGTCCCGCATCAGGCTCCCAGCTCCATGGGGAGTCTGCATCTCCCTCTGACCTTCTCCTTGCTCATGTTGTCTCTCACTGTCTCTCTCTCAAACAAATAAATAAAATCTTTAAAAAAAAAATGTAATCCTGGATCCTCTGCCACTTGAGAGGAGAAAAGACAATGAAAGAGGAGGACCAGCCAGTGAAAGAGTGTAGGGATGGACAGAGAAGGAAGAGGAGAAAAAGCAGAGTCCTGGAAATCAAGAGTTTCAGATGATGGTGGCTAATAGCGATAATAATACAAAAATATTTGACTGAGTGAAGGTGGATCATAACCTTCATAACATCAAGAAGTAGCTGGTGATTCCAGTGAAAACAACTTCAATGGCACATGCAGAATGGAAATTAGAATGGAAGTAGTTGAGTTGTTCTTGGGAGTTAAAGAAAGAGATATCTGGGTCAAGGTTATGTTTTTCAATAAATTTTGGTGTACGTATGAAGGAAGAAGATATAGTGGTAGTTTGACAGAGGGGTAAAGTAAGGAGAAGAAAAGTTTAGTGCAGGAAAGAAGAAAATGGAACATTTCCTGAGCACTTAACTGTGTGTTGAATTTTTGCTAGGCACTTTCAGATACGAGAACCTTGAGCATATGTGTGGGCCAAAAGGAATGAAGGAGAGAGAGAGTGAAATTATAGAAGTTATTTAAAAAAGAAAAAGGAGGGGCGCCTGGGTGGCTCAGTGGGTTAAGCCGCTGCCTTCGACTCAGGTCATGATCTCAGGGTCCTGGGATCGAGTCCCGCATCAGACTCTCTGCTCAGCAGGGAGCCTGCTTCCTCCTCTCTCTCTCTGCCTGCCTCTCTGCCTGCTTGTGATCTCTCTCTGTCAAATAAATAAATAAAATCTTAAAAAAAAAAAAAAGAAAAGAAAAGTAAAAGGAAAATTGGAGGTGATACTAGGGAAAGGAAACACCATGAGGGAATTCACCTTTGCTAGATCAGACATCATTGGAGTGGGTTTAGAGACTGCAATGTGCATATAGTAGGCTGCAAAGTTTTTGGTATTTTCATAATTTGGGTTTCTGTCTGACCGGAGTAGATGGCTTTTAAAAATGGAAATAGATTTGTTAAAGTGACAGCTTGAGTTTAATACTAACTAACATTTATAGAATGCTTACTCTGTGCCCTTTAAATGCCCTGCTCCCTTTACCCAACAACCCTGTGGTGGAGATACCATCTTCGTCCTTACTTTATACACAGAAAGATGAACAGAGCTGGTACACGGTGGAGCTTAGATTTGAACCCATGTAGTCTGCGTCCAGAGCTTGCGTTTTTAATCCCTCTGTTAAACTATTGAATGGCATTTCTGCACGAATTATACAACTACCCTTCATCCACTCTTACTCCGGACTAAGAGACAGGTTCTGGCTCTTTGGTTTTCTGCTGTGCTCAAGGAAAGGGACACTCTACTTGAAGAAGCTCATGAATATCAAAACCTTAATCATAGCTCTTTGGATGACACAAGTTCACGCTTTACAAACCAACCATGGCCCTAGTCATATTAAAATCAAAGTTGCAAAATAAAGAAACATCCTGAAAAACCTTGTCTGCTTCATTTAGATAACGGTGTGCAGAATGAATTGAAAGATAAAAATGCTCAGCATTTACCATTTCCTTTTCTTCCCTTTTTTTAAGCCCCATGGTGTTACGGATGATATCATCAGGCAATTTGGTTTGAATATGTTCCTTGCTGGACCGTGTAGATTACCCAACTAATGACAGGCCTACTCCTTGCCATTGTGACACCTCTCTTCTCACAAGTGGGAATTTCAAGTGACAGATTAAAGCTGTTTGCTATCAATTTTGCAAAAAAAAAAAAAAAAACCACATCTGCCAGATAACCGAGATTTAGTTCAGAGACTGAAATCAATTAATATTCTAATTTGTTACCTGTCATTAGCGTCACACTGTATTATGCCAAGTCAAAAGTGATAACCTTTATATAACATAGGCTCCTAAAGGAATTTGATTTGCGGGATGTGTTTTATTTGTGCTTACTGTTGCTCCTGGCGCATAAATCCCATTAGAATTTTCAATTACACAGACAGTAAAAATTGTGGTGGATTAAAACGAAAGGGTAAAATATGCCATTACACATTTTTAATGAAACTATACAGCTGTGTTTATGGTAAGTTTTTCTAACTCTAATTTAGTGTACTCTTTTAAGATTTGGTTAGTGGGCTTGTTTCTTTCTATTAAGTCAAGGGGGATCAAGAAATATGGTATTTTTGTAGGTGTTGCCCAGATCCTCTGACATTCTATTACTTTAGGTTGCTGATCAAAAGCAAACCTCCATGGAGGAACAGACGAGACACCTGGTCTCAGGGCCACTGCAGAAGAATGGGACAAGAGCGTGGAACAGTGGCTTGGGAAGAAATGAAATTAGCCAAGGAAAGAAAGAAACTAAGGGAGCATTTTCTAGTTTTTATTTTCCAGCTGACTGTTTTCTTGCTGCTAAACCGGAGGGAAATCTAATGCACATGATGGCTGTCTCTAAGTGGGAAAGGGTAAAACATGGAGGTATCACTGCAAGGATGGAAACAATTTGCTTTTTTCAGTGTGAATGACTCAGTCAAGCTCTGAAATGATTCTTAATGTTAAAAATTAAAGGTTCTTAATAGGCTTTAATTTTTCAGCATCTTCAGGCCTCAAAGTTGAAGAGGGTGGTTCAGGAGGTAAGTTAAATAGACATTCAGTCATGCATTTATGCAGGAAGTAGACATGGAGGCCTCATATGTACCAGGCACTGCCTGGGATATAGCTGTGCAAAGAACAGACCCAACTCCTTGCTCTCCAGAGAGCTTACATTATTTCGGAGGGATCCAGAGCAATTTAAAAACAAATAATAAGGAGCACCATCTGCAGCACGATGCAAAAACAAATAATAAGGAGCACCATCTGCAGCACGGTGAGAAATAGAGCAAGGGTGAGGACAGGAGCTTCCGGCAAAGATGGGGTGGGATGAGTGAGTTATCATTTTAAGCAGCACGGTTGGGAAAGTCCTGAACTAAGAGGATGACATTTGCACAAAGCCGAAAGGAGAAGAGAGAATGAGTTATGTGGATGTATGCAGAACGTTCAGTCCCGTAGTTAGTACCAGTGCCATGCCTCTCATGGGGTTTATTCTAGAGAAGGTGGTGTTGCAGATCAAGCAGAATATGCATTTTATTTGATGTTCTTTCTTTCTCTGCTAACTCATTTCTCATAAAGCAATCATGCTGATAAAATATTCAAGTGAGAGTTCGCCCACTCCCCACGCCCCCCAGCATATGAATTTTGGTTTGTGCCTTGTCATTACAACCTCCAAGTTTCGTCAGTAGCACCAGGATCCTCCATCAACCTTGTAGCAGAGCAGGAAAAAGAACTTGGATTTCCCATCCTAGGGCTCCATCTATTGGTCCATCTCTACCTCCTCTAGATTGTGGATCTTCCTGCGAGAAGGATAATTACTGGCCCCTATACTGAGAGTGTCTCTCAGATGAACTTGAATTTGTTAAAAGTAGACCGATCAACAAATCGTTAGTCACTAACAGACAAGAAATTGATTCTGTGTATTTTTTTTTTCCTCTTGCTTTCTCAATGTCCTTACAGAATAATTTTCTTATAAATTGATAAATCTCTCCTCTGGATTACTGCAACATTCTGCTTTATCTTCTGCCTTTGACTTTCTGGAGCTTGTTTTCAACACAGTTGCTAGAGTGATCTTTAAAAAAAAACCCGAGTCAGATCATGGGACACCCCTGCTCAAAACTCTACAAAGCCGTTTTATTTCACTCATAGTAAAATCCAAGTTCTTAGACTAATGCTCATGGCCTCACATGGTGGGGCCTATGTTTCAAGTCCGAATTCACCTTCTGCCACCCCTCACCTCATTCATTCTACTAAAGCTCCCTGGGTTCCTTGCTGTTCCAAGCAGATTTTTCCCTAAGGGGCTTTGTCTGGAATTCCCAGAATTAAAATTAAAATGAAAATTTTGGAATTTAAAACTTCCTCCTCCATTCCCTTCAGGGTTCCTTACAAAAGAAACCAGCCCTGATCATCCTAAAAAATAATGTTTTTCCCCTCTATGCCCTTCTATATTCCACTTACTCCTCTTTAATTTCTTTCTTTAAAAATTATTTTTATTTAACTTCAATTAAATAACATATAGTAGATTATTAGTTTCAGAGGTAGAGGTCTGTGATTCATCAGATTTCTATAAGACCTGATGCTCATTACATCGTGTGCCCTCCTTAATGTCCATCACACATTGACCCCACCCACCTCTTACAACCCCCCCACCCACCGCTCCTCCAGCAACCCTCAGTTTGTTTGCTATGATTCGGAGTCTCTTACGGTTTGTCTCCCTCTCTGATTTCATTGTCTTTAGTTTCTCTTATATCATTTCTTACTGCATGACTTACTGTATATATTTGCATCTTTATTGATTTGTTACTTTTTTCACTAGAATATAAGCCTCGTGAGGCCCAAAATATATTTTTCCTGCATCTGAAAAACTCTCTAGTTCATCAGAACTGTTCAAATCTAAATAAACAGACCAACCTATGGTTTCAGATTTAAACGCCGCTGGTAGAACTAGAGCTGCCCTCATACACATGTACTTCGGTAGAGGTGGTTGTTTTCCCGAGGACAAAGAAAAACTGTGCAGAAACTTTGAAATATTAATAAGTGAAAGGAAACCAAGCTTGCAATATCAGGAAAGTACATTTTAGCTATTGCTTAGGAATAATCTATACAGTGGAATAATTTCATAAATATAAATTTAAAACATATACGACAATGCATTAACATGAATATTCTAGAGAAAAACAGACATTTAAAAAAAATACCTACCTGCATTAAACACAAGATACAATTTTTTTTTTAATTAAAAACAGGGCTTTGAGATATAAAGTATACTTAAAGATTTAAAAAATTCCATTTCTAATATTCCATCTTCTTATTGGAATGCTACCATGCCAAGAATGAAAAAAAAATGTATGTTTATAGTATGTCAAGAGAAATTCTGCCTTTTCCCCCGCAGTGGGTAAGGCCATTTTCAAACATTTCTTTTGACCCTACCAACCGACCATATGTAGTCGTACTCACATGGAATTTTATGCAGCTCATTCATAAACTTCTCCTTCAGCTTGGAAAAGGCATCTTCCTTTCCTTCCCCAGGACTGGCTGGCTCTGTGGCGTTATGGGGGAGAACAGTTGCAACAGTAGTGACTGGCGGGGCAGCCAGTGCCTCATGATGACTCTCGCTCACCATTTTAGGTGCAGGTGAATCTAAGAGATGAGGGAAGCAAAATAAATAAATAAATAAAAGAACAATTCAGAATGGCTTAACTGATCTCACATTAAAGGTACACCAGAGATGAGACACATCAGGGGGTGCACCTGTTCCCTGGGTAACTAGTCCAGCATTAGCATATTACTTTATGTTGGTTCATAAAGTATTTATGGAACCACCATGGAGAGTCTTTTTCAGAAGGTAAGACCAGGCGTACATCCTGAAAACCCTCTCCTAACAATAATGTGGGAGCTCTCAAATCTATTAGCTGTTTATACCACCGAGTATTTACTGTGTGGATGTGATTTCTAATCTGTATGTTACAGGACTGTGGATGATGAAGCAGTTGCTTAGAACATACATGCTCTGTGCTCTCAACGTTTGTGTCTTATAAGAGGAAAGAAAGATAAAATATTTATATTGAAAATGTTGATGAATGATAGCATGCATCAAAATATTAGTGAATTTTAAGATGGTTGTAAGTCACACTGTTATGACATTGATACTATAAGATGTCATGAGTGTCAAAGAGGAGTTAGTTCTTAAATCTCATTTATTGATGGTACATTTCCTTCGCTGTCTTTTTTTTTTTTCTTTTTCTTTTTGACATTTACTGTGGACAATACTGTGACCAGTAGTTCCCTTGTCTTGCTGGGAAAATGTTGGGAGCCACTGTAAATGTGGCAAGATTGACTATATACATCAAGCAACTGATGATGAAACCTGCCTTGTCTGTCAAATAATTTCAGTTTATTCTATTTGATTATATTATTGAATTATTCTGATTTTAAATGTTTACCTCAAAAGTGTTTAAAAACAAAAACCCAATTAATCCTTAAGGTAGCCAATGAAAAAAATCTAAGCCCTTGAATGCAGAAGACCTCAGTTCGAGTCCTCTTCATAGCTAAATGGATTCTGACAAGGCATCTGACCTCTTCATTTATCTGCCTTCCAAAATATGTATAAGAGACCTGCCCTGCCTAGATTTTTCTCAGTACATGTGAAGTGTTCTATAAATTTAAAGAAGGTAATCTGAAGAGGTAGGCTTGAAGTCCTATTCTCCAACCTAAACATACTCTGGACTTTCCTAATTTTTTTTCATTTTTTATTTTTTATAAACATATAATATATTTTTATCCCCAGGGGTACAGGTCTGTGAATTGCCAGGTTTACACACTTCACAGCACTCACTAAAGCACATACCCTCCCCAAAGTCCATAACCCCACCCCCCTTCTCCCAACCTGGACTTTCCTAATTAATTTTACTGTATGACTCAAGATTTCAGGCAGTGCTCATAAGAAAGGGAACAGGATTTGGGGCAGAAATAGATAAATACAAACATGTCTGGGCAAAAGAAACTCCACAGTCTCAGCAGAAAAGTTGATGGACCTATGATTTGCAAAGAAATGGAGATAACCAGCAAACAAACAAAGGATTTTTATAAAATTAAAAATTTTTTGTGAGTTAATTATGCATACTTAAAATATTTAGTGGAAGTACACTTGAAAGCAGAATAATCTCAGATGTGTGGAATTATTATTAGAATCTGAATCAAAATCCAGAGATTTCTGGATCTCTTAAAAGAAGATGAGGTCTGAAGCTAATAATACACACATATAATCAATTTTCATTTTATAATATAGTCTCTTTTTAAAGCTTTTAATTTGCTGCTAGTAGCTACTAATAGAACCTGAAAGGGGAAAATCAGACTGATGTGGGCTTAAATCTTCTTTGGTTCTTTAGTTTCTTCATTTGTAAGGTGAGAGTGGTCATACCAAAGACATGACGTTTTTGAGCATGCAATGAGATAATCTATGCAATGAATTTAGCTTTCTATGTGTCGATCAATTGACTCAGTCCTCCCGCCTCTCCTCCTTAGGAATACTTGGCAACCCAGAATTTTCCAGGTTGTGGAAAATTGTATTTCTCCAACTCAAGGTCACTTTCTAAAAGATTTTCATTATTTTTTTGGATTCTATTTAGCTTAGGATCTGTCTGCCTGCAGAAAACTGGACTTCTGTTTGCATAACTTAGGAGAAGCTTTGGTACTGATCATACCGTAACTTTTATATTTCATGCGCGTCAACAGGACTAAAATTATATACACATACATACACAAACACATCCATATGTATGAAGTATTAGTATGTATGTATTCAAAAACTGAATTTGGTCCTCTGCTGTGAGAATCACTAGATATGATATGCCTTATTACTTATCTCCACAGGTTGGTTGAGGATATTTGAGGGATCATGGTTTACTGTAGGATTTAAAAGAAAGTATTGCATTAAATACAAATACATATATATAACAGTGCCATCATTAAATTAAAACTATGATGTCTAATTATGTTTCCACTCAATTTTGGTCCCGTTCTGGAAGTGGGACCCTGTTGCTGGTTATCTGGACCTATCAACTGCTACCTCAAATGGCTATACAATTGTTTCTAGCCTTTGTGCCCTGGGATGGTTGGGCACTTTGCCACTCAGGTTGTTAAATATTTTCATGTTCCCTCAGCTTATAATGGAATAGAAAAAATTTCAACATACAAATTGAATGATCTGAAAGGCTATTTAGAAGCCTCAACATCTGGAAGATGGACTTGAAGTTTACTCAGTACATTTTTTAAAAGAGGCAACAAATGTTTCTGTAATTTCCAAAAACAATCCTCTGTAGTCGAAGGTATGCTTTACAAGTGTTTTATCAAAACAAAGCTATAAACTTTAGCTCTTACTGGTCCATGATAGTATTATCTGTATCATTTCTGATATTTTTAAATCAAGGAAAGATTCTAGAGACAGTGCTCCTTTAGTTAATGTATACCACTGTGAAATTAAAGTCTTTCATAAAAGACAAAAATATAATGGGCAATTAAGGATCTAATATACTGATAAAGAAAGACTAATAGTTTATTTAATATTATCTTCTTTGTCCTTTATATTTTGAGAGATGATGCTGTTTGTAAATAGCAAAACTAAGAACAGTGACATGGCCCTTGAATGTATATTTGTGGAAATAAGATGCTGATTTCTTATTTTCCATCATTTTGTAGATGGAAAAGCTATCTAATTATTTGGTTCTGCCTAATTTGATAACCTAATATTCTTTTATATAACATTGATTGCTTATTCAGAAAAAATTTATGGTCTACCCAAGTCTTGATAAAATAATAGACAAACGTTATTGATACCCACTAAGTGGTTTAGATGTAGGAAAACCTAGAGTTCCCATGACACTCCCATGAAAGGTATAATTACCACCCATTTAATAGTGAGGAGACTAAGGTCTACAGAGGTTATGATTTGGTTCAAAGTCAGACAGTAATAATTAGTAGAGTTGGGATTTGAACATGGATGTCTTAGCTGCTATAGTGTTAGGGACTCACACACTGTGAGACAAGTATCCAATAAAATTGTGGTTTTCAAAGGAGTTTTTTACTATAACCCATAATAAGAACTACATTTTACATGGTGCGCCAGCATACAGGATATGTATCTGATATCTGATATCTCATATCAACATCTCACCACCTAGATGTTCTAAATGGAACAAAAACTTGATAGAAAAAATGCTTGTCTTCATTATGTATGAAATATTCTGATATACTTAGCTTTTCTCACTAAAAATTTTAGTTGTACCCCCAAATTGTATACACTGGTTTCACCATCTTCTAATGGTTGAGATCCACAGTTTGGAAAACCACTATAGAAAGGACTTGGGAAGATACAATAAAAATTAATGGGGCTAATGAAAACTAAAGATGCCGCTTATTAACCCACTGTGTGCCAAAATACTGTCCTTGGCATAATACTCTCAGTTCTCATCACAACCTTGAAAGGCAACTTGGTCTTATTTTACAGGATAAACTGGGTTGTGGAGAGGTTAAATGATTTGTCCAACGAAGATTTAGCCTAATTCAAGGTTCTTTCTACCGGTCTTCTCTCATAATAATACTGGTCTATTATTAAACAGTTAAATCAGTATTGGAAAGGTATGATTTTCTTTTGAATTGATTTACCAGTAAATGGAAAACACAAGTCTTCTTGCCAATGGGAAACAGATTGCTTAATTTTAGAGGTGGAGTCATTGAATTGGTTAAAGTGGAATTTGGCCTCTTGAGGTATGTCAAGAGAATTAATATTGAATAAAATTCCCCTGTAGGAGAAAGTTTAGTACGAATGAAATGAGCAAGCAATTCTCAAAGAAATATACATCCTCCTGACAGATAAAATGTGTTTAATTTTACAATTTTAGAAATAGCCAGAACCTGAAAGTCAAAATAACAATGAACTAATTAATATATATTCATTTGTAAATATGACTAAAAGTAGATGTGAAGGGAAAGGGTTCAGAAAAGTGAGCAGTTGGGTAAGACCATAGAGTAGAAAATACTTCATGGCGGCCAAAGTAATAGGACATATAAAAAGCTATAGAAAAGCTCATTCTTTTTTTCTAGGAATTCACAAGAAAGAATTAATCTGAAGTGTATAAACAGTTTATAGAAGTTTATTGTAATTTATTTGTCAGAAGAGCAGAAACTAACAGACATTTTAAATAATAGTAATCCATTAAATGAAGTTACTAAAATGATCTTAACAGTAAATATTTGCAAACCTAGAAATACATTAGAGTGTTAGATGAAAAAAACAAAGTATGAGACATTAAATAAAGTATGTCCAATTTTTCTAAATAAAAACTCCTGTATAAAAGAGGTTGGAAAGAAACATTTAAAATGTTAAACTTGTGGTAGAATATTCATTTTTTTCCTGTATGTTTACATATTTTAAATTATACAAAGAAAAAAACCTTTAGCACTGTTTGCTCTTAAGAAAAACGATCTTGCAGAAAGAGTTTAATTTCCTAGTGCCAGATTTTCAAAAACATACTTTAAAATATAGTGTAAAAGCTAAATTGTAGGAAGTAATGATTTAGTTACACATTTAGCAAATACAGTGTACAAAATGGCCACCGGTTAAAATACAGTGTAGAAAAAATATTAAGGTATCATAGAGGTTAATACTTTTGTGGTATAAAATGAGGAAAATCAGGATTTTGGTTGCCATGACAACTTCCCTTTGTCCCTTATATTCTTCTAGTAGGACTTTAATTATGTCTGTCTCTAGGTCCATAAATTGATATAGATTTCTCAGATTATATAGTGAGCTAGTCTGTCATTCTGCATAAACGTAATGGTTTCAGGAGAAAGCAGCATTTTCATTTCTACTGAAGTATTGTATTTTATAATGACAGCATGCAAAATTGAAAAGCAAACAGGAGGGGGGCGCCTGGGTGGCTCGGTCAGTTAAGCGTCCGACTCTTGATTCAGGTCATAATCTCAGGGTTGTGAGATCGAGCCCCACATTGGGCTCCATGCTGGGCATAGAGCCTGCTTGAGATTGTGTCTCCCTCTTCCCTGCTCACCTGCCCCCACCTCTCAGAAAAAAAAAAAAAAGGAGTAAACCAGAGGAAAAGATCAAAGGTCAAATAGACACTGAAAATATTACTTAAAAAAGTATTCTGATGCAGAAATGCCCCAAACTGAAAGTAACTATTAAAGTAATTATATAAAGAGTGCAACAGATATCATAGAATATGTTAGAACATATTTTTGAGATGGAGGGCAGAATGTTAGTGATTTTATCTCATTAGAATTTGCCTTGACCTTCTGTAGGTATAAGTAGAAACCACGTGCATCTCTCCTTCCTTTCAGAAAGGGGGCCCATGGTTTCAGAGAGTGCTGCCTAAGGACAGCTCAGAGCTGAGTGTTCTCCCTTAAATAATTGCCCTTGTCTGGGAGGGAACTGCCATGCCCAAGGTTAAACCCACTTCCCCACGGACAACCTACATTCAATGATTGCCTCACCAGGATAGCATTCCCCCAGTAAGCTACGTTGGACTCAGAGCAGCTTCCCAGGGAATACAACCTGTGGCACCCACTCTGGAAGATTTTTTGGGGGAAAAAAAGCCCAAACCACTGTCATCATTTCATTTAAATTTTTCCAAGCCCAGGGATCTATGGGCACTAAGTGAAGTCTAGCAGCATTATCAAAATCTTCCACAAATGTGCAGACGTTTGAAAGTCAGGATTAAGGTATATATTGTCTCTAGTTTGAATAGATACTGTCTCTTGAAGGAAGAGGAAACCTGGTCCCTCTTACAGCAATGACAGCTGACTCCGGCGATAGTCCTAGTAAGGGTGAGAGATGAAAGGTGGTTTTCCAGCCTTGAAGCAGCTGGAGCACAACAGGCCACCTACCTTCAGAAACCATAAAAAGTACATGCTCTTGGATCTTTTTCTTCTTTTTTTCTGAAATAGATCTAGTTACCTCCAGGTTTTACCCATTTAGTCACGAAAGCCTCCTAAGAGGCACAGAGCGAATTTTGCTGAAGAGTGTGGTTCTCAGGCAGTATCTGTCATAAACACTTTGCACCTTGACTGTAAGTGGGTCTGCTTAGCTGTACTTTGAGAATAGAAGCTGCATCCCGCCCCAACCCTAAAATACCACACTACAAACACCAGAAAGGTGTGTAGATGTTTATACCGAAGGTGTCTGTGGAAGGGCATGAGCAGGAACGTTCACCGGCTGCATTTCCTAGGAATCTACTTGTTCATTAACTTGCCCCTTTATTGGGGAGGTTGAGGCGGGACTGACCTACAGAGAGAGCTGTACATATTTAATGTCTACGACCTAATGGGTTTGGAGTAAGTATACACCCAAGAAAGCAACACCACAATCTCTAGTTCCTGGCTCTATACAAAGGGTTGTAGGTCTTTTCTCTGCCTCCTTGTAAACGGTCTCAGCCACCGACAGCCATCTTGGTTCTCCTTATTTCTCTATTTTTTTCTCTCTTTTCTTCTCTTGGATCAAAATCCTCTGCTCTCCTTATCGTGGCTTTTCTTACCTTTTTCCCTTCAAAGGGGAGAACAATACTTACTACGGGTTTCATTTATCAGGTATTGGGCGTTCAATGTATGTTGAGTGTCTGCTGAGCCCTGTGCCTTATGTGGAGGCAGAGAAAAGGAGAGTAAGACCCCAGTTCTCACCCTCAAGACAGCCCAGGAGTTTCTCCCGGCTCTCTTTCCCGCCGTTACAGAAACTCAATATGTCCGTGATCGTATCTCTTGATGCC
Organism: Mustela nivalis; assembly: GCF_964662115.1. Lineage (NCBI taxonomy): Eukaryota > Metazoa > Chordata > Mammalia > Carnivora > Mustelidae > Mustela > Mustela nivalis. Next base: position 38,636,706 of record NC_139026.1, read on the forward strand.
AATAGTGGTAAATTGCAACTCACAGTTACCTTCTTGACATAGTGAAACAACTGGAAACATGACTCCGATTGCCAGGAGGCAGATGGAAAAGCGAGAATAAGAAGTAACAAGTAGGACCAGGAATTAGGGAATTTGGATCCAAAGGATACATGTGAGGTGCTTCAAACAGTAGGATAGCTTAAAAGGCAAACATTTGTATTAAAAACCAGAGATCAGACTCTTTAAATGGCTAGCTATTTGTACTAGAGGTTGGAGAATTTGGACTTATCCAGTTCCACTTTTCATATTTTTAATGTGAACTGTTTCTTTTATTTTTAAATTTTTATATTTTTATCTTATATTTATCTATTTATTTATTTTTGATTTTTTAAAATTGTTCTGTTATGTTAGTCACCATGCAGTACACTATTAGTTTTTGAGGTAGTGTTCCATGATTTATTTCTTATCTTTTAAAATACAGTTTAGTTTTTTAAATTTTTTAGTGTTCATCTACTTCCATTCTCGTCTCCCGGAGACCAGCAAAAGCAGTTCCTCAAGATCCATCTTCCTTAAAGGCAGAAGGATACTGGGTATAAGAATTCAGTAATCCTCTCATTTCACTCTAGTTTCGAGTGTTTAAAAAAATAATGTCCTATGTCAAAACCTGTCATCACTCTCAAGGTTTATTTCCAGGTTGGCCCAACTTGTTCAAAATCATTATTTTCTATTTAAACTTTGTTTTCTCTGGAGAGAGACTGGTGGTCTAACCCTGGATCCCGCAGATAGTGGGTGAGAGACGTACTCGAGACGTGAAGCCTAGTGCTTACCCGCTTGTAATTCCTTCCCAGGGAAATTGTCCTGCTCACAGGCTCTAATAATGGGCGACAGTCTGGGTAGATTGCATGGCCACCCCGTTGCAGCAGAGTCACAGCGGATTTCAGGAAGGACGAGTGTCTGACTCAAGGACAGCTCACTTAGATGTGGGCCTGAGGCCAATGGCACTATTTTAAGATTCTCTCCCTCAGGGACTGACGCTATGAAGTACTCAGAAGAAACTGAGGCAGAGAGAGGAAACATGCTCCTTGTCACAGAATTAAGGGGTAAAGATAGGCGTCCAAGCCCGGGACCACAGTGCAATGATGTTCCTCCTGTTTTTCCTGCTTCCTTGAGCCCAGTTTGTAGTACACTATAGAAACGAATACAATAGGAATTGGGGTAGCCGTCCCTTGCTATCGAGAAAGCATAATGAGAAGTAAAACCTACCCTTTCGGTTCACTAGGCTAGGTAGTTTTGGGTTTTGGGGGCTATTTAAATTGATAAGCCGGTGGCAGTGATTCTGTGACCAAGTCTCCCTGCATTCATAACTACGTGCGTGTGAAGACTGGTAGAACTGATGACGTGCAGTCATCTGCAGGCCTAGACAAAGGCCGTGGAGACCAACTGAGAATTGAGGGTTTGGAACATTCAATTAAATGCACTTTTCCACATTTTTGCACCTCAGAAATGGGGATTTGCCTTTTGTCTGTGGCATCTTACTCTCTGGCCAGGCCCAGGGCCTTTTCAATCTGCCATCAACGTTCTAGTCAACAAGTCCTTGAAAGGCCATTTGAGGAAGGAATCTGCATACGGGCTGTGGTCTGAAAGCTTTCTATGAAGCCTACACAGTTAAACTGGGAGAATGAGAGTCAAGTGTCTGGAAAGATTTTGGAAGCATTAGTGGAGCAATATTTAAAGAAAAGCTTGATCTGACAATGATGGTAGCACACAGGGAAATGGTGTGTAAAAAGAGATGGGCCCCATTAACTCTGAATTGAGAACAGGTTTAGAAATTTTAAGAACTTAAGCAACCTATTTTGCTTTTAATTTCCTCATTTGTATGTATAAAAGTGACACAAAATAAAATCAAAGTGAATGATTTTTCAGTAAGTACAGTGATAAACCATTTCGACATAGTTGAATTTGTACATTTTTTTCATGTATAAAGTAATGGTGCTTCTTGTAATTAATGGTTTCTTACAATGCATAAAATATAGATTTCCTACAGAAGAGAAAGCATTAGCATTGTTTACAAATAGTGTGTTATAAAGCAGTGAACTTGATAAAATTTTTAAGAGTTTCTCATTCCCAGAGGATCAGTCACCACAATTATATTTAGCAATTGAAAGCAATATAAATTTAAGAAGAACCAGCTAAAATAAAAATAAATCCAAGAACCAAATGGGAACTATATTTAGTACTACAATATTTCCCCCTTCAGACCTATAATATAGAGAATAAGAGAATGGAAACAAGTAAATCACATCCAATTCAAAGCCCAAGTACTAAATTACTATGAAATGATACAGAAAGTCTAGGGTTCTTAAAAACAAACAAACAAACAAAAAAAACCAAAAAAACAAAAAAAACCCTCCCACTTACAATAGGGAAATAAATCTTGAAAATTGGGATATGAGAGCAGTTTTAAAAAGCATTTAGTGAACTCAGAAACTAAAGATTGTTTTTCTAATTTATTGTGTACTTATTTCTCTACTAATAAAATAATTTATTTTTTAAAAGTTTTAAAAGCTGCCATTTATTTTAAAAGCATCAGTTAATGGAGAACTTTGATAGCTTGAAAGGGTCTCCTAAGATTTTATTAAGAATGGCAGAGCTGGTGTCACTTCGTGGCTCAGTCAGTTAAACATCTGCCTTTGGATCCAGTCATGAATCCCAGGACCCCTGCTCAGCGGGAAGCCTGCTTCTCCCGCTCCCCTTCCTTGTACTTTCTCTGTCAAATGAATAAATGAAAAAAAAGAAAAAAAGGGGGAAAAAAAAGGACGGCAGAGTCATAATCAAGAAAAGCTAACAAAATAGACTTCCAAGTGCATTGCAAAGATTTCAAATGTATATCACAGCGTTTTAAAAATTGTATGATAAGGGTCAAAATCTCTTTTAAAATTTCTTTGCTAGAAAAGGTAGACATGAAAACCTAGAGATGAAATTGATCTTGCATGGATCAATTTAACATAGTTTTCAGTGACAATGCTCATTGTGTACAGTATTAATTGAAGTGACCTCTCTTTAACTTCGGCATAGTAAGATGAAACTAGATGCTTTTGGCAGTGATTGAAGAGAAGCAGCGTAGCCGGATCAAGCCAGTTGGCTCTCAAAATGTTTTCTATAGAAGCTGCAGATAGATAATTTGGAATCCCATTCTCCATTGCTTTGCTGAAACTCAGCTCTGAGCTCTTGCTGTTTCTGAGCGGCAGGCACTTGAGAGAAAATCTAAGCTTGCAACTCAAAGCCCTCTTTTATCAAACTGTGTTCAAACTGTCATTGTTTTGTCACACAGTGAAGCAAAGCTTAAAATCGATCCAGGCACAGTTCAGATTGTGGCAAAGATGATGAAAAATTCTGCAGTCTACAGTTAGAAATAGTGTATTAATAAGTAACAATAGTAACCCTTTCTAAGCCCATACGATCAGACAGACATTTTTATAAGAGCTTTAAGCATATAAGCTCATTTAATGTTCATAAAATAAACCCCGTGAGTCAGGCAATATTATTAAATCTCCATTATAGATGAAAATATGCCAAGTTTTGCACAGTTAGTAAGTGTTGGAGCAAAGATTTAGAGTGAAGCAGGCTAGCTCCAGGATCCGTGGAATTCTGCCTCACTAATAAATGAATGGAGAGATGTTGAGTGAATGAATAAATTGGGTGCCTACAATGTGTCTGACATGATACTAGGTGCTTTGGATAAATTTCAAGTAGTTCATTCACCATCTGTATGCTTGGGAATGCATACAGATGGTTAGAATCCAATGTGTTATATATTGTAGAAGAAATAATTATAGGAGGCTACTGAGAGATGATACCAGACAGAAAACCATTGAGATTTAACCTATCTGAATGAAGTGGGGTCTGAAGACTTAGTTTATATGCTAGATATAGACCTGTCGGTGTATATGTATATCAGACATGAAATATAGAAAGTGGTGATTTGGTTATTCTTCTTCCTAAGTGCTATCTTCTGTTGTGTGCCAACTAATTAATTTGGGGGCATGAGACCTCAATGGATAATACCCACAATTTACAAAATAATTATAAAGTTGCATGTCAACTGCTTACCTAATAGCTATTCACTCTTTCTGATTTAAGATAAGCCCTATTTTTTTCAGGCAACTATTTCCTTATCCTCCACTCATGGATAATCTTTATTTGTGTCTCTCTCTCTGTATATGTATCATTCATGGTCATCTCATTGTTTTTGTCTCTGGTTGGCTTAGGCAAGGAAGGGCAGGTGATCCAGTTCAGGCCTGTTGTGATGGAGAGGAAATCTGTTGGGTGACTTCTGAGGAAGTTTTTTTAACTCTGAAAAATGGATACACAGAAACCAGTCTCTCTTCTGCTGGTGGTGTCTGGGTTTGTGTGTGTGACTTGGAAGAGCTTGCAGTCATGTGATCGTGAGAGAATCTAGCAAAGAAGCCTGATGCTTTACAGATGCTGCTCCTGGATGTTGACTGTGACCCTGACCCTCATGATGTTGCTGAGCTGCTGTATTAACTACGGTTATAAACATCATACCTTGCAACTTCTTGCAATGGGAGATAATACATTTTCCTTATCCTTTAATGCATTTCGTGTTGGGCTTGCTGTTGATTGCAGCCAAAAGTTAGTATCTACAAATACTTTATAATCTAATTTCCCACAATAACACAAATAAAATTTACTTTTTCTATAGGCTGATTTTTTTTTTTTAAACTATACTTTGCCAACTTAACTTCTTGTTAATACCCTTTACCTGTGTGTGCCTTTGATCCTTAGTTTTTGGCTATTGATAAGTCTAAGAGATACTCATTACATTTTCTTCTATTTAGAAAAGGACTGTGTCTTCCCCACATCATATGTATTAAGATAAAGATCATTTCCCTACATCCTATGGTGCTTGATAGATAAAACTGAATTAAATTGATTTGAAATACAAAAAAATTGGTTTTTATCTAATTTTGAAGATTTGAAAGGTTTAGGTAAGATTCTAATTTTGCATATTCAGACTAAATGTTCTGCCTTCTCTAATGCACCCATCATTAATCAATGTGTGAGAGAGGAGACAGTGAACAACTACATCTTGATCCACTTGAGAGCAACTAAGAATTAAATCAGGGGAGCCCAAGGTTTGGAAAGAATATTTGAACGGGAGATAGCCTATTATGTTCATTATGTAGCATGGTCTCCAAGTGTTTCCCAGTGGGTTCTTCTTCTTTTGCTGCTGCTGCTTCTCCTCCTTTGCTTTTGGCTCTTAATAAGCAATAGCTTATTTTCCATCTCATCATCAAGTCAAGGTTTGATAGAGTTAGACCTGTATCTATGAACAGTTTCATGGCTTTTCTTTCCTCTTGGTAAACCCAGATCATACCACTTTAAGAAAGTGAGGGGCACCTGGGTAGCTCAGTGGGTTAAGTCTCTGCCTTCAGCTCAGGTCATGATCTCAGGGTCCTGGGATCAAGCCCGGCATCGGGCTCTCTGCTAAACGGGGACCCTGCTTCCCCCCTCTCTCTGCCTGCTGCTCTGTCTACTTATGATCTCTCTCTGTCAAATAAATAAGATCTTTAAAAAAAAAAAAAGTGAGCTGAACAACAGATTTCTTAACCAATACTATCAAGTCACCATCTCACATTTAAGCATCATTGTGAAAAAAATGACTTTGATAAAAATCATTATCTGTCACTTTCTGTAAACTTTTATTTTGGCCAATAGTTGGATTTAACCATTTCCATCTGAGTGGCTCAGTAATAAGACTGATGAATATACTACTACAGTTTGCATCTCAGAGCTTCAGACAAAGAGTTCCATGTAATGGTTTGCATTGAGAAGCATGATCTGTAAATACTTCCTCATTTACATCATAAGCAGGCATGCTATCTTCCTGACAGCAATATATGGAGCTAAATTGCCTTTTCATTTTATATTCAGTAATTATAGACACTATAATTTCTTCAAAATAAAGCCATTCTATAGGCAATCCTCTCATGTTTTGGGGCCCTTTTCCCACACTTATTGATCAAAACATTATGACACACTAAAAGAAAACGGAAAAGTGATCTTAAGTACTTGTCTCGAATGTGCCCTTCTTGAAAGGTGTTAGATGACTTGTAATCTCAAAATGCCATATTATCATGACTTATTACTATGAAGTAGAAATCATCTCTAGATCACTGTAGAACAACAGATAAGGCCAGATTTGCAACATTCCCTATTGTGTAGGTCAAGATCACTGATGATTAGAATCTCAAGTTTGTTTCATCAGTCTGGTTATAAACTATGGTGATTTTGTTGGGGGAAAATAGGTTCGTATTTAGTCAAGTGGTTTTTTGTTGTTGTTGCTTTGTTTTTGTTTTGATTTTGTGCTGTTACTATACCACTGCTTTTCCTTAAAATGGTTAATGTCAACATGTAGAATCTCAAACAATATCTACCTGGCTAAGCAGGCATTTCAGAGTGAGGGCACACTGTTACAAATTCATAACTGGATATTATATTACATATAAACTAACACTTTTGCTAAGATAAAAGTGTACTGATGGCATGAATAAAATATGAGTGTTGATTTTAATCATCCTAGAGTCACTCTGTATCACAGAAGGTAAAATATAGAATAAAAATAGGAGATAGGACTTAATAAAATTCTGCTTGTTTACTGAATATTTCGTTCATAGAAATCACTTGGGGGCTTTTGTAATCAAAGACAAAATCAATGGGAAAAAAAAATCTCTGAAAACAAAAGATGTGTGAAAGCTTTGTGCCTTAAAAACAACAATGACGACAAAAAAGCAGTAGGGACGCTAGCAAAGCACCACTAAAATAAATGGAGCAAAATTATAAAGTCAAACTGAAATATATGAGATTTTTTAGAATGGCAGGTTAATCTCAGAGAATTTTCCAGGCTACAAGTAGAAAGAACAGGCAAAATGTAGCTTTACTAGAAAGTTTAAAGCCTCAGTCAGAGAAAAATATATGATTTCGTTCATATGTGGAATTTAAGAAAAAAACAGATGAATATAGGGAAGGGAAGGAAAAATGAGGTAAAAAGAGAGAGGGAGTGAAACCATAAGACTCTTAAGTGAGGGAAACAAACTGAGGGTTGCTGGAGGGGAGCGGGGTGGGGGATGGGGTAACTGGGTGATGGACAGTAAGGAGGACACAGGGTGTAAGAGGACTGATGAATCTCTGAATTCTATCCCTCAAACTAGTAATACTCTATATGCTAACTGACTTGAATTTAAATAAAAAAGAAGTTTAAAGCTGCAAAGATGAAAATAATAACAGCATACCTAATGGAATGCAATTCCAAGTTTTGCATGTTCGAACACATTAAGTTCAATTTGAGGGAGATCGGTAACTGGGGAGTTGATAGAGCATTTCAATGGTAAAATATGGAGGCCTGCTTCCAACCCAGAGTGAATATAAAACCTACACAATATTGGGCAAGCATTGTTCCTGAATCTTTTCTATCACAAAATGCTGACAAGGGAAGAGCCAGAAGGCAGCTGGTAGGGGGAAAACGGATCCAGAGCTTTCAGTGTTGAAAAAGGGGATCATGCAAAATCCCGCTGTTATTCATGATAACAAGTGAGGAAGCAAGCCAGCATTTTGCAGAGGGTGTTGGAGAGAAGAAAAGTCTCAGAAATCAGCTGATGAAGACAGCCCTTTATAGAAGTCCATCATCAAAGACTGAACACAGGCCTGAGGGAGAACATGGCGTTCCAGATGAGAGAGGAATGGCGCGGCACTGAGGAGGGGTCGAAGGACCCAGGCAGCACACACGGTGGGAGTCTCTGCTGTACTTAAGACTCCTCTCTCTTGGCCAGGCTGGTTAGTGACTAGAAATACTTTCTCAGTGAGGGATGCCTGGGACTGGATATCGGAATGCAGGCTGATTTCACAATGTCCCGTGTTCAACGTTTGCAGTTCCCCAAACTCATGGAGCCTTCCCCTTTCTCACAGTGGCCAGTCTCCATGATGTTTGTACATGGCCTGTGCTGCATACGTAATTTAGACGGAGTCTTAGGCTATTAACAACCATTTTGAAAATAAAGAGACTGAAATCTTTTAAGTATTGTCTTTATGAATAGATCTAAAAAAGCAAAAAGCAGTAACAAGTTCTCCCCATGTGGCCGTCCTGTCATCTTTCACACTTATATCTTCTTTCTCGAAGCTTTTATCTACATCTCTACTCCCTTGACACTTCTCACCATAGACATTTGTGCTATTGCATAAGACAGAAAACTCCTATAAAATTAATGTTCAACTTGATTTAGGCATGAAATTCTAATATGGTCCAGAAAAGGATCATGCTGCTTTAAAATAATTTTTAGTGTAATTCTACAAATAAAGAAACCATTTATATCAATAAAATACTTGTTTTCTGTGTATTGCATAAAATCAATTTATATTCAAATATTTGGCTACTGCCAGATCAATGCCTTTTAGACGGCTTGGAAATAAAATAACTGTGAAACATTGCGCTCTATGAAGGACAATAAAACAGAAAATAAAATATTAATGGGATAGCAAAGTAATGCTGACGAGAACACTTTGGTAGCTGTGGGTCACTTCTGAATTAACAATTTTCTACCACTGGTCTTAAAATTGATGGATTTCCCCCCTGGTCTTGATTTACTTATTCATTAACTAAAGGGATTAGTAAAATTAATTAGAGCACAAAAGTTGATATAAGTACTAAACACCACAGACAAGGAGCTGAGAATATAAGTCCTAGAATTAAAAGACAAAGTGGAATTTTATAACAAGTTTCTACAAGATTTTTTACTTAAAACTGTAGAAAGAGATGAATTCTTTCTTTCTTTGGTTTAGAAGTTTAGAATTTTCTGTTATTTTTACCTTTTTGGGGTGGTGGTGGTGGTGTTTGCCTTATTTCTTGGCTGTTTTATTTGTATCTGTTTTTTAGGCAGGAAATTATACATCAAAGTACAGTCCTACCTTTTAAAAAATATAAATTTTCTCTAAGGGATTGCATTGGAGTAATTCTAGAGCATCACTCTCAGAATGTGTTTGGGTTTTAAATATTATGCATCACACTTTAACTAACATCAGCATTTTTTTTTTGTTCCTCTGCTGACGTCTGGGCAAACTAGCAGATGTGTGCAACTGATCAGGGATTCACATTCTGGGCTGTGGTATCTTTGATAATTATTAAGTCAGGAGAGACTAATCTCCAAGCTTAAAACTTGGTTAAATGATGGCTTTAAATTTCTTTTTATCTCTTGCTTTGAAAGAAAGAGAATTAAGGGCGCCTGGGTGGTTCAGTCGTTGAGGATCAGTCTCTTGATTTGGCTCAGGTCATGATCTCAGGGTCCGGGGATGGAGCCCTGTTGTAGGCTCCGTTCACAGTGGGGAGCTGCTTAAGGATTCTGTCTCTCCCTCTCTTTTTGGCCCTCTTTCTGCACACAGAGTACGTGCATACACACACACTCTCTCTCAAAATAAATAAATATTAAAGAAAAAGTAATAGAATTTATATTAATGTTCTTGGCCATCTTGCTTTTTTCACTGTTTAAATAAAATCTTCTTGACCATTTTCTTCCTTTCTTTCTGCTTGCTTGTTCTCTGGAGCAGAGGAGCCTTAGTCAGTTGGCAGGTTTAGACTTCCTGAATATTCTGCATGACCTAGGACTTTGAGTTCACTTAGAACTAGGCTATTAGTTCACTATGATTTCTATCCTTACCCTGATTTTTACATTATGATATTGCAACCAAAACAGTCTAGAATTCTATGAGGCCTGAGGATTCCATCAAATTCTATCTCTTTAAGTTGACTTCATGTATTCTTGGTTGTAGGTTTTAGCAGCCTCCTGAGTCTTAGAATATTCCTACACATTACATTTTTCTAAATACAGATGATCAACTAAACATGGACCCCAAAGAAGACACCAGGTTGCAACTGAATGTTTGTTTCCAACAATCTCAAACCTTAGACCCGTAGAAGGGGAGTTACAGAACTGCATCCTCTAATTAACAATTTTGAGCTTTTCAAGAACACTTCAGCCACATCATGTCAAAGCTAAAATCAGCAGCTTTCCAAAACCATGAACACAACTTGACTGGTTTTGACAGTCTATTTATTAATTGCTGCCAAACTATAATTATTACTGCATTAACGTCACGGATCTGCAGAAGAGCAGTGTCAACTAAGCATCTGCCTCAAAGACTTGAATATAAATTTATTTCTTTAGGTTTTATCACTGATCCTTACTGTTCTTAATATTTTCAGGCAATTTTATCTACAACCACCAATAAATTCTAAAAACTGGAACTAATTGTTCTCCGAATTGATGGACTCTCTTACCTCCTGTGGTGTGTACAATGCATGTCATCCTGGCTGGATGGAGCAATGGGAGGGAAAATATTAATCACGGAACAATTAGTTCTGATCTAAATCTCCCCCGCCCCCACCTCTGGAAGGGAAAATAGCCTTCCCACAGGTGAAAGGGACACATTTCCTCTCTGTAGTTGTTGCTAAAGGAAAATAAATATAGGTTAGACTGATTGTCTCCCTGCCCCACATATAATTTAAATTCTCAATTAGGGTTCTTTAAGTTTGGCAGGAACACCAAGACATTATAATTAAGACTAGTGGCCCTGATCTTTTCACAGTTCCATGTACCTGTCTCCATGGTCAACACAGGGCAATGAATTGTTTCTTGGTCTGCCTCAGCCACCAGGCTGGGCAAGGCATGTGTGCTCACAACTGTTTTTTCTTTAACTAACAGTTGGCACATAGAAGTTGATGAGTAAGTACCTGCTGAATGAATGGATGAATAGAATTTATAGTCTTCGAATATAAACAATGTCAGCAGTTTTAAAGTATTCGTGTTGCTGAAGGCACTTCTCTATAAGATCCATAGATGAGGCAGTTAAACAGAAATATGTAGTTTAACCTTGCCTTCTCTAACTTTACATAACCCTATAAAAGGAAAAAGTAGAAAATCTGATATTTGTGTGTGTGTGTTTTCTATCCCAGCTCCTCCCAGATTGAACGACATAAGAATTGATCGTGTGATGAAAATGTGACCTGGGCAGGTTTTGATCTGCGACACCCAAACCCTTGCTGCCAGCCTTTTCTTTTCCAACTTTGAGCATCCTCTTCCCTCCCCATAATGAATCCCAAAGCCTGATGATGACCATGGGACCACTTTCTTGGATGCTGCATAGTTTCTGTGTTTTTCTGAATTTCCGTATTCTCATTCTTCAACCCCAGCTTACTCGTGCTGCATTCTCTCTTCCACGGTTCTCTCTGAGTTACTCGACATGCAAGGCTAACTTTTAACTGAACATCTGGGAGCCTGACTGCACAACTTAACACAATCAATTATATGGCACTTCTTTTTAACATAAATATTTAACTATAGATGTTATTTTCATTTTGGTGGAGTGAGAGGTTGAAAATTTTGAAAGTGATTTGTGGACAAGGAGAGGGAACAGTTAGAAAGTTAAGAAAAGGACACCACAAACACTTTTTCGAAGGTTTTCATATTTTCTACAAGTGTAAAAGTGTTGCTACCAAGGGTACATCAGCTGTCCACAACTGATATAATAAGAGGAAGAGGCAAAATCAAAGACCTAGCAAGCAGAGAACAGATTTCATCGTGCAGTCTGACATGCCCTTACAAATTAAAAGGGATAGCAATAAATATGCAAAATGGGCTTAGTTAACAATGGGGATTTCCTCATTTATGGTTCTAATCAGGGCTCCAAGGTTAACAGAATTGGTGTTATTAAAGTTTATCAAAATAGCTTTATTGAAATGCCATCTTTATATCTACCCTCCTGGCACTAATTCCAAGCAGGAAGGATTCTATTGGCAAATTTGGCCTCAGCATTACGGCATTCCCTGCAGGTGGGGATTTTTTTTTTTTTTTTTTTTTTGCCAGCTTTGCATAGAGAAAGAGAAATTTTGCATGGAGGTGATTATCCATACTACCAAATAAGCAAGAAAGGGCTGATAGATTAAAGAATGTAGTTGGGTTGAATGATGTGCACACATACAGTTATCATTAAAAAAAAATTCTTCATAACAAAGAATTTAAAAACGTAGTTACTTTGTGTGTGTGTGTCTGTATACACACAGTCATTTTCAAAGTGAGGTCCCTGGGACAGCCCCAGCAGATGAAATGAAAATTTTCAAGACCCCCTCTCCAGATCCACTGAGGGTAGAATTCTGCAGTCTAGTGTAACAAGCCCTCCAGGTGATTCTGATGCATGTTTATCTTTGAGAACCACTGGAGTAGTTTTATAATTAAATACAAGCAACAGCAACCATACCCACCGGCGGGGGGGGGGGGGGGACCACACAATTAAATATTTTCATATGACATGGCTTCTAACTCAGGGTGATTCTTTCATCTAGATCTCATTCTATGAATAGTGGTCTCTTTTAATGTTGTGCCAGATTTACTGAGACAGGAAAAATTAGCCTCCTGATTTTTATGGTAGGCTTGTTTTCAAGGGTTTTTTAGACTATAGAGAATTTATGCTTCAGATGCTCAGCCCGCATGAAACACTGCTGTTCCAAATGAATTTAAACAAGTTTCAGTGCTTAGCAGGGACTTGAAATTCAGGATTCAACAGAAGTTGGATTATTACCATAATAAGAATCTGTGGATTTTATAGCCAATTACATTTTCAAATTCCAGTTTTTAAACTAATCTGAGCCTCTATAATTCTAATATGCTCCTTGGTAATTATTTATCAGAGCATACTGGGATTTAAAAATACTTAAGAAGTAATGAAAAATACAGCAAAAACAAAATGAATACAAAAAGCAAAAGTGTTCTGAAATTTGAAGAAATGACTAAGATACTTACAGTTAGAGTCATCTAGTTTTTAGGTACTACACAAAATGGTATATTTTTGGTAATGATGTCTTGATGGATCTTAATTGTAAATGAAAATATGAAAGTATTTAAAGTAAATTCTTTAAGGTATCATGCTTTAAGAGAATTTGAAGTAAATTCCTGGTATGAAACACCACTGAATTTCTACTCTCCTCAGTAATTCACCATCCTGATAGGAGCCCAACTTCCCCCAGTCTAACATACTTTCTTCTCCAGACTCTGCCTCCACAAAATTTTTGACTAACCCTCATCTTTTTAATGCTTCAAGTTCCAGGTCAACCGTTTCCTTCTCCTCTGAGCCAGCCCAGTCAGAACTAATTTATTTTCTTAGTACTGTGTATCTTTTATGTCATACTGCCTAGGATACTATTTGTTGCTTACACATACTTTTCTTATATTGTGTATTTCTTGAGAGTCTGGTAGTGGCATTGTTGTATCCCCTTAGGTGTAGAATAATCCTTGGTTTAAAAAGGATGCTTAAAAAGTCGTTTCTTGGATGTATTTTGTTATGCTATGGATTTCTCCTGAGGTTTGTTGGAAAGTTACATGGAGTCTTTCAGGCTATTAAGAAATCATTAGAGATCCTTAGGGCAGTCTACCATGGTGTTGTGCGGAGCAGAGCATAGGGTCACTTGAGTAGAACTGATCTTAGTTTGGGTATGATTTGCCAGTTTGAACAGCCACAATTTTGAAAGGAATTACCTGATCCTAGAGAAATATTTGTGAAAAGCATAGGCAGTGATATCAGATTATTAGATAGGAAGGAAGGAAAACCATGCTAACTTTGTATCAGAGATTAATGTGTCTTCATAATTGCATAGATGATAAATGCATTCATATTCATCAGTTCTTACTCCCTGGGGTGATGTTTGAAACAGTCACTTTGTCCTTCCAGGAATGGTGGAGAAACAGTCAACAGGCTGGTCCCTTGAGCAACCCAGAATGATTTCACAAAATACTGCACCTATAAGCAAGATTACTCAGCCTAGGCTGTGGGATAAAGGTTATATTTGCCACCATCAAAATAGGTGTTTTTTTTCCCTTCCTTTGCATTCTTTTCTGTTCACATGGTTCTGGACCATGGACAAGTGAAGGACTTATTTCACCCTCATAGCCATTTCTTGAATGAGCACGTGAAACTTGAATGTTCTGAACATGAGATCTGTAGACAGGTTCTCCTCTGATGCTAGTTATGTCAGCTCAGGCACTAAATAAACTAGATGGCTTTGATGGTGCTAGCAGGTGGGTGCCGCCAAGGAAGTGTTAAAGCAGTGACTTTCCCACTTCCCCACTCCTTTATTTTTAACTCATCGGGAATAAGATCTTGGTTCTCATCTTTCAGACTCTTTTCCATGAACACGCAGTCTTCTTCCTTCTCACTCAATGTCCTTGCTACATACTTTAGATATTTTCTGGCATTTTATCACTTTATCACTTCCTTTTTTGCATGTGCACCCACCTTCATTTCAATCACCCTTCTCTTATTTATTTAGCACAAGAATAAGGTTAGTGATACACCTCTAAAGAGAAGAACAAGTCATTGGATCTGGAGTGAAAATGTCTTTTTACCCTCAGGTCTAACCCTAATGTTACCTTTTAAAGGAGTTTTTTTTAAATAAACGTCTTTTTACATTTTCTTCTGTATAGCTATTGTTATATATGTGTGTAGATATATACACATATATATGTACATCGTACTTATGGTAGTACACACTCTACTTTGCTTATGACAGTCATTCTTTTATGTCTGAAGTTGTGGTCATTCAGGCATATGTCCCATCTTCTATATTAGATTAACAACTATCTCGCTGATTGAGGAGATCTTACGTATGTGTGAAGTTTCTGGGTTGTAGTAATGTCCAGTTCAAGTTTGTTGACAACAAAAAATAGATGCCTTACAGCTCATTCTTGGAGTTTGGAAAATGTTCTAAAATTCTCCTTAAAATCTCAACAGCTATTTCTACCTAACCATCCTGGTACAATGAAGCCCACATATCCTCATGTCTATCCTCATGTATCAGGAGGTAGAAGTAGGGAAAAATGTTAATTGCATAGCAACTACAATATCAGATGTCATATTAAAAATACTAAATTCCTAGGAATCATCATTGTAAGGAATTATCTCTTCTTTATTCCACAGGTTCCTCATGTACTAGAATTTACCACTTTGGAAGATTATTTCATGTGTGAGCCATTGAACAGCAAAAGAGTTAGATTTCTTCACGTATTCTTGATAAGTAAAATTTAACAAGGGAAAAAATCTCTTAAAAACATGTACTTAAAGATCAGTAATATCTATATTCTTATCTACCATCAAGTCATTCCTTATTTTTGTCATTGGCTATGGTAAGGCAGTAGTGACTTATGTGGAGACACCCTGTGATGACTTTGCTTTTAGCATTAATAACAGCTGCAAGTGTAAATAATAATGGGATACTTGAGAAATGGAGCAAAGAGTTTGCATATATTCAGTGCAAATTAGGTACCAATAATATATGTGTTATAGAAGCATCTAAGCTCATGATCTTCTCTGCTCCAAGACTCACATTCTAATTCTCACTGGTAAGTGAAAGGTAAATCTTTCTGTGCATAATTAGCACAAGGAACATGAACCTTTTTGCTTTTGTAAGTATCTGCTCTCATTATTATGGGCATAGACGCACCTCTGTAGTTAGAAACATGTGATAGACTACTGCATCAGAAGAATGTTTGTGGGACACAAAATCCTGGAAAAAAGGAGCCACTGGGAGTAAATGATCAATTGTTGTAAAAATTAGTCTTGCAAACAGAATTAATGAAAAGTGTGGCTTTTAGAATCAATCCATGATGTTCCTGATGGCTGTGAGTGAATGAATATTAACCACTTTCCAAGTGGAGGGCTTATCATCTAAAATATTTGAAAGTCATTTCTCTGAAAGAGGAGAATTAATCTGGAGAATGAAACACAGAATTTTCTCAGTGCAGTGGAGTGTTGCACCCTGAGAACCTGGGGAATGAAATGTGTCCGTTTTAGCTGTCATGACTTGCACCATCTGTGGAAAAGAGTGGCATATGATAACTCTGGCTTCTTCCACTTGAAATGAAAGGGTGTGTGTGTTTTGATGTAGTTTCCTCTAGTGGGGTCTTACAGACCTTTCAACATTAATCTTATCTTCTTTTAGGTGAATTTAGACAAGTCCCTGATCTTCCGGAAAACTCTTCTCCTTCACACGTCACGTCCAGAGGAAAGGAAGGGGACTTGGTAACACGTTGTAGTTTGAAAACCTTTTTAATTTGAAGGGTGTGCATAGTCAAAAAATGCATACTTAACCATGCTCCAAAGTTCACTGGCAGGTTTGGTGAAGAATTGATGCAAAGCACATAGGGATCATAAAAATGATGCAGGAGATGGAAAGGTGGATTTTTATTAGGCTCTTATTGCTGCATTTATTTGGGTATTAATCATCTAGACTGAAGGCCAAAAACTCTAGAATGAAAACCAGTGTGGCACAGTGATTAAAAGCATGGCCTCTAGGGAAGAACTGCTTACCACCCCTTCTACTACTTTTTCATTTGTGTCTGTGTGCTTATCTAAGCTTCAGTTTTCTCAAGGGTAACCCAAGGATAATTCTATCTTCTACATTATGTTATTGAGGGGCTTAAATGAAATTACAAATGAAGGACTTAATGCTTGGCACATAATACGCACTTGATAAACATAGCTATTATAGAAATTTTAAAAATTGTTCACATTTTTAAGTTATGACAACTGTTTAATATATCTGTAATAACTTGAACATAGCCCTTACAATTAAATAATAGCTAAAAATTATTAGAAGCTAACTAAACACTTCCAAAAACTTGATATAATTCCTTTCATGGTGGGTAGTGCAATGATCTCCATTTTGTAGATGTAGAAGTATAGGTGGATGACATAGCATGTGTAAGACCACACAGCTAGTAGAATTATAGAGTTCAGACTTAAATGAAGATTGCTGTGGAGTTATTTAGAAAATATGCTTGAGCTTCCTAATTTCGGAGGTGGAAATCAGAAAGGACCAGTTCCTTCCCAAAGTCAGAGAGCTAGCTCTGGCAAATCAGACCAGAGATTGGTTTTTGATTTTCAGTGTATGCATCTTTTTTATTCAAGTGGCTTTTTTGTTTGTTTACTCCATTAGCTGTATTAAAATTAGTGGAAGTGGATGAAATCATCACAGAAGAGGGAAGGAAAAACCTTCAGAGTTTGAGGATCAAGATTTTTGTTTTTGTTTTATTTTTTTAGATAATCTATTTTATTATTCCTACAAAGAGTGCTGTTTTAATTGTGGTTAAATTCTGAATTTTTTCATGGTTCCTTTGATGTTTATTATTCATAAGGGATAGAGAAAGTGAAATTTCTAAGGCAGATGTTGACAGAATTATTTTGCTCCCAAAGTGGCTATACCCACGTTATGCTCTTATGAAGAATATACATGGCACTAATTTCACACTCCTTTCAACACTGGATAATATCAGCTATTATTGTTATTTAATTTTAACTTTATAAATGTGGTGGGTAAAAATGATATCTTGTTAATATTAATTTGCATTTGCCTTAGCAGCAGTGTGAAAAAAGAATGTTCATTCACATTGCTGATGAGGATCAAGGTTTTTATTTATTTATTTATTTAATTTATTTTTAAAAAGATTTATTTGACAGAGAGAAACATAGTGAGAGAGGGAACATAAGCAGGGAGAATGGGAAAAAGTGAAATAAGCTTCCTGCTGAGCAGAGAGCCCAATGTGGATCTCGATCTCAGAACCCTGGGATCATGACCTGAGCCAAAGGCAGATGCTTAATGACTGAGCCATGCAGGTGCCCCAAGGATCAAGGTTTTTAAAATAGGGTTAGTGATTTTTGGCATTTCAGAAGAATAATGAAACAGAATTCTCCCTATTCCTCCATGCATTTTCATAGACTTGAAAAATTTCCACTTTTCTCTCCTCGACATCTATCTCACACTCACTGGATTTTTACTTGACGCTCTACTATTACTGATTCATTCATTTATGTTGATTATTTCCTCTCTTTATTCTTTATTGGGGGTGGGAAGAAAAGCAAATTCTTTGAGTGCTGCTGAAAGATAATAAGAGCCCTTCAAGATAGAAAAAATAAAATGTTGGCTAGAAAACCGCAGTGGGTTTGTAACAGGAAATGTGCAATGGAAAAGGTGAAACAGGACAAAGGAATGTGAAGCCTTATTTATAGCTTTGCCTAAGGTCAGTCCTTGTAAAAGAGTTGCTATAAGACATACTTTCCTCCTCTAAGAGGATGCAATAGGGATGAAGGGCGTCAACGTAAGTAAAAACAATACAAGTTCTTAGAAAAGGGTTCAAAATCCAAATTACACCCTTTCTTTCTCCTTAAAAATCAATTCGGCATGGCCACTTTGAGAAAAAAAGAAATTGCTTTTGAATCATAGATCTGAATTCTAAAATCCAATCAAAAACCTTGCACTCAGATGTTCCAGATACATTTTTTATAAGTTTCAAATCCATTTTTCATAAGGCCTAAAATGGAAAAAAAATCTGTCATTTGTAGAATGTCTCCATTCTAAAAATATTTTCTGGTACTTAGGACTTTTTGCTATATTGCATGCTATACATTCTTATAAAAATCTCTGGATGAGTAAGGGAAGTAGAATAGAAAATGCTTAAAAAAAAAAAATAGCCCAGTAGGTACAAAAGTTACAAGATATCAATATGGAGTGAATGCATATTTGCAATTCACAAGAGTAAACTGTTGTTGTATTTGTGGGAACATTTTTGTTTTTTTTAAGATACATTTCTTTCCCATCTCACTGAAAGAAATGTGGAAATAATGAAACATGACAAATTCTTTAAATAATACAAATGAGAAGAATTAGGGGGAAAGAGACAAAATGGGAAGATTAGCTGATGTCTTTAGTAGAGGAACAGCATCACTGCATTGACTTCTTGGGGCGGGGGGATCAGAATAAGATAGTCTCACATATCATGAAAATTCTTCGTGGACTTGGGAAGTTTCTTTTGTATTCACTGCCAATTATGTCTTCTTTGAAGGGAATTCTTGTCTGGCCTCTTAAGAAAAAAAAAATCTACTAGGAGAGTGAGAAAGCTATTTGTAGGGCTCTTACTAATCTTTCATGAAACCCTGTCTGCTCTCTCCATTAGAAACTAAAAATAACGCAGGGTGATACATGAATATGCAATGAAATATTAAAGCTGCTCACCCGACCTGGGGTGGTGGGGGGGGGGAGGAGAAGGTTCTCACTGTTAGAATAGGGAAATTACCAAAATTTAATGTGAATTTCTGCAGTCCAGCAGGGATTGAATCCCAGGTGCTTGTCAGCTGTAGAGATGCGAGTGATAGGCAGGCATAAAAACTATTGGAGAAGGTAGGGGTGCTAAGAGTATTGCTTTCTTAACTGTAACTGCTGCGCGGTGATGGGAAGGCTGGCTGTTCCATCCCTCCCCAAGCAGCTGCAGCTAGGACCTCCCTGTTATTCCCACTGTGATGCTCAATGACTTTTAAAAAGTTATTTTGGGTGCAGTTCTTGGGCTTCAACCAACACACACACACACATATATATATTTTTTATTCAACACTGGTGTATTGCCACTTGAATGGGATTAGAGAGTTATGTAAAATAACCAGATGGCAGCTGCTTGGAGTTTGAGATACCTTGTGCTGTGAGGGGGTGTAGAAGAAAAAAGAAACAATAAAAAAGCTAAAGCCAAGTGTAAATAAAATAATGTTTGAAAGAAATGACTATATATTTTCTTATGTTCTAATTAGCAAAAACACTCCTAAAGTTATATATAGAGAAGACAAATGTTAAATAAACTTTTAAATGAGACCAGATTAGATGATCTTTTAAGGAGGAAAATAATAATAATATTTATGTTCATCATCTCCAAGAATTGGTGTGTCATCACAGCTAAAGGGCCCGTTAAGTGTTTTAACATGACTATTTTTTTTTTTTTTTGTCTTCTGCATGGATTGAGGAAATATGAAATTGACATTCACTAATTATTCATTTGCAATGAAAATGAATCTCAGGCCTTAATTGTCTACTACTTAGAAGATGACAAATTACATTTTCAGGAGAAATCTGGCAGGAGGAAGTGTATCTCACAGCTAGTGTGCGCTGTGGGAAGTGAGGGGGCAGGGAGTCCATTTCCGGCTTCAGTACTCATTGGACGTGAAATCTTTGAGGAATCAGCCCCTCAGAGATGTTTTTGCTAACTAAAATGGACATCAGAAATACAATTATTTCCTTTTTCTCAAAGAATTCTGAAAGTTTCATTTCTTTTCTGGACCCGAGGAGAGTAAGAAATTAAAGGGCACATGAATAAAAACCCTGTCCTAGTAAAGGAGTTATAGGAATAGGAACACAATTCGAATATTCCCATTCTACATCTGAAGAAAGAAAATGCCAAACTATATAGAACTTAGAACCAAAGTCTCCTAAACTCTCTCTACTATTCTGCAAGGTTATTTTTGCGAAGTGATGGCTTATGTACAACAAACATAAGTAAAATGCAAATGAACCATAGGTATTGTGTACGAATTGACAAAGTTAGAATGTGCAGAACTGATAACGAAACTGAAAAAAAAAGTTATAATGTGCAGAACTGTTAAAGAAACGTGTGAGTTACAAGTATTTTAATCTTGTGTAAAATCCAAGGGATTCTAGAAAATTTTAGGTGAAGAAAGAGTAAAGTTTCAGAAAATGTGAATGAGGGGATTTCTGAGTCTCTGAAAAGTTGTATAGTTTCAGGCAAAAAGAGATGGAGGAGTTTGTTGGATAAAGAAAAACGGTATTAAAAAGAAAACTGTAAAAGCAACATGAACTCTTTTTGAGGACCGAAAGATCAGAAGATTAAACACATCAATTCCTGACATGCTGTAGGATTGCCCTTAGATTCTGTCGACCAAACATTTTGGAATCGTTAAAAATAAGAACATGTCTCACATTTTCTAATGGAAATTACTAGATATCCCTTATAAAAAAGGCATGGATAGTTAATTTTTGCTATCAAATACCCATTTTTATCTGATGATGATAAGTTACTTGGTTAGATAAAACTGTACATATTCATGGATATTTTCTAATCAGTTTTTTTTTCTTAAGGATTTTATTTATTTGTCAGAGAGAGAGAGAGAGAGGGAGAGAGAGCGAGCACAGGCAGACAGAATGGCAGGCAGAGGCAGAGGGAGAAGCAGGAGCCCGACGTGGAACTAGATCCCAGGACGCTGGGATCTTGACCTGAGCCGAAGGCAGCTGCTTAACCAACTGAGCCACCCAGGTGTCCCTCTAATCAGTTTTTAAAAATATACTATTGTTAGACATCTTTAACCCATACTTCTTGTATATAGCTTCTTTACTTTTTGAATGGGTGACTCTCTCTCTGTCTCTTTTTTTTTTTTTTTAACATGTATTTGTCATTTATCTCTAACGAAGGTGTCGGCTTCTTAAAGAATTGGACCATTCCTTCTATAATGTGTACCTGTTTAAGAAGATGGAGTGTTGTGACCATTTATGACCTGGGTGCTATGAAGAAATCTAGCACAGAAGGGATTTTGGAGAAGTGGGGTGCTTTTTGTAAACTGTCACACTAGAATCTCTCCAGCATGCTTCCAACTGCAAGCATGTCTGATGGATTCTACCATACTAAGCAGGATTGCCTAGGAACATGGTCTGGACAAATCAAAATGCAAATGGTTAGGTGAAGAGTAAATCAAGGGGGCATTTGATTTTTATGACGACAGTCCCTTTGGATCTAGTTGTCGTTCAGATAGGTGACTCTTCATCAACATTGGTGGTTAAGTTCTTGAGAGCAGAGTTAATTAGAAATGTACAAAAGATAGCAAATGATGTCTGGGGTGCTCCCGAGTGTTACTAGTGCTCTTTGAGGATTAGTACCTACTGACCAAAACGGCAGTTCATAGTGGAGAGGACCTGGCTCTCCCTCTATTCTTGACGCTAGGTGACACTTCTGTTTGCTAGTGAAGATGTTCCTTCTCTGTAAGAGCAGAACCTATGAAGTTTTCTATCAGGAAAGAATAGTAATTCTGAGAGAGAATTTTCAGGAAAAAAATTTCAACCTTTACTTGTCCAAAGAGAAGTATTCAGTTTTTAATTTATTAATTCTTTCCTAGTGAATCTAAAACAGAGTGTGCCTATAGGAAAGAGAATGTTTGGAATCTGCAGGGAGCAAATTAGGTTTTTCACTCCTATGTTTCTGTGCCTAGATACAGAGTTAAATTGTTTTATTAGGGATAAAGCTGAAACAGAATTTAAAAACCTATTTGATTTTGGCCAATTTAGACATCCTGAATATGGAATATCCTCTGTTAAATACAGTTTGAATATTAAATATTGAGTTGTGTCTGTAGAGCTAGAAGACACATTCAAGGTAACCGTTAGGCGGGGACAGTTGCAAAGTCAAAAATCTTTAATTCTCAACTTAATGTCATCTCACTGTAATCTCTTTAAAATTGGGGGGCCTTGCTGATGGTCAGATTGGAAGAAACTGGTGAGGCTGACTTAAAACCCAGGGTTCTCATCACAGATACCAGCTCATCCTGTTTACTGAGTGCATTACTAAATCCCAGTCTTGAAAGGTTAAGCGAGTTGTCACATGTTATGCAGTGGTGAGGTATAAATTCGTCTGGAGCTTAAATGCTGTTAAGTCACAGGTTAGAACCCTTCATGCAATTATAGAAGTAGAATTATAACCTAAAAAAATACATGACATTTATATGAAAGGGAAGTTAAAAGTGAATTTTGGATTAACAACTGAGACTCCCGTAAGTTTCCTATCATATGATATGTAATATGGATAATAAACAACAGTCTCACTTCCTCCTTGTATGTATTCATGGTTTAAATAAAAACAATTACTGACTATTTTATATCAACATAACCCCTGTATGGGAAAAGTACTGATCCATGGAGGCACAACTGCAGAACTCTGCCTCTCCCTGGGAGGTTTGTTGCTTCTGATATTTTAAGAAGGTGGCGAGAGAAATGGTGGCTGGCAGAGGCTGGGATTTGGCCCTGCTGTGAGCTGCTGAGGGCACAAACACACTGGAAAGGAGTTGTAATTTGTGGATTGCACTTGTGTTTCTTGTTATGAGATTTTTTAAAAAAAATGAAGTTGTTTCCTATAATTACACCCAGCAGGCATGGAACCTACTACCTTAGTGCTTGCTTGAAAACTTTTGTAAGCATTGATTGACCCTTGAGAACAGCCCAGAAAACAAATAGAAGGTAGAGCTCTCCACTGAACATTACATATTTACCCAAGGAACAAAGAAGATGAGAGGAATGAACTTGAAGGGAACTCTGTATGGTCAGTGGTAGGAAAGGCTGTTGGAGAATGTGGTTTATGTTCCTCCTCTAAGAGAGAACCCTGCACCCCTTAGCCTGTGGCAGGGTTTCTCTGCCTCGGCATTGCTGACATTTTGGACTGGCTGAATCTTTGTTCAGGAGACTGTCACGTGCCTTGTAAGATGGGCAGCACTTCGGGATGTGAGGAATACACAGTTGTGGCAACCAAAGATGTTGCCACATATTGCCCCAAATTCCCAAAGGCAAGATCACCTTGGTTTTGAACCACTGGCCAAGAGGAACAGAGTCTCTTTGTAGGAGACAAGTATCTTCTTATCTGTCCAGCTTAGTGCGTTCAGTAAAAGCTGGTGTAACCTGTCCAGCACCACTCATGGCAGATAGAGAAGGTATAAGCTACATATGCCTTAACACCAAAGCCAGTCTCATCCAAATGTGTATGCTCCAGGGGCAAAGGTTTGGTCTGGGTTGAATCCTTAACCCCCAGAATAGTGCCTTGCATACAGTTATTGCACAATAAATGGATGCTACAACCCAGGCAATGGATGTGTGATAATTAATCCCTGAATTCCTGACTAAAGTATCATAACATGTTAGGTTTTTATTCTGAATGATTGCTGTACAGACCAGGTTACACCAGAAATTGACTTTCTATGTTAATAGAAACTGTAACAATATTATTATTATAGAAAATACTTAAATGTTCCCAGTTGTTAGGCCTTTAAAAAGAAAAAAAATAGAGTTTATTTCTAACATTATTTTTAACGTCTAATAGATGATTATTAATGCCATAACCAAGAGCAGCTTAAATGTAGTAATATGATGTATTTTTTCTTTGGGTATTAGATTAAAAGAAAAACTTTCTAGAAGAAATGTTAAAAAAAGAGTAAACACTTGTGTTTTTAATTATAGTGTGGACCTCTGCTTTCAGACATCTAAAATCTGTTGCTTTGAGATATATTAGTAGAAGACTTTGTGGCTTGTAAGTATTCTGATATATGATAACCCAAAAATAAAGTCCTAGAACTACATGGCATATAATCTGAACCTACCTATATCTGTTATCAATCTATTGTTTGTTAACAAATAATCAGAACCTATCTGTATCCCTATTTATTTTTGAACTTTATGCAATGGGCTTCCCCAGGATTCATTATGCCATTTTCACACTCTAGGAGACATAGCCTCAAGTATGGTCCTCCAACTTCTTCATCTGGTTAACTCCCCAACTAGAGATTATGAAAGAACTTTAAGGAAATAACTGATTCTAGGAGTTGGGACATACTAGAGAGCTAGAGAGAAGGAATGTTCAGGAGGAAAACTGTGATAGCAAAGTGTCCTGAAAATCACTGAAAGGAGGCCATAAGTACGGGTAAACCTCGTGAGATTACGGAGGATGGAGACCAGTATGAGAATATTGGAATTAGGAGGTGGTTAGAAAGTTTTAAGAGGACAACTTTAACGAAATGGAAGCCAGATTACAAGGACTCAACAAGAGAGAAAACAGAAGCTATTATTTTAATGCAGTCACATTCAGAATTTTGTAGTTGAAAGGACAAGGCAAAGCAATAATTCAAGGTAATATGGTGAAAGAAGTTGTCTTTAGAATGTGAGAGACCTAAGCATGTGTGTAGACAAAGAAAAATTGTTGGAAAAATGATTTTAAAACTTGTAAACTAAAAAGGAGATGATTTATGGAGCACAACTGCACAGGAAGAAAGTGGTGTGTATTTGGGGGGTTGGGGCAAGGGAGTGTTAGGAGGTTGGGGAAGTGGACAGTTAGCCCGGAGGAAGAGAAACAAAGAGTTAAAAATAAAGATGTTGTAGGAAAGGGAGGAGAGAATTGGTTGGAAGTTCAATTGAAATAGTTTTGGTCTTCATATGAAGTGAAAACCAAGATCATCAGCTGAGAGAGAAGGTATTAAGGGAAGATTTTCAGACTTTGGGCTCTGGTGAAGGAGGTACTGCTGGGTGGCAGTCAAAGGCCATTGGTGTCACATGAGGGGAGTCCTAAGTGGTTCCAGTCACATGAGTTGGTCTTCCATACTCACTGGCTTAAGAACAGCAACTGAGGAACTATGGGATGTTAGGACCTATTTAAATAGAACTAGTAGAAATTTAGACAGGTATAGGGTTGATGTGGAGACTAGACTAAAGAGAGCCCTAGGGAAAAAAGGAAATTGCATTTTGAGTGGAGAGCAGCATGTTTTAAGAAACTGCGCCATATTGCAAGATATAATGTGATATGCATTCAATCTTTTTTATATTGTCAGTACTTCACTGATAAATCTTTGAGATTTCTTCCTATCTAAATTTCCAATGTATGAATTACCTTGTATTATTTTGTGTTTTTCATTAGTCCATGAGAAAAGCAATCATAAATACTGTAGTTTCAAAATACTGCTTATCTAGATTTGTTTAAGATTCTAGTCTGGCTTTGTTTCTGTAGTAGTGTCTATCATCTACATAATTTGAATTTGAGTTTCAGGAATCAGGAAGTGGGTGAATAAGAAATTCTTATCTTTACATTTGTTCTAGAAAAGCTTTTATTGTTTAATATTTAAACAGTTAATATTTTAATATCTTCAGAGACAAATAATGATTTGGTTCTTGTGACAAGTACAATGGGGGAAGTGCAAAATGGCATAATGTCTGTGGAGGGGAATTTGACAATATTTGGAAAAAAGTACACATTTTTGGTAATCCCTGCCTCTGCTGTCCCACATCTCGGAATTTCTCATAAAGATACACATTTAAAAATACAAAATGATATATAAAAATATAATCATTGTGGCATAATACTGAAAAAAGAAAAACCTAAATGCTAAATTACAGATTGGTTGAGTACATCTTGATATATACTTAAAATGAGGTACTATAAACCCATAAGAAAAGGAATAAGGTATCTCTCTAAACCGATATGGAGTGAGTTTCAGGATACGTGTTAAGCAAAACACGATAGAGGTACGTAGTCTAAGGCCATAAAAGAATAGCTAGAAATACTGAACTTGACACAGCAGTATTGTTAGCACCGTTAATGGTGCAGCAATTCTGAAACTCTGTTTTGTGTGTTCTATGATAGAGCAAATGCTAAGCAAACTGATATTGTTTGTTTTTTAAAGATTTTATTTATTTATTTGCGAGAGAGAGAGAAATCACAGGTAGAGAGGCAGGCAGAGAAAGGGGGAAGAAGATTCCTGCTGAGCAGAGAGCCTGATGTGGGGCTCGATCCCAGGACCCTGAGATCATGACCTGACCTGAAGACAGAGGCTTAACCCACTGAGCCACCCAGGCGCCCCTAAACTGGTATTGTTAAATAGCAATGTCAGCAAAGTGGAAGCTGTGAAATATGCAAATGGGATGGATGGAGAAAGATGAGGAAGAAGCCTGTAGTGGTGGGATTTGATTTAAAAGTAAAGTTTGAATATATGTTTTTTTAAATCTGTTCACTAAAAACAGATTTAATAGATTTAGATATCACTAGAAAATGGTATCTAGTAAAAATAAACATATTTTGGTTTCTAAGGATCATTACTCATAGGAACAAAAAAACAGGACTTCTTGTTTTTTTTTTTTCCTTTTTTTTTTCTTTTTTAAAGAGGGGGGAAGGTGCTGAGGGAGAAGGAGAGAAAGAATCTTAAGCAGGCTCCATGCCCAGGTGTAGATCCCTGTGTGGGGCTTGATCACACAACCCTAAACTGAAATCAAAAGTCGGGCTTTCAACTGACTGAGCCTCCCAGGTGCCCCCAGGACTTCTTATTTCTAAATCTGGGGTAAGGAAGGAACAAAGTAGACCTATACCTTCTTATGTAAGAAAGTAAAGACATGCTCCAAATTTGCATTGCTTGGAACGTATCAAAAAGACACAAGACTTGGGCTTTCAGGGGCTCCTGCTGGCAAAATTTAGGACAATGAGAACATGAAAAAGAAAAATGATGGTAATGGGTTATAAAAAGTTAAAAAAAAAAAAAAAGAAACCATGAACCCAGGGTGATACTATTAAATAAAAGGACTAAAATCTCCTTCCTCACAGTAGAAGGCTATCTCAAAATGTAGAAGTAATAATAAAAGTAGAAAATCACTTTTTTTTTTTTTTGCAATAGCCAATAGAATAGTGATTCAGGCAAAAATCCATAGATGCAAAAACTATTGTGTAAAAGGGGAACAGGATATTAGTTATAAAGGTAGAAGTGTACCTTTTTTTTTTTTTTTAAAGATTCTATTTATTTATTTGACAGAGAGAGATCACAAGTAGGCAGAGAGGCAGGCAGAGAGAGAGGAGGAAACAGACTCCCCACTGAACAGAGAGCCCGATGCAGGGCTCGATTCCAGGACCCTGAGACCATGACCTGAGTCAAAGGCCAAGGTGCAGCCCGCTGAGCCACCCAGGCACCCAAAAGTGTACCTTTACAGTGGAGCTCTCCAGGGCATATTTTGGAGATGTGGGGATATTTATATTTAGACAGTAATTTGATAATATTATTACAGCAATGTTCAATTTTGGGATACCTGAAAATGATGCTGTGGTATGCAGAAGAGTATTCTTGTTTTTATTCCTAAGATACTTACTGAAGTACTTAGGGGTAAGGTGCCTTGGACTTACTTCCATATTGTTTAGCCAAAAAAATAAAAGTATATAGTTATATAGACAAAACGTGATCTCCCTGATATGAGGAAGTGGAGATGCAACATGGGGGGTTAAGGGGGTAGGAGAACAATGAATGAAATAAGATGGGGTTGGGAGGGAGACAAACCATAAATGACTCATAATCTCACAAAACAAACTGAGGGTTGCTGGGGGGAGCGGGGTTGGGAGAAGGGGGGTGGGGTTATGGACATTGGGGAGGGTATGTGCTATGGTGAGTGCTGTGAAGTGTGTAAACCTGGCGATTCACAGACCTGTACCCCTGGTGATAAAAATGCATTATATGTTTATAAAAATAAAAAAATAAAAACAACAACCCCCCCCCAAAAAAACAAAAAAAACAAATGTGGCAAAACATTGCCATTGGGTATAAGCAAAGGGCATGGGTATGTTCAACACATTATTCCTTCAGCTTTTCTTATAAGTTTACAGTTTTTCCAAATGTAAAGTTGAAAAACTATAAAAACCCAAAACTACAAAAACTCAACAGCAAGAACAAAGCAACCCCCAAATGTACTGTTACGTGATTGCAGATTGTAGAGTGATTGAGTTTGGAGTTGAGGTAAAAAATTACGCTGTATTTATTTAAGATTGATAAACAGTATGAGGTACTTAACTGCATGAGTTAAGGTCAAATGTAGTAACTCATGAACAATAAAGAATCTCCACTGGGATCATCATCATCAGTTTTGCCACACGCTCTAGATAGCATTAGATCTCTAGCTCCCACACCCTTGAAAATTGGCAGTCAGTGCCATTGTTTACATGTAACATCACCTTCTTCCCTAAATCCATTCTGTGTTTTCTGAACTCAATTTAAGAACTCTGATGACAAATAGTATGAAAATAATCAGTGGCTCCCATCACTTTTAAACTGAAGTGATTTAAAATACTGCATCAGTTTGACATAGTCATCGGTAATGAGTCTCTCTCTCTCTAGATGTTTAGAAACAAAACTAGTCATTAATGTATATTTTTCTAGGGTGGCTAGACATGTTTGTGCCTGCCAGTAAAGGGATAAACTGAAAGGCCTTACAGGTTCTCCATGATCGAACTGGTTAGTACTTCCATATATAAGCAGTGATAAAGATTATTAAATTGTCTCTACTCAAGCCTTTGATTCATAGGAAAATAATTAAAGTAGCTACCTCATAAAGCTAATTTGCCATGGAGATTGAAATAATGGACTTCGGTGCCAATGAAGGATTTCATTGCCAAAGGTTTGAATGTCCCAAATGTAATGTTACTAAAATTTACTGTTAAATGTATTTTTAAGGATGTGTGCCATAAATTTAAAAGCTGTGCTTTTATAAAAATTTTAAGAAGGGTTCCTTCTAGTAGCATCTTGATTTATCCTACTTTGTCAGCCGCCAAATTAAAGTCTCCCAGCTAAATTTACCCATGTGACCTTACAGACAAACTGAGACGAAAGGCAAGTCAAGTCAAAGTCTGTATTACATTATTACTCTACTGATGAGCGTATGATGAAGGATAAAACCCAGAGCACCAATAAAATCACGGCAGAAAATAGCCATTACTTTCCCATGATCAACCAGGCCTATGTCGCAGATGTTATTTTCCATTGTGTTTCCATTAGGACTAAAATTGAATACAGTGTAAGACCCATTATTTCATGGTTCCTTATTGCATTAATTTCGGTAGAAGACAGGCTAAATCATGTTTCCCAGGGCCTAACACATATAGAGGACAAGCTGGATATAACTCCATTAGTTTAGAAGTGGATAGCAAATCAAATCCCTCCTATGTGATTTCTGAGAATACCATAACATGCTTTTCATGGAAACTTGATGAAACTTAGATGGATACGCACTATAATATAAAATATATTCTTAAAGATTGATGGGCAGTAGCTGTAAACTAACCACTGGATGGCGCCATGACTACATTAGATTGCGTGGGCAAGACCACCTATTTGTCTCTAAAAACTCGCATCCTTAGCAGCAAGGCTCAGTAGGATGACATCAATTTCTGTTCCTAATTACAAAGATGTTGAAGGAATATAGTTTTTCAGCATCCCAAAGTGACTTGACAATACCATTCCAAATGACTAAAAATGATGAAATTATGCCACCTCCTGTTTCCTGGAGCTGGTGTCTCAAACTCTTGTTTCTTAATCTTTGTTATTCACGTTTTGCACCCCCTTTCCTTACTTAGACTGCTTTTCTTCCCCAGATCACTTTGACTCTGGTCCTTCTCCGTGTATTGTGCCGAGCATGTTATTGACTGCCTGCATTTTATCACACCTTGGAATAAATGCTCAAATCTTTCTCCTAAACTCTCCTTTTTATTAACTGAAACCCCATTTTTCCCTGATGACTCCAAGCTTCTTTTCGTATAAGGCCAGGAGAATAGCTGGGCACATTACGAGGCATATTACTACCTCTACACGATTAACTGCAAGCCCTTATCACTTAGGTTTTCTGTACTTAAGTTTATTTAATTCCTCATCAGTGTCACAAACAGCTTTTGAGATGGGCGCCCATCATCCTCTACCAGCTTGTACTGAATTCTGTTACCCTCCTTGAGTGATTTCAGCCCACTGATGAGCTGCTGCATCTTGGCTCTCCAAATTCCTTTATAATTATTATTTTTTATGTCCATTTCTAATTATAGTTTAGGTTTCATCTCTGGGCATTGCCCCATTTTCTGTATTATACTTTCCAAAATTGTTTCTTTTACTGTGGCCTGCCGTTTTCATCTTTTCCTTATAAATTTGTTCATTTTCTCATTCTCTGCCCCTCTACTTTGTGACACAGATGCTGGTTTTGTTTGTCCAGCAAATGAGCCTGAAGCCTACCACGTCTATTTTAATAATGTACTATTTCCACAGAATGTCACAGCCACTGAAACATATACCACATACATGTGCTTGCTAATCTTAAACCTTTTGGGATGGCTGGCTATTTCTTGCCTCCTAAATATTGATAAAGGACTCAAATCACTGAAAACTCACTTGAGTGTCACCTAGGTCCTCTATGATGCTTGGGAATTCTTCTAGCTCTTTCTTTTGGACTTTCTGTCAGGCTCTTCATTGGTAATCCTGTTCTTTCATCAAGCTTAATTTATATTCTTCTTTAAAACTTTTTTTTTTTTTTGACAGAAATCACAAGTAGATGGAGAGGCAGGCAGAGAGAGAGAAGGGGAAGCAGGCTCCCTGCTGAGCAGAGAGCCCGATGCGGGACTCGATCTCAGGACCCTGAGAGCATGACCTGAGCCGAAGGCAGCGGCTTAACCCACTGAGCCACCCAGGCGCCCCTATATTCTTCTTTTAAGCCTATCCTCTCTGAATTATTTCCTGACCCTCCCACCATCTGGACTCTTCATCCTTTGAATTCCATGCATGTTGTCTCCATTGGAACAAGAACACTTTAAATTTGTGTAGTCACATCCCCTGAAGGGGGAATTTCCACTGTACTTCCCAAAGGAAAATAAAGGGAGAGACACTTGCATCTTGTTGGCTTCCTTTCTCCATCCTCCTCAGGGGAGGAGTGGCTGGCCTGACTGATGACTTTGGGAGAAGAAATTGAGCATGTTTGGCCTAGGACGTCTGACATTCCCACTATGCATCTGCTTGCCCACAGAGAGGAGGCATGCTGTTGGATATGCAGTGAACTTACAGAGGGGATACACACTTGCACCTTCGGGGAGCACTGAAGATTTGAATATTAAGGTCAATTCAAAGAATGGCATTGGGATGGCATGTTTAAGACTCATAATGCAATTATTATACTCCCCAAAGCGGTTTTGATCTGTAGCAGCTTAATTCCTCAGTCTACCTCTCCTATGGTTTTGGACTTGGGTCAATTCAAAGAATGGCATTGGGATGGCATGTTTAAGACTCATAATGCAATTATCATACTCCCCAAAGCGATTTTGATCTGTAGCAGCTTAATTCCTCAGTCTACCTCTCCTATGGTTTTGGACTTGGGAGGAAAAAATAGAGATGATATTAATCAGTCCCCTAAATTCCAAGACTTGTATGCCTTTTAGGCCATATCATTTTATTTGTTGGGAATCTTCCTTATTAGATGCAAAACTCCTTTTTCGAGGGCAAGAACTCTCACTAATCTGCATTATGTAGTAGAATCTTGGCACATATTTATTGAACTATGATTCCTGTGTGAAAAAAGCATCTAAAACTTGAGATTGTATTGTTGACAAATGATCACAGTATTTTCAAGGGAAGATACTTCTGCCTTAGGCTTTAGAGAAAATGTCTCACTCTGTAACAATTATAACTGAAGGAAGTGTAGGGTAGATCATGGGAGTTCCAGAATAAAAACTGATTGAAAATGAACAACCATGAGTCACTAGAAATTGATACGTCCTAAATGGTAGGAATGATGCTTTGTAGATCAAATTTAGTTCAGAGCACTAGCAATGTTATCATTATCAGACTGTCCATGTATAACTAATCCTAGTCTCTAGAAGGCTAAGTCTAAGAAGAAAGCAGAACAACAAAAATAACAATAATAGCAAAAAAAAAAAAAAAACCCCAAAAAACAAAAAAACACACACCCACAAAAAAGATCTAACCTTTTCCAATTACCAAGGTCTGCTTTTAAGTAGACGTCAAAGCTAACATCATCACCTAGATAGTTGTCTTCATAATTTTTCACAATGATTTTATTGTTATTCTCAACAGATGTTTTATTACTTTAAAAGAGCTTAAAAATGAAGTCCTAATATACCCAAAGTTAGATTACTCAATGTATATACCTTATGTCTGAAAATAATTTAAAATCTGTGAAATTAAGCATTTTGTTCAAAGCATTTACAACCATTTTATAAGAAATCATTGTAAAAGTCCAGTGAATTAAAATGTAAAATTTTTAAAAATGTCTACAACTCTAGTTAGAAATTACTGAGGCACATTTTTAAATTAATTTTTAGTTTCTCAGTCAGTTTTGACAGTTTTTTTTCCCTCTATT
Organism: Mustela nivalis; assembly: GCF_964662115.1. Classification (NCBI taxonomy): domain Eukaryota; kingdom Metazoa; phylum Chordata; class Mammalia; order Carnivora; family Mustelidae; genus Mustela; species Mustela nivalis. The sequence goes on from NC_139026.1 coordinate 38,669,533, forward strand.
GTGAAAATCAAGAAGAGAGGTATAGGTTTGCATGATGATTCAATAAAGATGCCTTAAAAATAACCAATGTCTTTACATTTATAAATCTTTATTAGCATGTGTTGAGTCTTTATAATATTTAATATTATTTAAGTACTATTTCAATACTCTATCACTTCATCCTCTCTTTACAATAAGGAGGGAGACATTAAATTATCCCCATCTTACAGATGAGGAGACTGAAGTTAGGAGCGACTAAGGAGTTTACCCAAGTCACACAGCTGGCAAGGAGTGTGAGCAAGATCTCTACCCAGAAGGTGTAGCTCCAGAGCCCGTGTTTCTGGTCACTCTGCTAACCTACTCCTCTTCTGGAAAAGCATGCAGTGGTTTTGTCAGATTAACCCTGAATTGAACGAATAGTTGAATTCTGGAGGGAATATATGAAAATAGTGGGAATTACTTTGAAAAGCCCAATTTAAATTTGTCAACATGACTAATACGGGAGGTCCAATGATCCTTCCTCTTCTATGGTAATTTAGTAGCAGCAGGAATCCTCTTCCTTAAATCCCGATCTCTTCACGCCACACTCCTTCTCAGAAGCATCTATGGCGAATTCCAAGTCTCCTTTCCAAGGCAGTTAGTTAGCTGCTTCATCTCACCACCCCCATTAGGTCAAATATACTTGCAGTTTTTGCAGGTTAATTTCTATCATTTTTGAGCCTTCACTGATTGTATCTTCTATCTTAAAGGTTTTTAAACTGTTTGCCTGTATCTGGGAAATCTCTAAGTCATTCTGCTAACAGATTCATGTGATGATAATGACCAGGTAGCTAAATAAGATTGTATATAATTTTTCCCTCATAAATTTTTTTATTCTCCTTAGATTTTAAGACTTTTTTCTTTTCATACTATTTGTACTTTAGACTTTAAAAAGTCAGGGATTTAAATATTTTGTAGGAGTCCTCCAGTGACTGGTGATATCTTTACCATTCTTTATACAACTTAGTAAGTATTGCTGTGTACTCTACTTTCTCTGTGTGAGTTTTTAGAGCCATTTTAAAAAGAGTAAAAATTACTTAAAAGACGAGAGACAGACTGGCATTAATGAGTTAATGGCTGTAGAGTTTGAAGGATGGCATTTTTTAGAAAAACATTTGTGAATGCAGAAAAATCACGGACTTCCTGCTGTCCCTTGATTCATCCATAATTTCATTGGGACTCATTTAAAAGTATCTACATTGTTGAAAATCCATTTAATTTCCCATTCACAAAAGCATTCAACTGGCGATTGCTTCAAACAGGGAAAATTGCTGCTCAAGTATTCAAGATGCCCTGAAAAGAACACTGAAAACTTGAAAGATGAGGAAACTCATGACCCAAAAGGATATGAAAAAGTTGTTGAGAAATGTGACTGCTTATTACTGTTGAGGCCTAGCCATGCTAGAAAATGGTATTTGCTTATTAAGGTAAACCTGCAGATAATTAGTTTCTCATCTTAGACACGGTTAATAAACAATAGCAATGACCTTAAGAATCACATCCTGGTTATTCTCAAATAATATAATATACCCAGACTCAAGTATTTCTGAGGACAAACTATTTCTTTCAATTAAAGAGAATTTAGGAAAGTGTGTGTTGTTTTTAATCATAACAAATACTGTCCTTTGCCTTCCTAGTGACTATACTGAAAACATTTAAAATGTGAAATTAAAATGTGAAAAGACATCTTTATCCTATAAATATTAATGATTCACTGATAAAAACTCACAGTATTCTGTGAGAAGTAGAAAGAGTAATTAAATTTAGTGCAGGATGTCCCATCTTTGCCAAATCAAAATATCATTTGGTAGGTTTATTAAAAATGAAGATTCTCTACTTACTGAATATTATCACTTACATTTTGAGCTCCATGCATTTGCCTGGTATAGTTTTAGTCACATTTGTTCATTATAATGCTGATTTTTTTAAAAAGATTTTTATATATTTATTTGACAGAGAGAGAGAGATCACAAGTAGGCAGAGAGGCAGGCAGAGAGAGAAAGGGGGAAGCAGGCTCCCCCCGCTGAGCAGAGAGCCTGATGCAGGGCTTGATCCCAGGACCCTGAGATCATGACCCAAGCCGAAGGCAGCGGCTTAATCCACTGAGCCACCCAGGTGCCCTGGTGCCCCTATAATGCTGAATCTTTAAAACAACCCAGTGAGTTACAGATGAAGAAACTGAGGCTCAGTGAGGTAATTCAACAAGTGTCACTCAAATAAGGCTTTATCCCAGATCTCATTGATTCCACTAAGCACCCTGCCTCTTCCCATCTCTAAATCAATCACTGGAAGACTAAGGACTTGAATAAGTGTGTGTGTGTGTGTGTGTGTGTGTGTGTGTGTGTGTGTGAGACCTTAGCTTTAACATAATGTATTCTTAAATTCTTGTCTTAATTTTCACTTCTTGGACTTTAGGGAAAGTGTGACTAAATATACGTGGCCCCTGACATTTTTTTTTTATTTTTAAGATTTTATTTATTAATTTGACAGACAGAGATCACAGATAGACAGAGAGGCAGGCAGAGGCAGAGAGAGAGGGGGAAGCAGGCTTCCTGCTGAGCAGAGAGCCTGATGTGGGGCTCGATCCCAGGAACCTGGGATCATGACCCTAGCTGAAGGCAGAGGCTTTAATCCACTGAGCAACCCAGGTGCCCCAGCCCCTGACATTTTAATCTTTGAATATTATTTTTTGATAATAGTAAAGACCAGTGTCTATGGAATGGGATCAATAATTTTTAATAAAACATCCTTAAAAAAGGCATTTGACATTCATTTTTTGCTTCCTTATACTATGAAACCTCATAAGCTTCACATGTGTATAAGCTTATTGAGTGCAGAGAAGGAAATACATAGACACACTTTGGTAGTATATATTTTAACACCATCCCCCTTTCCTCAACACACACACTCAGTCACACTGTAAATCAGAGCACAGGATAAGGTTTTGTGTACCATGTTGGGCATACAATTTGTACACAACGTTTGTACATAATACTGAAGCAAGTATTTTTGATGCTGGGTGACAGATTTGACCATTAAAGTGGCACATAACATGAATAAATTTTTGGTTTTTGCTTATTTCTTTTATATCTTGAAACACAAACACAAAGTATGCCTTACTCATTCTTGAGATGGTGTTCAAGGCCAGGACTTGCCCACCATTTCTCTGCCTACTTCACTGAGACACTGAAATGGTTATTTGATAAGGACTCAATGAAGAACTCACTTCAAATGCCTAACCTTTCTAAATAGATATTTGAATTAAACAATTGTTTTTATTTAGGGAAATAAAAAATAAAATAAAAATAAATTATTAATACAGTTACAAGAAATTAAAAATACGTTCTTTCCATAAAGCAAATGCTCTTCTTTAAAGCTCATTATATTTAATGAATACTCTAATAATAACATGTTGTGCTTCTCTGCTCATAGAGCTCTTCTTTATAGATCTCATTGTATTTGAGGTCGTTTACAAAACAGTAGTAGAAACTGTACTTGTTTCAGATATAGAAAAATGAAACTTAAGGCACCTGGGTGAGTCAGTCAGTTAAGTGTCTGTATTCGGCTCAGGTCATGATCTCAGAGTCCTGGAATCAAGCCCCACATCAGGGTCCCTGCTCAGCGACGGAGTCTGCTTTTCCTTCTCCCTCTACTTCTCCCCCGGGCTCTGCCCTGTTCCTCCCCCTGCTAGTTTTCTCTCTCTTTCTTTCAAATAAATAAATAAATAAATAAATAAATAAATAGATAAATAAGTTATCTTGGGGGGGAAAAGAAAAGTGAAACTCACAGGAATTAAATTTAAGAAATTTAAGAGAACACAGATAGTAAATCTAAGGTTTTCCAATACTGAGTCCGAGTGTCCTTCTACAGTGTCAGAGCTGTCTCTGAAAAGCCTTCCCCTAGAATCCAACTAGCATTTGTAGAGCATCTGTAGTGCTTTCATGTACTTGAGCTCATTTGATCCCCACAAGACCCAGGAAGGCAGGCATTTTTAGACCTATTTTAATGTGCATTGCGTTTCTAAAACTGGAAGGAGAACGTGTTATCACCTAGGATTTAGGGCTCTTTGGAATGCTACTGAAGCATTCCTAAAGCATCACAAAAAATAAAATTAAATGAAATTTTGGTCTAAAGAGATGACCTAGATGGCTATTCAATACCTTGTTTTTTTCATCCCTAAAATATGCTTCTTTAGAACATCATCTTTGTCTTCTGGGTAGTCTCTGTAGTGCATACATCAATACAGAACTTGTTCCTCCCTGCATAGACTAGGAAGTGACCACTATTAAGATCAGTTATTGAATTTATTCTACTCATTGCATTAAACTTTTATGTTCATTATTGATGTATTCTATTATAATTATTATGGCAGAATTGAATTAAAAATTACCAATGGTATTTTTTTTTAACAGACTCTGACAACTGGTATATGTGTGAAAATTCTAAATTGTTCTCTGAAAAATTGTATCAAAGTGGTATTCTGCAAAGGCAGGTCTTATGGTACTTAAGTTCCAGATGACATAAACAAAGTAAATTTTTTTTCTGTAGGAACTGGTCCATGTTTTGTATAATCAAATCCTGGAACCCCCATTGGATGAATCTGGCATAATATCCAATTTTGATTTTTATCTTTGGTTTGCCATTTCCATCTGAAAAGAAAGGATAATGATTCCCTTTTTAAAAAAAGATTTTATTTATTTATTTGACAGAGAGAGAGAGAGAGAGACAGCGAGAGAGGGAACACAAGCAGGGGGAGTGGGAGGGGCAGAAGCAGGCTTCTTGTTGAGCAGGGAGCCCCATGAGGGGTTCAATCCCAGGACCCTGGGATTAGGACCTGAGCTGAAGGCAGACGCTTAACCAACTAAGCCACCTAAGTGCCAGGATAATGATTTCTTGTAAACAGTATTATATTTATATTTAAGAAATCAGGCAGTCAAAATGAGAAAAGGTAAGGGAGACTTGATTAATTCAGTGGGTGAATTTTTAGTAAGTAATTAGACTTTAGCCTGAAGTGGCTAGAGAAAGTTGACAGTAACAAAAATGCTTAAAAGAAAATGTGCTTCAGTACTCATCCTATTGTGTATGTTTAATATATAGCTTTATAAACAATGGAGAAGGTCGATAATTCAGTTTCCATTTAATATGTATTCATTAACCATAGAATATGCTAGAAAAGATTGTTGTTATAAGAATTAAAAACAAGCAGATTAATATTCACTTATTTAGGAATGGGAGTCAGGTCTTCAAATAGCAAATGCTTGATGATAAAAGCTCTTGAGTTATTATAAGGATAAATAATTGTTCCAAATTGCCATCTTCCACTGCAATCAAGATAAATTTCTTAGGCGTCTGCTGAAAGAATAAATTCTCAGTGAAGTACGTTTTAATAGAAGAGTCTTTACAGCACAACTATCATGTAAAATCAATCATATTTCCCTTAAAGAATATAGAACAGTAGAAATTGCAGAGTAAGTTCAGGGAACAAAACCTTTCCAACACTGTTCTAAAACCGAGTTGGGATGGTGCCCAGCCCACTAAAAAAAAAAAAAAAAAAAAAAAAAAAGTTTTTATTTGTGAAGAATTTTCTTGAGCTACAAATATGTAATAAATGTGCTATTTGAATACGATGTAGACTATATAATTAACATTTTTTCTATCTGTTCAATTATAATTTTCGACCACAAATGACATCTCAAAGTTAAAAATTGTTTCTAAAGATAAATATAGCAAAAATGTCCTCCAGAAAAAATTCCTTTAAGTTAGCTCAGATATTTGTCTAAGGAAGATTTATTTTTAAACAGAAATGAGACATTGTTAAGCAAAATTTTTAGGATGATTAAAAAAAAAAAAACCACTGTTACTGCTTTTCTCTCACTTCCATAAGGATCCAGATACAAGATTCCTCCTCACTCTTTATGTCTTATCAAAATGGATGCCCCACTCTTTTCCAAAAAGCCAATGTTAGCCAAAAGCTTACTGCTTACTTCTATAGATGCTTATCTTTTACTTTGAAATTCTTAATAAGTAAAAGAGTAAATTTCCATCAACATAAATGTAGGTATCTACCAGTATTCTAGTCACCATTTGTGGTGACTGTGCATCTGCCATTTCTCATTTATTACACTGTAAAAACAGACCATTTCTTGATCCACTTAAAATCTCAATTTAAATCAAATGCATGTACTTTGCAAAGGGAACAGTGCCTGTTGCTGCTTGCTCCTTCTCGTGAGAAAATAATAGTGGGACATAGTAAAAAAATGGCATAGTAAAAAAAAAAAAAAAAAAAAAACATTGAATTTCCAAAGACAAAACGAGGGGCTCAACAGGGATCGAAGCTTCGGACAAACGCCATTACCGAGTTTTCGCTTTACTTTGCGTTTCACTGAGTGTGCGCCGAAGCCGGTAAACAAACACGGTTCCTCCCTGTTATTCTGGGCTAGTCTATGATGGCTAACCCTGAGGTAAAAGACCGATTTGTGAGTATTTATTCATACATGCATTTTAAGGGCACAAGGCATTTTTTTTTTTTTTTACACATCTTACGGTGACGTTTTTGTAAAACAAGTGGGAAAAAAGAGGACCGAAAAGACGGTTTCATTTCATGAATTCATAGTTGGTGGAACAATGGAAGGATACCACAGAACAAAACAAAACCAATGACCAATAAAGGGAAGGACACACTAGCTTCTCCCTGACCACTTCCAAATCTAGGGGATCTTCACAGTGCTCTCTAGTTATGCCAGTAATTCATCACTAATCCTAAAGTACCAGCATTTCCTTATTTACTTAAAAATATATATATCTGATGTGATGGTGTCCCTGGGATAACATCAGGCCTATTCCCCTTTCTGTGTGTGTGTGTGTGTGTGTGTGTGTGTGTGTGTGTCTCTCTCTCTTTTTTTTTTTTTTTTGGTGGAAAAGAAGTCGCAAAATTGAGTGAGTGCAGTGGGGATTGTGAGTTGTGGTACTGGTGGGTGTACTGTCAATTTTCTGTGGTACTGGTGGGTATACTGTCCATCTTCTGTGTCATGGTGGAAAAAAGGCAGAAAATCACACCCCAGAGATACAGCCCAGCTTTCTCTCTCATTCACTATTTCACCAATAGCTTAGTTTGAAGAAATGAAGGTATGTGCTAGACAGTAAATCAGATAACTAATAGATGGTTAAGGAAAGGACTTAAAAATGTTTGAAACATTTGGCCCTAAAATGGTTAAAAAGTAGAGGCCTAGGAGTAGACTGCCAGGGCATTCCCAGTGGAGGGCTTGATACACCCCTGCCAAATAACCCTTGGTCTTTCACAGAACTCGGGCTTGTTATGTGATTGTGGGTGTCATCTTCCAGTTGGTGATTTATTTGATTAAATCAAAAGAGGAAAGTCCAGATGACCTGCCAAGGAATGAGAACCATGACTATGAGCAGGGTTTTCAGTGCAGACAGAACTACCCAGCAAGTAGACCCAGACCATTACTGACTGTGAAAGGCTATGCAAATTCTTTATGTCTTGGTGACTTGGCTGTTAAGGATTTATAAGTGCTTTAAGCATTGGTGTTAAGGAGCATGAGGGATGATGGAGATAAAAATGCACGGCCCAGTGCTTGGCTTATATGGAGAAGCCTTAGGAAGCATGGGCTATCACTGCTCCTCTAGCCTGTATAGTTCACTGAAAGGAAACCATGTGGAATGCATGGCCCCAGTGAGTCAGATCAATTGCTATTCATCGATGTGTCATCTTTGAGGCAGAGGAGCAACACGAGCATGTTCTTTAATTTATAATCAAATGTGTGTTTTCAGTTACCAGCAAGGAATTTTTTTTTAATCAAGACAAATAGATATAAGCTTAAATTAGACATAAATTAAAGATTCTTTAATTTATGATCAAATGTGTATTTTCAGTTACCAGCAAGGAATTTTTTTTTTGTTAAATCAAGGCAAATAGATATAAGCTAGAATTCTGGATAATGGCAGAAGTCAAACAGCTGAGCTCACTGAAACTTTAACCGTATGTGTAAGCGGGTATGCCAGTGATTGTGGTATGTCTCCGTGCATTGGGGTAGTTGCGGCAAATGTAAGTAAAATTGTGGTGATTTGTAGGAAATTGTGTGTGGGGGATACTTACGGAATAATGTAATATTCCAATTATGGATTAGTTCTGCTTTGGATCTTTCTTGAAGTGGTGTACATGTTGGTGGACAAGATTTGAGTCTGAGTATAGCCCCTGGGATGAGCTGCAGGGTTTTATACTTGGAGCAGCAGAAAGAGATAGACGATTGGAAACTCCACCCAAAATTTCAAATAATGGGCCCAGATAAATAAAATTTACTAAGGAAAATATGAAGTCTTGTATTGGATTTTAAAATAAAATAGTCACAACTCTACAAGTATTGGATGAGTGAAGCTCAGTCTTGGAAGCTAATATTGACAAAGTAGGGTTTTTATGCACTAAAACTCCTTTAGGCACAAATGAAATCATGTAAATGTCCTCTAAAAGCTCAAGTAGCACTAGATTGCACGAGCATACGCTGTTCAGCGCAAAGACAGAAACAGTCCCAGAGAAGCTGCATGATTGTTTAGCCCTTGCTGTCATATTTTAAGAGGAACAGTGTTCAAAGGAGAGTAAAGTTGGATACCTCTAGCAACACGATTACTGGAGGGACCTGGGAATATTAAATTTAGAGACTACAAGGCAGGGTGATGTCCTCAGTGTTAAAACGTTGTCATATGGAAGCGTAGCGTAGTCATAAATTGGTACCATTTTGTATTCATTTTACTCAGAGGCAGGTTTCCTTTAGTCTGAATAGTTCAAAATAATGAGTTCTGTTACAATGTTAGATGAAACCTTGCATTTTTAAATGTTCCCCTTCCCTTACAAAATCTGAAGATTTGGCAGTGCTGGACTTTGAAGGGTTGTCATCTTTTTTTTTTTTTAAAGACTTTTTTTTAAATTTTGGCGAGAGAGAGCGCGAGCGAGTGCGCACACACTAGCAGGGAGGAGGGGCAGAGGGAGAAGCAAATTCCCAGTTGAACTAGGGGCCTGAGGTGGGGCTCTACTACAGGACTCTTGGATTATGGCCTGAGCCCCAGGCAGACACTTAACAGACTGAGCTACCCAGGCACACAGGCTGTCACCTTTTTGAATCGGGCTATACTCCCCATTTTGCCAGAGTACTCAGCATTTCTATTACCCTCAGTACTGAATTCCGGTGCCTTTTGTTCTCATCATTATATTACACTGTTGTTTTCTTACGGTAAAGAAATATTTCTTTGTTTTCATGTTTCAGTTAAAACTGGGAAAAACGAAAGTAGATGACCACATGTTTTTTTCTTTCTTAAGATTTACTTATTTATTTGGGAGGGGGGCGGTTGGTGAGGAGCAGAGAGAGAATATCCAAGCGGACCCCCACAGAGCGCAAAGCCATCACCCTGAGACTGTGACCTGAGCCTAAACCCAGAGTCGGATGCCTGAACGACTGAGCCACCCAGGTGCCCCAGAGGATCATATGTTTTAAGAAAGTCTTTCTTTTATAGGAGTGAAGAATAGTCAAAAGAAGGGTGTCAGTGTCAAAATACTAGGTACCATTAGGGACAGCTCAAGTGTCTTAAACACATGACTTGTGTGTATCCTCTGCAGGGACTTGGATTTGTTTCATGGGCTCTCTCAAGAACAGCAATGTATGAAATTACAGGAGGAGGGCTTTGTGTAGGCTGGGAGTACGTTATGAAGTACGAGGGCTTTTAAGCAAGGGACTTGCTTTGAAAGACTTTGAATCCCCACTCAGCCACTTGTTGTGTGATCCTAGGAAAGTAACTAGACCTCAGATTTTCCTCATTTATAAAATGAATATTTGATTATGTCTCATGCAGTTATTTAAAAGTATTACAAATGTCAGGTGTAAATGTCTCACACATTAAGATTCAATGAATCATAGTTGTTTAATCTCTTATTAACTAGTATTATTTAGGGTAAAATAGCATTACTTCTTCCACCTAAATATAAAGGACTTTAAGGGAATATGGTTGCATTATTTCTACTCTCCTTTATATGTTTTTCTCTTGGCAATCTTTATACCACAGCAGAAGCTTTTACTATGAATAGATGACTTAAATTTTTATTTCTAGATTTAAACCATTTCTAGAAATACAGACTATATGCAGGGTTTTTTTTTTTTTTTTAAGATTTTTTATTTATTTGGCAGGGAGAGAGAGATCACAAGTAGGGAGAGATACAAGTGGAGGGTGGGGGGAAACAGGCTCCCTGCTGAGCAGAGAGCCGGATGTGGGGCCTGATCTCAGGACTCTGGGATCATGACCTGAGCCAAAGGCAGAGGCTTAACCCACTGAGCCACCCAGACACCCCATACGGGCACTTTTAAGACTACATATATTTTAAACTACTCTTGGGTCTTTTTCACTTGCATTTCCTGGCAGCACTTTGCAACACAGCACACCTAGAACTGAAAATTTTCTCCTCTCCAACCAAATGGCTGTACTTCTTAGCTTCCCAAATCACTTAATGGAACCAATTTTCTCCCAGTTTTTAGGGCCATTGATATCAAGACTGAGAAATTTTATGTTCACCATGTGTCTTGACGTCATCTCCTTTCATTTATTCCTAATGCTCTCTCCTGAGCATTAGGTTCAATTAGCTCAAGCAAACATCACCTCTTGGCCAGGCTTCCTGTTGTGGGTGGCTCCAGGCACTTCCATGGTTTCACTGACCACATCGCCTGAACACTCCCTAAATTAATATTTCTAGCCCTTTCCTCTTTCCTGAGCAGGGCCTGGCCACTTAGTCCAACTACTCATGAACATTCTCACTCGTAAGTTCTACTTTATTTCAACCTCAGCATGTCCCAAGCTACACCTATGATGCCACTACCTACATGTTCTTCCTTTTGGGCTTTTAGTCTTAGAAATATTGCCTTGTCAGCCATCTTAGACATTTAATGGTTATCCTTGAAGCCCTCTCCCTTACCATTTGCATTTAGTAAAATGACACAGCTCAACAGTTCTATTATCTAAATACCTTATATCAGTTATCATTTCTTTCCCTCAGTCATTACTGCTGTTTATTCTCAACATTCCATTATATATCTTCATACCAACATTCAATAAGTATTTGTTCAATTAGTTTATGTTCTAATTTACTCAGTGCCTGGAACCAGTAATGAAATCTACTTTTTTTTTTTTTTAATTTACTTATTTGACAGGCAGAGATGACAAGTAGGCAGAGAGGCTGAGAGAGAGAGAGAGAGAGAGGAGGAAGCAGGCTCCCTGCTGAGCAGAGAGCCCGATGCGGGGCTCGATCCCAGGACCCTGGATCATGACCTGAGCCGAAGGCAGAGGCTTTAACCCACTGAGCACCCAGGCGCCCCATGAAATCTACTTTTGCTTGAGGAGTAATATTTTAAAAATTTGAAGTAGAGTTGGCATACAGAATTACACTAATTTCGGGTGTACAGCATAGTGATGTGACAGTTCTATACATTTAAAAATGCTGGCCATGATAGAGGGTTACCAATTGTCACTGTACAAAGTTAGGACAATATCATTGACTATATTTTCTGTGCTGTAATTTTCATCCCTAGGACTTATTTATTTTATAACTGGAAGTTTGTACCTCTTAATCCCCTTCGCTTATTTTGCCATCCCTCCTTCCTCCTCCCCTCTGGCAACCACCAGTATGTTCTCTGTGTGTGAGCCTGTTTCTGTATTTTTTTTTTTTTTTTTTGGTCTGATTAACTTCCACATACAAGTGAAATCATATGGTATTTGTCTTTCTCTGACTAATTTCCCTTAGCATAATACCTTCTAGATCCATCAGTGTTGCTGCAAATAAGATTTCATTCTTTGGGGAGCCGAGTAACACTCCATTTTGTGTATGTATATCACATCTCCTTTATCTGTTCCTCTATCGCTAGCTAGCCACGTAGGTTGCTTCCATATCTTGGTTACTGTAAATAATGCAATAAACATAGGAGTGACTGGGACCAGTAATTAAATCTGTTGCTTGAGTTATTATACCCCATTTCGTAGATTCTAGGATGTACTGTGAAACATCTGTGAAATTGGAATGTATCTTATGATAGATGGTGTTTAATCGGGAGCATTTTTGTTTCTTAAATTCATGTACTTTAAAAGGAATGGTGCCTTGGATTTGATGAAACATGCTAATGGTTTTCTGACTACTTCCCCAGCCTCTAAGACTTTCTGTTTTCTCTGTCTCATCAATCCCTAGTGACTTTTTTGTGAGCAGTCAGAACAGGTCTTAGAAAACAAAATACTGAATATGAAATGTTTGCATAATCCTTAAGCCTATCTTATTTTCTCATTTTACTTTTTCCATTATTTGGTCAGAATCCAGCAGCCTGTATCTCCTTCAACTTAATGTTTACCTCTTCTTACCTGCCTAGGAATTCTTTGAAGTCTATTGTTCGTAGGATAAAAACCTACACTTCCTTAGCATAACATAAAAGGCCTTTCCCCATATGATCATAATGTAATTTCCCTGCCTTTCTTCATGTTTCCTACACACTTTAAGTGTCATTTTCACAAACTTTATCAGTGTTTTTTGAACAGTCATGCCTCCGTATGTGCTATATGTTTTGCCTTGAAAGACTTTTCTATGACTCAATTCAACCTATCACATAGAGTTTCATTTTTCCTGGATCTCTCAGAAGTCTTTCCTGGATCCTCTGACTCACTCTCCTTTTTGTGGATTTCCTAGCAAGGTGGCTGGGAGTGTGGAATCTGGAGTCAGAATGCCTGAGTTTGAGTCGAGCTACAGCATTTACCAACTCAATAAACTAGTAGTCACTTAATCTCTCTGTACGTCATTTTTCCTTCAGGAAAGTGGGGATAATACTAGCAACTTCTTACAAGGTTGTTGAGAGAATTATGTGAGTTAATATGTTCAAATCACTTAGGGGAGTTCTGGGTACAGTTTTGAGTGTAATGCCTGATAATTGTTTGCCTCATCAATTAAAGAGCAAGCCTTTCCTTGATGGGGACAATATCCTGCTTTTCTTTGCATCTTCAAGCCCCAGGCTAGCTCCTGACACGGATCCATATCCCATAAGCACTTAATAAGGAGTGCCATCTGTTAAACATCAAAGAGAAGCACAAATTTGTCATATTTGGTCAAATGGATAAGTTATTTTTGGCAGGTTGTGTGCACAGAGCGCGTTAAAAGTGGTGAGCGTTTCATTTAAAGTGGGGGATTTCTTATCATCTCCTGCTTGGAACGGGCAGTATTAAAATAGTGGCGGGATCGAGCTTGTGTCTGAGGGTGTTATTTTGGTTCTCTCACCTCACGTCAGTTTATCTTTTGCAGTTTTTAATTGCCTAGGGAGCGTGACCTGGGTCATAACTCCAACCAGCTGCATCGACGTGAAGGGTGAGTGATAGTTATGCCTATAGAATATTGTGCTTTTAAAGGTCACAGCTAAAATGTTACCTTGCAATAAACTGCAAGCCGTTCACTTTGTCTTGTAGAACAAGCTTGTCTGACAGTGGAAAGGACAGGGTCCTCTGTGTGGTGGGGCACAGAGATGGCAGAGAAGGAATGACGACTGAGCGCCATCTTCCTGTTCTCCCCAGTGTTCTGGGATACTGCTCCCTTTTCTTCCTCTCTCCGTCAGTCTGTCTTTCTCTTCTGCCTGAGCCTGTCCTGGAGGTCTGGACGCTTGGCACCTGTCCTGGTCATGGGTAAGGTGACCTGGAAGTGTTTGCTTGTGTCAAAGAGCAGTAATGCTTGCCAAAGAGGACCCTTTTCGGAGTGATACCACTGACTATAGCTAATTGGGACTTAACACTGTACTAAATTTTCACCTTTTTTTTTTTGTATCAAGTAAATGAACAAATGAGTTAAAGAAACTGAACAGTCCATATTTTTCATGCAGCTTGGGGAAAGCATAGCCTTTGAAGGCAGTCTACCTCAAAGCATTAAATACGTATATTATTAACCTTGTAAGAGGTATGAAGTAGTGTATGAAAGGAGTATTCAGTGATCTTCCCTGATAAAAATGAGGTCAATATGGCCTCATGCATTGATCATGGGTATTATAGTCAAATAGATCTATCTAAATTAGCCTCAAATTCTGCTGTATCATTTTGTAAGACGCTACGGAGTCTTGGGTTTATTGTTTGTAAAAGGAGTAATGATAACACTCATCATGGCCAAGGTTAGTATGAGGTCATATATGTAACATACATGACACATAGTACTTGATGTAGGTGTATAATGACCAACTGTAAACTCAAATGAATTTTAATATGTGGTCCTTTAGAATATTGGTTAGAGACTAAGTTTATGATTTAGTAATCTCTACACATTGGATGATTAGGTGAACAAATCCTACACCCAAAATATGTAATTGTTATCAAATTCCCACTGAGTTGTAGTTAAAAATACTCAAGTTCTCCTCAGTAAGGTGGAGTACTCAAAAAGGGTTTTTATTCTTTCTGCAATGGAGTCACCAGTAAGTTTGCCAGAGAAAAGTTTGTTCCATTTTAACACCCATTTTAAAAGCTAAACTAGATATTTCTAGTTTTTTTTAAAGAGTGCAATAGTGGAATCATAATTCTGATAGTCTCTGTCCTGATGTATAAAGTGCATTTAAAACACAATTTCTATTATTTAGAGACATTGCCCTGTGAATCTAGGACACTACTAATTTATTCATATATTTAAACAAAATATGTACAGTTGATTTGATGCCTAGATGAGAAGAAAGGAATTTTAAAAGAAGATAATGTCAATAAGGAAATTCAGCCATATTTGGTTGTTACTGCCTAAGAGACAGTAATTATAGCTGAATATGGATTTTTATATGAAACAATAGAGTTCCTACATCTAGATGTCTGAATTTTTAATTAATAAAAAAGAATGGCACCGTTTCTGATATTCAGAAATAGAAGCTATGTAGTCCCTCCTGGCAGCCTATTCTATTTTTGATAAAATAACACTTTGTATGAAAATGAGCAATCGGGCTTTATTCCCATCTTTCTTGGATTTGTCTGGTCCTCCATGGCAATGGATATAGTTCTTCAGTATGTCTTTCAATAAGATAGCACATAGTTCAGGTACAGCAATCTAATTTTTTCACTAACTTGATAATAGTATACTTAAAATCTTTAATTGGCATTTGGTCAAATATTTATCTTTTTGTTGTTGTTGTTCATCAGATCCTGAGCCTAGGGCTCAGGGGAGTGGGATTGTGGTGCCTCGACTATATGCTGTTTTATCTGGGAGTAGAGAAAATTTCCTGGTTCTTGGGGAGGTTTCTTTGTAGAAGTCACTCTCAGCATACAGTGTAACTTTAGTGGCACAGAAGCAGGAATGTCATGTTGATTGCAAGGGCCCAAATCCATATGCTCTTCCTTCTGAATTTGTCTTCCTGAGTCCCCAGGTGAAGCTATGAAAACATTTGCCTTCAGTGTCCCTTGCTCAAGGCATTTCAAAATCTCTCCCCGTTGTCACTGCGTGGTCACCATTTTGGTATCACATGCTCCAAAAGGAATATTTTCTCAGTGCTTCACTCTACTAGAATTTCTCCTGTTTTCTATGAAAGTGTACAATATAAGTACTCATTAGACAGAATGTTATGATCTCTCCCCCTCTTCCTGTTACTTCAGAGTGGTGTAGAGCAAGAACTCCTGAGTCAGACTTCCCTTCATGGTCTAGCTCCAAAATATCACTAGCTGTGTGACCTGATACGTCACTTCTCTACCTCTCAGATTCCTCATTTGTTGAAGAGAGAGAAAAACTGCACCTATGCCATAGGCTTGTTTTGAGGATTAAGCAGTTTTATTTGTTAAATTCCTAGCACAGTGTAGCAAGCACTCAAGAAGTGTTAACTATTATTTCAATGTAACACTGAAGTAATCTAAAATTATAGGGTATTTTGTTGGTTTGGTTGTTGTTTTTTTTTTGTTTTGTTTTGGTAATTTCTCAAACCTTAGCTCTTTCGTGGCTTCTTAATGTCCCTTAGAATATTTTAGCTCTGACTTAACATCATAGAAATTTAACCATGAGTCAGGGTAGAATTAACACAAGCTCATAAGTCTCAGGAAAGCTTCATACTAATAATTAGTAGAAGGTAGTTAAAGTTCATGTAATACAGTGAGGGCATCACCCGACTTGAAATTTATAAAGTCAGGGGCTCAGTTCTCAGATTTGCCAATTAAAATCTGCTTGTCTTTATAAGTTCTTTAATCCTTTTGAACATAATTTTCCCTTACTGTAAAATAGAGACAATATTATTAGCATGTAATTTATAGATGGTACCTCATTTATGTTCAATTGATAAACATTCAACTTGACTTCATTTCTGAACCGCAGATGTCTAATTGAGTACATGGGTAGACCACAGAAAAATAGCACCACTGTGGTGACTCATTTTAAGTAAAGACCTCTGACCTTTCAAATTCCCTAAGATACTGTGATGACAACTGAATGATTTTTCATGTGCCAGAGAACTTATCTGGGAAGTCCACCCAGTGAAGTAAAAGCTTTGAAAATAGCAATATTTCGTAAAAGAGAGATTACCAATGCTGCACTGTTTGAATCAACCTGCGCTAAAGCAGGATAATTTGAATGTAAAACACATAATCTTTTTCTGGCTTATGTTTATCTTTCTAGTCAAATTAGTGTGTCCCTATTGTTCATCAACCGAATTTTAATCATAGCCATTCTAGAACATACACATGCACTAGGGTAGTCTATAAACCATTGAAAGGAAGAGCTCCAATTTTCTTTTAGATAATGAAACAGAACAGAATTTTCCGGTATGTTTCCTGGATCCTTCCCTGCCCATGATTTCTGAGGAAAGGTGGTCAAGGGTGGTGGTTTATTGTTAAGATTGAATCCAGGAGAATTTGGGCTGGTTGGCATCCTGTTAATTGTTGGGATTATAAGCACTGTCTGATTTAAAGTTTCCATTTTCCAGGTGAGAAAAATTGAGAAACCTGGTAAATGAAGTAAATTGGTTAATCCTCAGACCCTGGGCTGGAACCTCGTCCCACCTCCCCGGGTCAGACTTCCTGTGAATTTGTTACTCTCTAATTCATGCGTTGTATTGAGGCATGGATCCAGACTTGGGAAATAGGTGTTTGTGCTTTACTGTCCAAAAGTAGTTTGTTTGCTTCGCAGGTCTTGAACTCTCTTATAATGAGGAGAGTCGTAAGCCTGGGGGAAGCTACATGCTACTTCAGTCATTAAAAACCAAGCAAAGGAGATTTTTCTTTTATGATTAACAATCTCATGATATTGAGCCACCAAAATACTTCTTTCTCCCTTACATGGAAACGTTTTGTAGGCTCCCCTGTTTTGATCTATTGGAGCTTCCTTAGTATTTCTAGAATCCTGAGTTTTTCTTTTGGATTTAAGTGTAGTGCAAACTGGAAAGCAGATATCCTTTGGAGATTTGTATTTATAAAATGTGATATTTTACTTTTTTAAAAATATTTTACTATTTTTCCCCCTTAAAAGGTTTGAAAAATAGGGTGCACTAGGTTCTTACTGGTAAGGGTAGAGGTGAAGAAAGTAACATTTTATAATTACTGGGAAAAACGAAAAGCAAAAGCAAAAACACAACCTGTAACACAATTTGGGAAATTCATTTCATGCCAGAAATTAAGTGGCACTGTTGCTCAATAGCCAATTTCAGGCAACATGGTTGTTGAGAAAATAATGGCCCAAGATCTTATATTCAAAAGGCAGGTGATGTCCCATCACCCAGCAACTTTAGTAAGCTATTCATGAAATTATTTCTGCATTTGTTAAAACAATGATAGGAGTAAAACTTCCCCAAGAATGTGGGTATTGAGGTATATCTCCTTTTAAGAACTCAATCATGAGAGTCCACCTGTGAAATTAAGTGCCTAAATACTTAATAACTAGGGTGCTCGAAGCTGCAAACATTTCCAGGTCCTGAAAACTAAACAGGCAGTAGAGATCCAGAGAAAATGATGGATTTAAAAGCTTGTGCTTGTGGCTGCCAGGCTCTGCGCGCTCTGCCGATCTTGCAAAAAAAGAAGCTCCCTGGTAGATCTTTCCGAGGTATAGATGCAGGCCCTTTGTCAAGAGGCAGCTGCAGGGGTAAGACTTGTGGTATGGCAGGAAGGGGCTGGAATATAGTGCCATCACTGAGCTCCGGGTAACTTCCTTGACCTGTCGTCGGCTGTTGCGTTACCTTGTGTATAAATGGAGGAGAATAGTATGGCTGGATGAAATCTTGGTTTTCTCCTAGGTCTAAATTTATCTTTCTTCTTTTTACATTTTTTCCCCTGCTTTTTATAATCCACCATCAGTAAATTAACTTCCATAGTTTAGACCCAAAAGGAAAGCTTTTTGCTCTTGGCAGAAATTACTATGTAATCATTCCACTTATCCCCAATCAGCTCCCCCTCCCACTCTGTTATTCAAATGTTTACTATGCTCACTTCCAAACTGTGTCTTCCAAATCGTGTCCTCACTCTCTTCAGACAATTCCTCTCTCATATAATAGAGATTCCTTTATATCATTCCTCACGGAAGAGATGTAATAGATAGATATTTAGATAATATGAGATTACATGAAAATAGATCATTTCTCACATAATGGGGTAGTACTCTCTCATCTCTTTTCTCCCAGATAAAGAGAGGCAAGCAGGCAGTAATTTCCTTGACATTTTGTACTTTTCAGCCACTTCTTCCTGCTCTACAAAGACATGAAATGATTCGGATTTCATAAAATTCTAACTTCCTTCCCTTCCATGTCTGTCTGCATTTTGCCCCTTTCTGCCTTTTTTTGCAGCCAGAGGACAACATTCCCTTATCTTTTCTTTATTTTCTCTTCAAACTCTTTCCCTCTCTACCCTCTACTCTACATTTCCCCCATGAAGCAGCATCAAGACGAAGATTGCTCAGCTTTCTTGATCCTAAGGCCCATGTAGAGTCCTTAGGGTCTCTCTTCTCCTGATCAAATTATATAATGTATCTCTAAGATGTCATACACGATATTTTAAAAAATAAATTTTCTTTGCCAAGGTGTTTTTTCGTTGTTGTTTTTTGGTTTTTTGGTGTGTTTTTTTGGTGCAAATCATTCAAAGTTTATTACCCTTAGTTTTTCACAGTCTCTGACAGAAGAGCCATTTCACTCCTTCTTGGAATTTTCCTGCTCATTTTCAGGGTATCATTCTCTGTTGTTCTTCTAGCTTTCTGTTCACTCTTTCTCAGCCACTTCTCTCCCTGAGCACACAGAGTTGCATTCTCAGCCCTTTTGCTCTCTGCACATTTCCTGGGCTATGTCTCATACATAAGCCTCAATCTTCAACTCCACCAATGAGCCCCAATTCATCTGTTCTGAGCTCTAAATCATTTTCTCCCTTCTCTTGGCAGCTCACCCTCCATATTCTTTTTGTACAAATGATAACATTATATCTCCCTCAGTGTCTCCGCTCTATTCCCCCACTTCTGCTCCCAGGCCAACCAGAAACCTGGGAGACATCCAATCAGGATGATTGTTTATCCTAAATGTTTCTCAAATCATCAGTTCCTTTCTATTCTTAGAATCTTGGGTGCAGCTCATCATTTCTTGATGGCATTATTGCCCATACCTGGTTGACTTCTCATTAGTCTTGTTGCTATCCAATCCAACTATCCACTATTGCTATTATAGTGATGTTTATAAAATTTCTAAACAAATGTCTAATTCCTTTGATTGAAAATTGTGGATCGCTGATTCTCTTCAGAGTCAAGTTCAGACTTATTAGCTTGATATATGATGCCCTTCAACAAAGTGGCTCCAACCCAGCTTTCTTTTTTAGGTAGCACATCTGAATCTAAAGTTACCAATGCAAATGGCCAAAAAACCCCACAAAAAACTGTATTTCTTAAGTTTCTTAAATTACTTAAAACAGACTCCAAGCTTCCATCCTTCCTGGTGGGTAGTAATGTCAATCTTAGTAAATACAGATGTTATCACCTAAAACTTGTTCCAAAGTTCAGAGACCTGCAGGATGCCCAAATCCTGGAAGTTCATTTGGTCATAATTCATCTGCTCATTCTAGTCTCCCCTGAGATGCCCAGTGTCTCAGCCAGCATGGCCTCTCAATTAGTTTTTCACTCTGATGGTTTTCTTTTCTTCGTTCCATACTTGGGGAGTAGGAATCTTTGTTCTAAGAAAACCTGCTTTCTTTATGCTCCTTTTCCTGGATACTAAGTATACTCTTCAGTGTGTTTAGAGTCTTCTCGAAAACAAAAAGTGAGGGGACGGTTGGGTAGATGGGTGGAATAGATAAAGGAAATTAAGAGGTCCAAACTTCCAGCTATTAAATAAGTCACAGAGATGAAAAGTACAGCATAGAGAATACAGTAATAAGACTGTAATAACATTGTTTGGCGACAGATGGTGACTACACTTATCGTGGTGAACACGGAGTAATGTATAGAACTGTTCAGTCGTTATGCTGTACATCTGAAACCAATACAATACCATGTGTTAACTATACTACAATAAAATATACTTCAAAAAATAAAGAATGAGTGCTACTGATTTCTTCCCTGGAAAGGAAATCCCTCTAGGGCAAGAAATGGTTTACTTACTGGGAGGAAAGTGTTAAGATGAAAATAAAAAATAACATTTTAACATATATTCTGCATTGTTACTTCACAACTTCAATGCATGTTCTAGCCATTCTACATTACTTCCCTTCAATCTTACCTGTTCTATGCTCTTTCTCACTTCTGTGCCTCTGCATGTGTTACATCTTATTTTCCATGCCCTCCCTCCTCAATTTCATCTAGACTTCCCTTTATGACTTAGTTCTCAGTTAAAAATGGTCTAGTCTGGGTTAAATGACAGAACACTTATTTATAGCATTCATCCATTCATTCACTCTCATTGATTGATTTACTCAACAAGAATGTATTAAAATAGCCATCAAGTGTCAGAAATGGTGGCAGGCACTAAAGATCCTGTGGTGAACAAGAGAGAAGACATAGGTCCTTACACAGTTTATGGTCTAATAGGAAGACAGATTTGAAAGATAATTGCCATAGGATTTTATCTCTTTGGGATTAAAAAAAAAATGTGTGTTGCAGTGATTCAAGAGAAAGTCTATTTTAGAAAATTATTTTATGCTACTTCAGAGATAATTTGGAAAAAAATTATCATGAAAGCCTTAATAGAGCCATAAAAATGGGTCATTTTACTTATAGAAATTATATGTGGCTAACAAGCCTTAGTAAGAAACTATTTCACTCATAGTTGAATTAAAAACTTTGACAGAAAAAAAGCCATGTTTCAGTCATTTTGTTTAAAATTTCTCACCACTATAAGTAATACTTTAAAATAACAATAAAACCAATACTCATTTTCAAAGACATAAAAGAAACAGATACATTCTTCTTTCACAATAACTTTTTTTTTTTTTTAAGATTAGAAGTGGTCTATAACTCCAAAGGTCAAATAGAAAATGTTAATGAAAACAGAATGTAGTCAAGTCAAATAAAATAAGAAAATAAACCAAGATTTTGCTTCAGGCATTGCAAATCTGATTCAAATAGCCTTCTCAGAAGATTAAACCTGCTATTTACTGAAATGTAAAGCAATGTTCTTATACATATTTACAAATAATTCTCCTTTTTAACATCAGGATGTAACATTCTCCCAAAGATAATAGCCTAAAATGATTTTATGTGTAAGAACTAATTTAAATGATTGTTGGAAAGTTAATTTAAAAAACCTGGATTTAGCAAAATAGGTCAAAAACCTTATGAAATTACTAATTACCAGTATTTAATAAAGAAAGCCAATGGGTAATTTCAATACTTAGTGTCCTAGAATCAAATTATAGACTTTTAATAGTGATTGAACAAGTCTATGATCATTACTGTTTCAAAGCTGTAGGAACTAATTTAAGTTTTTGCAAATACCGATCTAGCACTGCAGGTCTTTGGAAATTGTAAAGCATCATTTATATAACCAAAGGTCTATTTTCAAAGAGTGAGGCCCACTTATGTTCCAAGGTGTGCATTATTATTCACATAATGATTCTGGCACCCATGATATAACACCAGGGACATTAAAATACTCTTTATTTATGTGAAATGGTGTCATCTCTTTATTAATTACCATGAAGCATGTGCTAATTAAATGATCTGTAGTCGGACAGGTCAAGGATGATTCAGGAAAGACTTTCTTCCTAAATTAAAAGTGTCTACTGCAAAATCAAATAGCAATTTAACAGTGGAATTAATTTTTCACAGTTTTATGGAAAAACGATTGTTACTGAAAAATATTTCCATTGTCTGTCCTGAATTGATTATTTCTATCTCATGGTCGCCAGGCTTTCATAAAGGTTTTACCAAGAGATTGGAAAGAGTTTGCTGCCCACTCATGATGATGCTTAAAAAAAAAAAAAAAGGTTCTTCAGAATGGATCAAAGGCTGTAATTTCCATGCCATTTCTGCTCAATTTTCTTTTCTCCTAATGTTTTCATTTTTTGAAATGGCTATGATTGCAATCCAATTTTGCCCACACAGCACTGCATGCCTAAATGAACCATTTATCACAAACTTTTTGTCTTTTTGATGCTTGAGATTTTATTTGCTTAGAAATCCTTTTTTTTTTCTCCCCATTAATGTTTACCACTCAAGCTGCATTACAATTACCTTCAGTAATTACTACCTGTAGTGGCTTATATTATTCTACTCTCCAGATGTGGCACCAAAAGTTCCTATTTCAAACCAATTATATGTTAGTGTTGGAATTCATTCCTACTTCACCAAATAAAGATTCCCTTATCCATCCTTGAAATGTTTTAAGTTTTATTCTCATCCTGACGAAAAAGTACTGAAACTTTAACACAAAATATCAATCCTAACAGTTTTAATCTCAGAGATGTTCAGAACTCCTGAGATTTACCTGTTCCCTTGTATCAGTTGACATTAATCATTGTGATGGGACTATTCGAGCTAAATATTATAGCTACTGGTATATGTGTCGAAACACTTATTTTAAGAAACATAGCTATGAGTTGAGCAACTTTTGAATTTAAGGTCTTTTAACATGGTTAATTTCACAAAGCCTTCTTAAAATTGTCTAAACCCGTTATAGTCATCACAGTGAGCATTATAATAAACCATTCTCCACTTTCAGTGCTCAAAGATTTAAGAAAAAGGAGTTTAAATTTAGAATAAAACAGGTGTAGACCATGAAGAATACACACTTTAGCTCCTTTCTTTATCTTTAATTTTCATTAAATTTGCAATCTGGAAATTCAGAAACAGGGGAATACTAAAAGCATATTTGAAAAATGCCTGTGCTTTTATGTGCTAGGAGATTAAAGAAGGTAATTGTTAAGAATCAGTATGATAGTAGCTAAGAGATGAGTATGATACTAGTTAAGAATCAGTATGATACTAGCTCTCCTAGCTAAGGAGAGGAACAAATATTAGGCAGCTTAAATAGTAATTTTTGGTAATGATTGTAAAGATTAACTTTATAAATGATTATTACATTCTAAAGACTTATGCATTTTTAAGTAGATATGTGCTATATAGTTTTTATATCACCTTTACCTTGCAGGTTTTTATCACAATTCCTTCAAAAACCCATGTCAGGTCTATAAACTTCCAGAAAATTTTCTGTGATGAATTTCAGCAGGCTCTGATTATTCTTCTACTGCATCGTTCCACAAAGCCAGATCTTAAAGCTAATTATTTTCCAAAATTGCTAAA
This sequence comes from Mustela nivalis, assembly GCF_964662115.1. Lineage (NCBI taxonomy): Eukaryota > Metazoa > Chordata > Mammalia > Carnivora > Mustelidae > Mustela > Mustela nivalis. Next base: position 38,693,273 of record NC_139026.1, read on the forward strand.
GTGGAGACAGGTTTGTGTTTTGTTCTTAGTGTTTCCTGCTGGGTTCTGTGACAAGTCAGTTGAGTACATTAGCATTTCACACCACTCAAAACATCATCTTTTCTGCCCTGTGGTGTGGTGGTGTCAAGGGCTTGGACTCAACTTGGTTTAAATTCCAGTACTTTCATAAACGTCTTTGTGATCCTCTGCAAATCACTGAACTTCCTTAAGCCTCAGTTGTACTTTCTATGAAGGGATGTAGAACACACAAGAGAATATAAAGAAAAGGCCTGGTATATGGTTTAAACCCCTAAATACTGGTTTTGTTCCTTGTAATAAACTGTTTCCTACACAAGGTTAATTTACTTTCTCCTGTAACTTGCTTTGTGCTTTAAAGTGTGTATGTGGATGTATGTATAGGGTTGGTTCTGAGTGTGGGAAGATGCAGACTATTTGTGGGAATACATTTGGGACAAGAAGTGTGGTTAATGTATTGGGTTATAAATTCTTTCATTATTAAAAGCTCTTAGAGATCCGAAGTAGTTTTTGCTTTGTTGTAGTTTTTTTTTTTTTTTTTGCCTTTTTTTTTTTTTTTGCATCTTCCTTTTCCATTGGACCTAAACTATGATATGTAAAAAGACAGGCAGTTTACATGGCATAATTGTTTAAAGCTTGGGCTCTGGAGTCCAACTGTTTGACTTTAATTCATTCGATCTGTGATGTAGGGGAAGTTACTTAAACCTTTGTGCCTTTCCACACTCATCTGCAATATAGGTCTGTTGATAATGACGCCAATCTCCATTGGGCTTTTGCTATGAGAGGAGTGAATTTAATAATAAAAACTGCAAGGTATGATAATGGCATCTTGCATACTGTGAACACATGCACCTGTTAGCTATTACTAGTTCCCAAATAACTCAGGTTCAGGAGGGCTAAATAGTTCTCAGGATGAACAATATTGTTTTGCTTAAAAGCACTGAATGAATTAGTTAAAAATAAACATGTAATTTTGATGAGTTAGGTGAGATTATGATCTTTTAAACGTATATATAACAAAATAAGATATACTAAATTGTATATTTTTTAAAAAGATTATATTCTAAATTAAGTTAGAAAGACAGATTTTTAATGAAAATGGCTCAAAGCTTCATACATTTAGAAAACTGGGTACCATATTATTAGGCATATAGTACATAGTAGGTAATACTAAGTGAATTTGTTACCATCTAAAGCCTTTGAGGTAAGAATGGAAATGAGCAGATAAGGTCTTGAAACTTTTTAGATTGAAGATTGTTCTGTAAAGTCTGAAACCAATAATTAGTAAATTGATGAAATAATTATTGAGAAAAGAACAGTTTATTAAACAGTGTAGATCCTATCATTAAAACAAATGAAGACATATCAAATTACATAGTAAACATTATGCATGTTTACTAGGTAGTGACTATGACTGGAATTTTCCTATTTAATACAGAAATCTTCTATGAAACATAAAATAGGAATAGAAAAACATAAAAAAAAAAGGAGTTATATCAGCATTTCATCCACTGGACATCAACCAGTATGATGATGTTTAATCCAAATGACTGATCCTTGACTTAATTGATTTGTTGTTTAATTATTATTATGGGGAAAAGTCTGTTGATTTTTTCTCAATGCCAAGCCCCTTTTCCCTTTATGAAGCACAATTTAACCCACTCCAGCTTCTATTTCCCTGCCCTGTGTGCTTCACCATTAGAATGAAGTTCCCATGGTAGGAATGACTCAGCAAGAAATTCAGTAGATTCTTTTCAAACGTTTTTTTGTTAAGGGCAAAATTCATGGGAAATATCACTAGCTCTTCTTTATACATAGACAAACAATAGGTAACTTAGTATTATGTTCCTGGGTAATTCATAACTATACAAGGAGTACTAAGAAATAAAGATGTACAAAGATAAGTTCATCAGCTGCTTAAGGGAGTGGAAATTTACCAGAATAAGATTGTATCCATCCTGTCATCCATTTCTTCACTTGTTCAGTAATTATTTGCTATCTAACTACTAAATATGAGGAACTATACTAGACATAGAGGAGTGAGTTAAGATAGAGATATGGTAGTGAACTAAACTCTCTTCATGGAGCCTACAATTAAGAGGAAGACTCAGAACATTAGATAAACAGATAATTGCATAATTACTTTTGTAATGGATTAAATGAGGAAAAAATATAAGGTCTTACCAGTAGTAAAAGGGATGATATCCATGCAAAGTGATTTAATAGGAGTAATTAGTAACTAGGCATATTTAAAAGTCTAAAATACTCTGGACTAAAGTCTAAAAAGTCTGGAAGTTGGCAAGGGAGGTTTGCTAAAGAAATAGGAAATCAACACTGAATCCCACTGTGCCAGCACACTTGCAAGGGTAATTATGACAAATGATTATAAGAAGGTAGGAAACAGAATGATTAAAAGAAAGGGTAATTGAAATGGAGAAATAAACACTAATAAGAGAATAACGTCTGTGGCCGGCTTGCAGAAATATTTTTTTCAGATGTGACTAAAATAACTTCTGAGATTTCTTGGGGATTTTGGTGGTTTTATTGTTTATAAATTTGTGGCTAGCTTTTATACAGCAGCCTAAAAGTTGAGTTTAATTGAACCTCATTTGTTCATTATCTTACTGATAATTTTTGATTTAAGAAGTTTTTCTTAAATACTCTTTATATTTTCTTTCTAAGTGAGTAGAACTTACTATTTAATTTTCCAGTCTTAGGAAAGTGATTGTTTTTATTTCAACTTGCTATGTGAGAAAAGAAAGTCATTATAATATTTATGAACTAACTACTATGTACAAAATTCTTAGCTATGTGATTTTAGGCACCAAATAAACCTATATCTCATGGTTTCTACTCCAAAGGAATTTGATATAGTGTGTGGTATATTTGTACATTTGTGTTCAGGAGTTCTTTTGTACATATCTGTGAGGATCTAAGAGGATATAATTAAGATTGGGAACTATAAAAAAATAGGTAAGATAATGAGGTGCCAACACAATGAAAGGAATAAGATGAAATTGTCTTTTGAGGCAATCTAATGAAATATAGGAATTAGAAGATCTTACACTAAGAAGCACTAGGGACTGGGGGCGCCTGGGTGGCTCAGTGGGTTGAGCCACTGCCTTCGGCTCGGGTCATGATCTCAGGGTCCTGGGATCGAGTCCCGCATCGGGCTCTCTGCTCGGCAGGGAGCCTGCTTCCTTCTCTCTCTCTCTGCCTGTCTCTCAGTGTACTTGTAGTTTCTCTCTGTCAAATAAATAAATGAAACCTTTAAAAAAATGTATAAAAAAAAAAAAAAGAAGCACTAGGGACTGTAAAAATTATATTACAAAAGATGTAAGTAGGGCGCCTGGGTGGCTCAGTGGGTTAAGCCACTGCCTTCGGCTCAGGTCATGATCTCAGGGTCCTGGGATCGAGTCCCACATCGGGCTCTCTGCTCAGCAGGGAGCCTGCTTCCTCCTCTCTCTCACTGCCTGCCTCTATGCCTACTTGTGATCTCTGTCAAACAAATAAATAAATAAAATCTTAAAAAAAAAAAGATATAAGTAAGCATTGGTTCTTTCCTCAGAAAAGTGAGAGAAAATCTTTAGGAAATCATGAACCCCCCCCCCCACAATAACAAGGTAGGTTTTCCCTCCAAAATATGGGAGTCTGAAAGACAGAACTGCAAAGCTTGGGAATACTCTGGATCATACCTAAAAGTCACAGAATAGAATGAGTAGAAATATAAAATTTGGTCTATTAGGAGAGATCTTTGACAGTAATATATGTTGATGGAGAGTTTTCAAGGGGAATAAATAGAAGCAGTGTCATCATTTGGGACCTTAGAAACCATGACTGGAAAATAACCTCCAGAGTTGAGGGTAGGCAAACAAAATTGATGACTTGTTAGGCTTTAACATTTTCAGGTTTCTATGACTTTATGCTTTTTCTACATTGTACTTCTTGAATTACTATGGGCATTTCCTGAGGGTGAGTTTGAAAAACACCAATCTAAGAAAAAAAAGAAAGAAAGAAAAAGAAAAACACCAATCTGGAATTTGAACTAATTTTAGATTTCAAAGTAAAAGATACATGGGTGGTAGTCACAAAGAGGAGAGAAATGTAAAATAAACTCAAATAAAACTGATCACAATTAGGGATATATTATTCTAATTTCCTTTTTAACCAGTTGCGCAGATAATGTGATGGTAGACTATACTCTATTCAAGAGTATATTACAGTTACTATGCTATGCACTTTTATATGTATTATTTAGTTTAATACTTATGAATATTCCAATGCTATGGAGTAAGGTTATGCTCTTTAGTTTCTATATTGGGAGACCCAGGTTTGGAGAGTTGCTAATACCAACATTCTTGCTCTACGATGACTAGAGGGAGAGCAAATAGTTCAGGGTAAGGTTAGATTCTGACACTCTTGATTGCTAACAGGACCATGTGCCGTATATGATGCAGAATACTGACACGATAAAAATACAGAAAGTACCTTCAGGCTACCGCTAAGTGGGTTGGAAGGTTTTTGATTTTGGTGGTACAGGTTGTTATGGGCTATTTCCATCCTGGAAAGGTTAAGGAGAATTATTGCTAGTTAAAAATGAAAGTATATTGGAAACTTACCCCACATCTAACTCCTCGGGAGACAAGATTTTCAAAACAAATTGAGCCAGGGTGTGAAGAGGTTTTCTGATGTTTCCCACTGGGCGAGCAGTTATTGTGACTGACCTAGGTAAGAGGGTCTGGTTGAAAAGATCACTTTCTCCTGCTATCTAAGTCATCTGTAAGTGGGAATTTTGCCACCTGGCCATGGATGCCTATGATCTGGGTGCTCTCGGAAATATCTTTTCATAGACAGTCAGAAGCTCCCTCCCCACATCCCAGGGTGGGCTGAGGAGATAATTAAACCATGCCCTTCTGGCCCATGGGAAAAAGAGTGTCTCACTAAGGAATGTTAGGGAAGAGACTTGGGTCCTATGGTCTGTGTCTCTATTCTCTAAATCGTAAAGGCACTATTTTATGTAAGTTGTTGGATACATAATCCTTATTAACTGGCATTATTGACTCTGCTTTCCTGTCTGCCTTTGGAATTCAGGGGTTATAACTTTGGTGTTTTGACAGTATATTACATAGTTACTGTAATAGATAGCACTCTATTGATAGAAATTGAAAAGTAATTTGATCTATAGTAAAATGAGCTAATTTAGGAGGAAATGGCAGGTCAAAGAAGTGGTGATGGATATCACATTAGTAGAAGCCTATTGTGGTTAAGTGTAGTGTGCTTTATCTTCCCTTAATACCTCTCAAAAACTTGCTACTTGGTACTTCAGAAATCCATAAACATTGCACAAATTCAAACCACGATGTGAGAATGCTTCTCCCAATTGGTTTTCTGGCAGCATGTTAACATTTTAAGTCCTGAATTCAGACTTCAAGCTTTTGGTTTTAGAGAGCTCTGTAACCTGAGCTAGCATATTCTTTGAACATTAAACCGTGGGCCACTACTCAGTACCTGTGTAAGGTAGTCTTATTAAGTATTATTTTAAAGGTGGAAGTCAAGGAATATAACTTGCACTGAGCTCTCTTCCACTTGAACAGAGTTTGTGATTTTTAATGAAAGAGGAGAGAAAAAGCATATCTTCAGGAAGCTGAGGATGGCTACTTGTTCTGATTTTGTGTTTTCAAAATAATACTCAGGATAAAATGACTGGGTTACAGGTGAAGCAGGACTTACATCAGCAGCAGTACCAATGTTTTCTTATATGATGAAGGTAGCCCATCAGGATTGAACACCCACCACTTCTGCAACTCTGTGTCCCCAATAAAAATGACAGTTGAGCTGAGAATAATGAAGCTTTTTTTTCTTAGATGCCAAAGACACAACTTCAGTGTAACAAAGTAAGGATTTAAGCTAATAAAATCTGTCAGTGGACAAATTTACCCATCCTTGCCTCAAACAGGGCTAACATTATACTATTCACACACAAATGTTGCAAAAGACCACAATATAAAATTCTGAAAATACTTTAATTAAATTACTTTTCGGGTAACATGTTGTATGGTAAGCGGTGCTTACTAGTACCATTGTTCCTATGGTAACAATTCTCCTAGCAACATGAAAAGATCTTGACAGGATCTGCTCTTGAGAATCCATTTTTGGAGTATCACCAGAGAAAACTGTATGTTACTTTCTACACTAATCATCCTTTTTTTTTTTAAATTTTAATATAAGATTTTCTCCAAATCATGGACCCCACAGTGTTACATGGAAACAATCTAGGGTTTGAAGTTTTGTTATTTCCGCTACTTAATTGCCCAAGGACAACTTGAGTTTGACCTCCTGTCTTAAAAATGCTCCTGAGGCCAAAGGATATATCCTGCATGCCTTTTTGTTTTCTGTAAGCAAAAGTGACATTCCTTAAGCGTCTGGTGGCTAATACAAATCAAATCAACTCTTCTGTTTGCATCATACACAGGTATATTCCACGGTAAGTGAGAGAACTCTGAAAAGAATTGGTTCTCAAGTGATTAAAAGCAGTGACAGTCATTTTATCCTGCTGCTCAAAAGACAAATGAAAGTTCATATGAAATTGTGATATGCTTATAGTGTCTTATTTCTCCTCATTTTACTAATGGTCACATTTGATTGATTAAAATTTTCTTCACCTCCAAGCATTTTGCCAAATGGAAACATTCTATTCTATCTGTTTTAGTAAGTGACTGTCTCCTGGCATGTGAGATTAATAAAAAGTCTTATTGCTAAGTTTCTCATGGTTGGTCTACATGAAGGCTGATTTGTTTTCCTTTTCTCTGGCCATAGCTTTAGTTTACTTATCCCAGCCTTCCATGTATTTATTTCCATCTTTAAAACCTTCCAGAAAATGCATAAATTTTTAAGCCTTCGCATAAAAAGAGAAATGATGTTAATTTTCAAATAGCAGAGAAAGGCCTTAACTTTTCAGTTATTTCTCAGTAGTAACTTCTGACTATTAGAATCGAGGGTGAGAAGCTTACCTGGCTCTGGAATTCAGCATAGGTGTGCTGGAGCCTGCGTGAGCTGTGGAGTCCCCAGGTGCAGCACTGACCTGCACTTTGTGTCAGTCCGTCACCGATGATCCTGACATTTCCTGAGGCCCTTGCGTGAGATCCCAACTAGGCAACAGCCACACAGGATGCCTACATGGTGCCTGGAATCTGTTTCCTCTCTGGCTCTCAGCTGTTCTGCTCAGGCCTCGCACAAGACAGCGACTCAGGCGCATTCAAGGGCATTCTCAGAGAAACAATATTGCTAATTCTGGATCTCAAACTGCTGCTAGCTAAGCTGGATCCTGATGTACTTCAGGAGCCACCCTGAAGAAGGAAACCCAAGTCAATGACATATGCTGTTTAACCTAATGAATTATGCATCCTAATGCAATGTGTTCTTATGTCCCCATGATACTCCTTAGAAGATACGGGATCAATAAGCTACAAAAAAAAAATCATGAAAGCAGTAGAAGCAGTAAATGTCATATCCTGGGCCCAACTTAATTAGGCCAAGTAACATATTTCTGGAATACACACACACACATGCGTGCACGCACACACACACACACACACACTCTCACGTGTGTGTGTGTATAAAAAGACATAGTGTGTGTGTGTGTGTGTGTAAAGCCATTTGTTTTAAAGCACTTTTACATTTGCATGTATTGTTGTAAATAATACCTGGCCTTCCATTTCCAAGTAACCATTACTAGTATAAATAGTTTTAGTCTTTACCCCAATTACTCAATCATCTCTTTTCACTGACAATGCTAGAACATTGTTTTACTTGCTTTGTGCTATGACATGCAAAATAATGTCACTAGCCTATATGCCTCATGTTTTTCAAATGTGTAAACCGATATAAACACAACAGTATTAATGGAAACAAACAAAATAGATTGTTTTAGTTAAATCGTCTATTCTAGCTTGTCTCATATATGCAACAGTGCATGTTTAAATAATAACTAAACTTAAGCAATAGTTCATGTTTAAATAATAATTAAACTTAAGAAATAGTAAAGATGCAAATAGATATTATTTGTACATTTTCAAAGAAGTGTGTTTTGGAAGAAATGGGGAATCTATGGTGTCCCAAGATACTAAAATACAAAATTCCTTTGGCCTAAATTAGGAAAAAGATAAGTATAAGAAGAGGCTCATGTATCCATCTGTGTCTACATTGAATCTGACCAGATGAAGCAGGTACAGAAGGGGAGATGAGGATGGATAAACATAAGGAAGGGTGAAATATTTGTTGCTGAATGAGAAAACATCATAGAACTCTGCTATCCAAAAGGAAACAGATGGCATACGTGCGTGTTTCCACAGATATAAATAGTCTGTGTTTTAATGAAACTCAGGATAGAAGGCAAGGGGAACAGGCTGGCCTACTTTGTAAAAGATGAAAACTTAGGGAGTCTCCTCCCATGACTCTGGGGCTTTGGCAGCCAGATCGTTCTGAGCTCAACCTGGCTGAGCTCAGGCTGGCGTAGTGACTAGAGCATTAGTGATGCCAAGTAGCCGTGGAGATTTTTTTGAGGGGGGCAAGGAGCCGCTGTCCCCATGGGGCTGCCAGCCTGTTTGCCTGTGGGCTTCTCCCTCTAAGACAACAAAGAATTTCAAATCCTAAGGGAGTAAATGCAAGCAGGATATAGACGGCTGATGGCCAGGCTTTAGTGTGCACAAGTCCACTTGGAGTTTGTAAAAATAACAATTCCCGGGTTGTATACCCAGAGATTAATGTTTAGTAGTAAATCTGGGGAGGCATCCAGAAACTCTGCAACTGATACCATTCCAGATGACTCTGCTGCATGGTAATGAAGCACCGAGTCTTTTATAAGTTGGTAGGCCTGCGTTCAAACTCATTCATTGGCTCTAAGGATTCAGTAGGAACTCAACTTTGCATATAGTAAGAACTAAATGTACTCCAGAGAAGTTAAATTGGTGTTCCCTTCAGACCAACTGTATACTGAAACCAGCTAGTAAAATCATACTAAAGGGGTGTTCTGTTAGAAAATGGCTTTTGGAGATACCCAAATTCCACTACAAAGAGAAACCTGACCTCTGCTTTCTATTCCCGAAGAAGACAGGGGCTTCCTGGACAGTTTGTAGAAGAACCTGTAGAGTCTAAAATCGATAGTCTTTCCCTTAGTAGAAGCACATAGGTTATTAGCCTACGTTTCCCTGGACTGTGCCACATGCCCCATGTTCTGAAAGACTGTGGTGTAGCAAGATCTTGGCTATATTTCTAGTGCTTGCAGGACCTCCCCTAGATGAAGTGAGTCTCTGGCAGCTGTGTGCCCCTCAGGGAAGCCAGGAGCAAGAGGAAAGCCATATGCTGCTGGTCTGCTCCCGCTGTGCGGAACCATTGTGTTTCTATTAATTTCAGCACACTTGCTAAATAAATTCAGGACTTTCTGTAGGTTCAGATTGTCTTTTCTTGCCAACCCTGAGTCCCCCTGAAATGCTGCATACATGGCAACCCAAACTGCAGATAGGTTTTGTGAATAACTCGGTAGCTGAGGGATAGAATCACTGTCACCCAGTCGTTCGGCACCACGGCCTTGTTATTCTGCTTACTGGGTTGCCTGTGGGTGATACAATTCCTTCCCCTGGGGTAAACCCAAGAGAGAAATGTCTTGTGTCAGTGAGGGAATCAGTCAAAACCAAATAACATCAAGCATTGTAACTTGGCCTACAATCTGGTTTTGGTAGAGGCCTATTTACATATTCAGGAGTAGGTGCACCATGAAATCACAGAAAACGTGATAGAGAATGTAACATTGTAACTTCTCCAAAGCACTATTAAAATCAACTGTACATCTATATATATGGATATATATAGAGAAAGGACTTTTAATCATCAGGGCATTTTTTTCCACAAAGTCCGAAAGAAAGAAAAATAACCATGGAGTACTCTGGTATAGTCATAAGCCTAAACAGAACCAGAAATTTACTTTGTGCCTTCCCCAAACGTTATAGGAACATGGGTATGTATTTATTGCCATGGTCAGAAATCATTTTTGGACGGGGAAATTGAAGTTGAACAGGCAATGAGACTGTCATCTGTGGCCTTTTAAGCTTGGCAAGGTCTAGATCTGAAACTCTCTCATCACTAGATCTCTGTGACTCTAAACATTCCCATTCTTGCTTCGTTCTCAAGCCCTCAGCATTCCAGCCCTGATTCCTGTCTCCAGGTTCAAGCCTTCAACCTTTTGTCCTCAAGTTGGGCTAACAGAATGAGGCTGTGAGCTGCCTCCTGTATGAGGCCCAGGACTAAGAGCACGAGTAGGGGGAGTCTCTGTGGAGAGACTGGGAGCTCCGAGACAGGCTTAGGTGATTCTGATGAAAGCAGTGTGCGGCCGAGCCGTATCAGAGCCCGTGCTGAAGGAAAAACCAGTGATACTGATCCTGCCTTATTTAACATTTGGGTATCTTGCTCATCACGGAATTTTGGATAAACTCTGATGTTAAAAAAGCATTGCCTTAAAATATTGGGTGTGTGATGACTGATTGTTTTGACACCATCTTAAATGTTATGCACCATGGAGGTGACTTAACTTGCCTCATCCTGGCTGCATCCTGACTAACGTCTTGTAAAGTACAATGTACTAAACAAAATCCACAGTATGTGATACAGAGGTAAACATGAAAATGAAAGAAAGGGAAGAAATTCACATTTATTGAGAGCCTACTACATATATGCCAGATACTATATTTATATACATAAATATACCATATCACATCATATATATTTACTGTATAATATATATGTGTCTATAATATGTATGTGTTGATATATATTGGGCAGATATGCTATAACACACACACACACACACACTTTCTCTCTCTCTCTCTCTCTCTCTCACTCATTCTCTCTCTCTCATTCTATCCATTGGTTTTACATGTGAAAGATGAGAACAGAATAGTTTGGAAAGGTTAGATAGCTGGTCCAAAGTGCAGGGCTGGGGTCGAAAGGAGAAGGTGAATGGAAATCAAGAGTAATGTGTTTATAAATTGAGAGTAAATCATAAACACTAATGGAACAATAATTATTGGTGGTGTTGCATGTGGGAAATGCAACAAAATGTCATTCAAGTTTTTTATTAAAGAGCAATGTTTATACCTCTTTCACTGAAATTAAAAATATAAACTTGATGCTGAGAATATAAGTTTCTAATGTTACCCTTTCAAAATTTTACAGGAAATTTTTTGGTTACACATGATTTCTCAAGTTCTTAGATTGAATTACTGCTTTTTTAGCAGTTCTTTTTGTGTAACCCAGTACTATTTAGTGAGCTTTGAGATGGAAGTAAAAATATTTAAATGTCAGAGAGCTTCAGAGGTGAAGTATTTCTCTATTAATCAGTACTGGTGAAAGCTATATGAGTTAGAGGCAAGATCGGGGGAATCAATATTAATTATTTATGTTGCTCTTCTTGTCATGCTGAAATAAATATCTATGAATGACGTGATGGTTAAATCAGTATGTGTTGGGGCTTGAGAAAGGACATGAATATCTATGATCATATTTTTATGCATTACTCCTTGCAGAGTGGAATAAATATCTGCTAACAACATGACAGCAAAGAGATTTGTGCAGGGATAAAGAAAGAAATATCCATAGTCAATACAAAAGCAGGATTGTACACATAAATACTGGTGCTGGAAAAGGTCAGCAATGCTCACAAAAGGTTAATAAGATACTGAATATTTAAAGAAATAAAATAGAGAATTAGAGCTAAATATAATTTTTTTCATTTAAGATTGAAGAATATACACAGAAATGTTAATGAAATAAGAATTAAAAAATAAAAAGGATCAAGAATTTATTTGTACACTGATGGTTTAATTTTCAATATTTTCAAAGGTACCTGAGAGGGAGCACAGAGAAAGGATAAAATTTTACTGTTAGGAGTCAGGCGGACTTGGTTTGGGGGAACAGCTTTTGTCATTTAGACTTTATGATTTAGGAGAGGTGCTTAAGTTCTCTGAGCCACATTATTCTTGTGTAATTGTGGGTCATGATAGCTACTTTATGAGATGGTCATGAATATTAATGACATAAAGTGCCAAACACTAAAAAAGTTCAGGTGCAATACCTGAAATGTATCAGTTATTCAATAAACGGTGGACCTAATTGTTCTTGCTGTTTTTTGGATGCAAAGGAATACTATTTTAGAAAATAAATTTGACATGACCTACAGAAATAACTATGCATACCTTGCGTACATGGAATAATGAAAATAATTGATATTTTTCCTATTCCCCAGACAAAGTCATACCTCCAGAATTAAAAATGGAGAGGAAAATCAATTTAAAATGCAGAGGGAGCCCATATTTAAAATTGACTAGTTGCCTTTATAATTAATGAAAAACTTGATTTTTTTCCCCCTCTAAATACAAGGGACTTAACCACTTACATCAAATAACCTCTAGATTTTTCTTTTGGTTTAACAAAAGTAATAAGTTACTGACCAAGAAGAAATACTTCAGCAAAAAATACTTTTGGTAACATTAAAAAATGAAAATTAGAGAGATAGACTAGCTACCTTCAATAATAATGAAAATATTATTAGGATACTATATGTTGTTAGAAGCTATGGAAAATAGTGTTAATAGTAATGTGCAAATACAGAAAAAAAATCTCGGGGGAATAGAGGTCTGTTTGCAATCAGGAAACAACTCGCCCAAGCACATTCGTGTGTAATACCTGAAGTTTGTTGCTGGTCAAGGCTGGCAATATAAGGCGTATAAGGCGTATAAGGCGGTGGTCGACAAAATGACTCTAGGATCCTCATGTTTGGTTTCTAATCCCAGCCTCGCCTCTTGTAAGCCGAGGGGTCTTGGACAAGTCACTTAACTTCTCCATGTCTCTTGTGTATGTGGAAAAATGAGGTAACATACCAACCTCATAATACTGTATGAGGTTTAACCAACGTAATGCAGCCAGCAGATGTGTGGTTGTTAATAAGAGCTTGATAGCAGCTGGAAGGATGTCTACTCTACTAATGGGAATTTATTTTTACAAGAATGGAAAATTAAGTGTTTTTCTGTCTGAATGTTAAATTTAAAAATAAAAGTATTTATTCTAAACATAAACATAAACATATTTTTCAGGCTGAGTTGAACTCAGACCAAGCCCTTTCAGGCATCCAGGAAATTTCCAGGCAGTGCTGTCTCAGGCTGCCATTCTGGGGTTCAGAGCAATGGCATGGCTTGGAGTAAAAGCTTGCCGCTTGGGTTTTCTTCCTCCAGGTCAGAGAGCAAAAGCTTTTAGTGAACACTTTATTTTAATTACTCTTGCCAGAATTTTATTTGTTCAGAAATTCGACCATTCCAGAAAATCCCCCCAAAACCCAAATTCGACCATTCCCCCAAAATACCCAAATTCTACTTCTGCTAAGAGAATGAGCATCCATTTACCACCACCAACCCCCATCTCCTGGAAGCCCTGAAAATAAAGGCACAATGGAGATTGAGCTGATGTCCTTTACCAGTCAAATCAAGATGCTCATGTCAACTAAGCGGCCATTTCCCACCCAAATTTCTTATTCTTCCTTATCACAGAATGCAACGCTAAATAATAATTTCATGACATTCAATCTTGCCTCCCCAATAGATTGTAATTTCTTTAGTCTTGAACTTCAATCATGTCCAACCTGGTGGTAGACACTTGGTAGATACTCAGTGAAACCTTGATATTTATTATTACCTGAGAAAAGTTTAGACTCATTTTCTGCTTATATAGAAATAGAAAAACTATCTATGGAAATCAAGGGATGAAATGTGATTAGCGGACGTACACATTTGCCAAGTCACATGCAACCTAAAAATGTATGTATTTTTAAAAGCTTTGAATGCAAAATAAAGGAGCATTCTATACTAGTATGGGCAATGACTTTGAAAGTTCAGCTTCCTACTTTCATGAAGCCACAATCAAATCTTGCTATGTACCAGTCATCAGAGTGTGAAGTCTTCATCGTTACCCTGACATTTCATTTAGCTTCTGCTGAATACTCAGTCAATTCTTCCAAATTCAGAAAAATGCTCCTCGGCATTTACCTTGTCATTTTGATGAGGCTATACATCCCACAATCAAACAGAAATTGCCAGGCCTTCTTTTCTTTTATAGTAATTCAACGATGCCTTTGCAAACCTGAATTACTTGCATTGATTGGTGAAAATGATTTATTACTTTTTTCACACTTCCATATTGCTTAGGTAGAGGAAGATGTAATTACCCAGTTTACATATACACAACACTGTTTTTAAAACTTTTACACTTAAAGTGGAGATAGATTTGGGTTTGACACCATGCAACAAGGAAAATACAGTCTATGAGATTTGAGGCAATTTACTGAGTCACAGTGAAATCGGAATGGACTTTCTATTGGAAAGAGTGGCAGAAAATTGTCAGCAGGACTGGCACTTCCAGATTGAAGAATAATAGATAATTTCTGGTATCTGAAGCCTGTAATCTATAGATATGGATGACTACCAAATCCACAATTCTGTCTAGGCCTCTCTCCTTAGTTCTGGTCTGTTCGTTGGAGATTTATACCAAATGGCCTGCTGTTTCTTCAACCTCCAACTCTCTAAAATTGCACTCTTCATCTTTCCTTTCAATATTGGTTACTTTGTTCACCTTTCCTATTCCTGTCAAAGTCACCATTATTTCCTCAGGCACTGAGAGGCAGGAGTGACATTGACATTTTCCTGTATATGAGGCAGCCACTGGATTTCTGTGATTCCTCTTCCAGACGAACTTTCATACCTAACTCTTTTCCATTCTGGCTGATTCCTCCCAAGTTCAGTTCTGTCTTCCCATCCTCGCAGGGAGCAATGCCAAGCAGGAATGATGACAAAGCAAATCCTTTTGTTCAAGGAAACTTTTAATAACATTTGTCCAATAGGAACAAAAATCACTGTAGTAAACCCACATTCCAAATTATTGTACCTACTTGACTTCAAAGGAAACAAAAGGGGATCTTCAACTTAGAAGGAAAAAAAAAAAAACTTCAACTAGATTAGAGTAGCTCCATACATATCCAGTTACCTCTACTTTCTTTTCTTCTTTACCCCAATTCATGATAGCCCCTTTCATTAGACTAATATTCCTGCAACACATCAGTATTTCTTATCTCTGATAAAATCAGCCTTTCAAAGTGACTGGTTGTTTTTAACTGCCCCTATAGAGAACAGCCCAAAGAAATATTTCACTTCTTAAGTTTACTTTATTTATTTATTTATTTTTTAAGTTTACTTTATTTTATTTTAGAAATTAGATTGTATGGTATTTGCATTCTATAAGGTCAACAAGGATATGTTACTTCACTGTTGGTCTTCTACATGTTCGTATTTGGCTTATAACACAGTTGAGTGTCTGTGTTGTTTGGTTACAATTGAGAAACTAGTTAAAATTTATATGAAAATTGAACAAGTATTTTAGAATCCCCAAATCTTTTTCTTTTTTTTTGAAGAGTCCTGGGATTTATCAGAGCATAGTTACATAAATATCTAGAATAGATCATCTGTAAGGAGCTTCCTCATTCTAATATTCTGTGCCATGTAAGTTCCCACCTGCCGCCACACATAAATAAATCATCTGATAAAAATGAAGGACAGGGTTATGGGACAGACTAAGTCAAATCCAAAGAGTTTAGACTCAGAAGGACCTTAAAAGGCCAGCTTCCCTCCTGACTACTTTCTAGATGGGGAAATTGGGGACCAGAGAGAAGTGCAATAATTTGTTCAGAGCTGCTTAACAGGACTGTCACAGTCCTTGTGCCCGGCAGGCAGCGTGGGCTTCATCTTTGTGCCAGTCCCCGCTGACATGCCCAGGCCCCTGAAAGTCACGTGGCATGGCCCTGGGAAATGACATGCCCTTTGGGGTTTGCATCACAGCTGAGGAATCTGCAGCTGAGGAAACCCAACTCTTACAATGAGATCTAGGGAGATCCTTTACAAGCTTGCTTTGACTTTCGCTCTGGTTGTATAGCTTGCAGAGCAGTCAGCCATACAAACATTCTCAAAAAGACTTGGAACTAGGCACCTGACTTCTGTGCTCTCGGGGTGTGCAGAAACAGGACCCCTATGAACCGTCTTTGAGCAATATGATGATGCGTCTCTGTTAATTTGGAGATGGTGGACAATCTGTATGAGATGGCAAATGATAGGTAATGGCTGTTATTATTAACGTGACTGTGTGTTCCAGTTTGCCCATGGCAGAGCCTGGTGTAGAGCAATGACGATCTTGTTTTAGCACTGCCTCTCACTCTCAGAAGTGTCCTACTTTAGTACGTAAGTTATAGAGTCACCTAGTAATAGCTCACTGTGAAAACACGTTCAATATTAAAAAAGAATCCTTTCCAGATGATCATAAAAATTCTTCTTAGCAGACAATGACTATACACGCAAGAATTCCTGGTGAATTTTAGCAGATTTCCCAAGTTTTTATGTATAAAGAAGAAAAAAGTTGACTTGTTTATACAAGGGTTTCTGAGAAAGAACTGCAAACTTTTAAACTAAAAATGTAATTTGGGTTTGTTGTGTGTGTGTAATTCTCTCCATCTGTCCATTTGCAGACGTCTATGCCCATTTGCAAAATAATACATTTCTGAAAATGTTTAGAATATACCCACTTGAGTCATCTTTAGTATAACTTTATATTCCATCCAAAGCCTTGTGACTTAAATGGATTTTTACACATTTATACTTAGACTCACTTAATTAAAAGCCTCTTTTGGTATGCTGCTAACAGGTATCAGTAAGTCTCCTGATCTAAATTGCAAAATTTAACCCAGCGATTACTGACCACTTTTACTTTCTTTAACACACTTTCAAATACAAAATCTTGTTGACACTCACATTAAATATGGTGAGTGAGGAAGTATATTTTTCAGTACAATTTCTCCTAGAGTACAACAATATTCCTAAGTAGCTTTAGAAAAGCACCCATGGTCAGTGTACTGTTCAATTCCTTCAGTTCCTTTACTGTTCAATTTTCTTCCTTTCAGTAGAACTTTCATCCAACTGACTATGCCCTTATAAACCCAAGAGAGAGTTTTTGGCTTTACATGCATCTGTGTCTTTTATCTCTTACCCATGGCAAATTGTGTCCTGGTCTCCATTGTATCTTATAGTTTGCTCTGCTCAGTATTTTTTTTTTTTTTTTGCTCAAGCAAAAATTAAGGTATACATTACCAATTCAAAGCAGAACAAAAATTGTAAAAAGTTTGTGTTTCATACCACAACAATTGTTGTGACCCTTTGTTTGACAATGTATTTCTAAAATTTTTAATCGAAGTACTCATAAAGGCAAAGGGGAAATAATACATAACATCGAGAGATTCTGGGGGACTGTTACCCATGGTCATTCTTTTCTAACATAAAATCACTTTGAAGGCTTGAGTTTCTTCTTAGAAATATGTATGAACTTTCCAACTTATTTCATAATATATTTGTAAACTTTGGAGTAGAAACATAAAGAACAACTTTCAAATATTTGAAGATCTATAGAATTTCTAGGAAAATGTACCAGGTTTGTCTTACAACCTGAGTACACCATGCTGTATGCAGTCTGAAAAACATAGGTTTAAAACAAAAGTGTGCTTGGTTATAATTCAAACAGCAGATAGGGTTCTAAGAATTTCCTTCCTTACCCTAAATTTCAGATTGTGATTTTTTTCATAGTTTATTCACCCCATAACTAACTAACTATCTATCTATCTATCTATCTATCTATCTATCTATCTATCATCTCTCTGGCTTGATAGCTGATTGATAAGTAGCTACATTTAAACAATATTAAATGATATTAATTACTTTCACCAACATGATTCAACATTTATTCCTAAGGAAGGGTCCCTTCCATTGTTCTTAATAAGTAAAAACAAGATAATCATTTTTTTTTAACTTTCCTATCAGCTTTTATTCTTGTATGTGGCAGATTAAAGACAGCTGGAAACAGCCACATCAGGGCAGGATTCTGGTAGCGTGGGAAGCCTCAGGGAATGGCTCTGCTCCCAGCTAAGGGCGAGAGAAGGAAATGGACATGCTGACCTGCTCTGTGGTAGTCACCTTCATGTCCACTGTTCTGCTCCATCCTCACGACAACTTCATTCAAGACTTACTTAGTATCCTCACATCATTCCTCTGAGCTAGGTCCTATCATTATTCCCATTAGAGGTGAGGAATCTAAGCTTTACAAATATTAAGTAGCTTACTCATATTCATGTAGCTGTGCTTGGCAAACTCAGATGCAATCCGAATCAAACTTTCCTTAAAGCGCTTGCTGCTAACAGTACTGAACTCTGAACTTCAGTTTATTTCATGATGGAAATTGAACTTCTGGTTTTTTTCCCCCCACCATATCTTTCTTGCAACCAGTACTAAACTAACGCAAAGATTAAAGGTTGGCCAGAAAGCCAGTGTGTGACTGGGACTGAAATTTATCTTTGAGTTGTAAGACTGTGGAGAAACTTGTATTTAACCAGAGTTTGTTTCTGCCTCTAGAAAGAATATTCTGATGAGCAGCTTAGGTGATGGGGTGAGACTTTGAAGCGTTAAGGGATGATGCTTCAGTACAAAAAATGTCATTTGTCTGCTTTTAATGGAAGGTAGGTCTAGATTATTCCTCAGTTTTTATATTAGTGAAAAAGATAGGAAACTTTGGGGCCACATCTTAATTGTATGAGATAACAGATTGAACCCTGAGAGATGCCGCCCGCAGAGCTCTGACAGCCTCCCCCTGATGAAGCGTGGTCCTAGGTAGGAGTCTTGCATGAATTTGAGTAACACGGAATCGTAATCATATAGCAGAGGCACTAATTCTCAAGTTGAAAGCCTGAGGTTTCCTGAATTCATTACTAAAACCCCAAGGTTGACAACCCCAGAATTCACATAATTGGTTGGCCCTACCCTAACTACAGTCTTGGTAACAGAGTCACTGTTCCAGTATTTTCACTCCACTGCCCCCTTTTTACCAGCTCATTCAGTAATTGAGGACATCTGGGACCCTGTCTTACTCTGGGTCTAAAAATACATCTCTCACTAACACCATTTTGAGGTGTCCAGATAGACACTCTAAATGAGATCATTTGACACGGCATATGTAATTCCGCCAAAGTGGTTGTTGGGCTGGAGTCACTTACGTGACAATGCCATCATATTATAAAGCAATTTAAATAGTGCCTTTCTCTTTTTCTCTGTCCGTCACTAACACACACACACACACACACACACACACACACATACACACAGAGGATTACATAATAAAGATAGAAGCCATATTTTAAATGTGCTGGTATTAGTTTTTGCCAGTTTCTGAAAGCCAATAAATAAGGGCTTTACTCTTCTAAAAGATAGACTTTGTTGTTTTACTATTTACTCATTTAACAAGCAGTCACTAAATTCTTTCTTCATGCCATACAGTAGTGAGCAAAAGAAAGTCTCCGGTCTCATGGGAGCTTGCATTCTAATGGTTTGAGAAGGACACTAAACAGATAGATGTCCCATGGTGATAACAAGTGCCCTGAAGAAAATAGGGGGTGGGGAAGGAGGTTACGAAAGGCATCTTTGGCAAGGTGGATTTTGAACAGAGACAAGAGAGAACCTATGAGGGCTGGCTTTTCCAGGAAAAGTGCATATTCCTGTTTCGGGAATATCACAGACCTATTGACAAAGTGATATTGACATTAGAGCAGAAAATCACAGTTTTTTTTTTCATGTTTTAAATTTTGTGTAAGTAATACAAAACTATGAACATTTTTGTTACTTTAAAATGTCTGTCAAGGAAGAACAGAGTCCTGAATTAGAAAGAAAGAAAAAAAAAACTGGCTTGTTATTTTCCACTTACACAGTTTTTAAGGATTTCTATCCAATTTTCTTGAGGGTTTTGTGATTTAATTTTCTGAGATAAAGTGGTCTGCTAAACCCTAAGACACACACCAAAGATGGAGTGGATTAGTCTCTATTAGAAAGAACAAGAATCAAGGGTGTGTATGTTGATGCTGTATAGTCCTTATGAAAAATAAAAATCACACAACGGTAGAGAATGGAGAAGGAACACTTAATGTATCCCCCCCCCCCCACTCAATTGTTTCTACTTCTCTCTCTTATCTTCACAATGTTTAAACTTTTTTTCCCTCCCTTTAACCTCATTTGAAGTGAATTGAGACCTTTAATAATACTAACACTACTCCATACTTCCTGAATTTTTATGGTCTGGACCTTTGATAATCTCAAAAAGGAATAGGGATGTAATCATCTAGTCACCAACTTAAAAAAAATATCCCCCTTCCATATGTATGTGTATGCAAACACACATACATTCATACATATACAATGTATTCAACCACTACCTGGAGGATTTTCTATCAGAATCAGAGAACATATCATGGAATAAAGATGCTGGTGATAGTGATGAAAAAAGTACTCATATTAGGCTCTCTTATTCCCAGGTCATCTATAGTTTGTCTAAGTCTTTCCTCATGTCCTTGGGTTTGGTATCATAATTTTCTTTTCAGGCAGGGGAATGGAAGTTCTGAGAGGTTGGGTATTGCCTCCAAGTTGATACAACAAAAATGTTGTAAAGAGTATATTCTAACACTGGGTATCTATCCTATTTCTGTTATATCCCATTGGTGCCAAGAGAATTCTTCCCGAAGGAAAGGTGATATATTTCTGCCTTTTTAGAGTAGAGTAATAATGTGAGGGTTAGAGAGTTAATCCTGATCTATCTGTAAGAGTTTCATTTGATACTTTTACTGTGGCTTTAGTCTGTGAATACATGTGGGTGTGGCAAGCATTCAGTACATAGATGCAGGTTCTTGTCCTGTGCCTGGAACATCATATGTGTTTGACAAGGGTTAGCTAAAAACATGACAAGAGCAACCACAAAAATAGAAGCAGGGTGAAGAAGGGTATTTCTCCCACCAGTGTCTGTAAGAGTTCTTAATTAGCTCCCTCTTCACTTCATTGAAGAATGCAGCTATTCAGTGTTTCTTGTTGTCAATTTACTGGTCATAGAAGCAGGAACTTTTATTTAGTAATTTTTACAAAGTGTTTCTGTTTTTTTTTTTTTTTCTCAGGTTTATAAGGAATCACTAATTTGAGTCCTTTGGGTCTTAACACCAAAAATGGGAAACAAAAGCTTTAGACATCCATCCATTGTAAAATGCTTCCATTTATTTTAGGCAGAAGAAAAAATACGTAGTGAGATTCCATGCACGGAGGAACTGGACCCATGCAGGACATGTGTTTCTAAAGTTATAAGTGAACGGACTGTTGGCAATATGGTAATGCAGGGCTATGGTTAGGAGCACAGGCTTGAACAAGTCATTCCAGTCCTATGAGCCTCAGTTCCCTTATCTGTAGAAGGGGGGGGGGGTGGTGTTAGTATCTAGAAGGGCAGGTGTTATTCTTCTTAACATAATTGCCTATTTTGTTTCTTCTTTGATTCTCTTCCTTTCTGATTTCTGAAGTAGAAGCAAGGAATCTGATAATCAGTTCTACTAAGTTGGTCACAGGACACTTACCCTTTTCTGTTTTCTTTCTGGAAATACTTCCTACCACCCGCTCCCACCCCTCACCTCCACACTCACGGGGCCATGAGATGGGTAACTGGAAGCAATGGGCTGGCTCAAAGAATTGGGCTTAGTGATGGAAACTGCAATGCTGAGGCAGCCAACATAAGACCCATTTCTAGCTAGATGGGAATGTCAGGTAGGTTTTCCCCAAGGAATTCGCCAGCTTCTGTCTTCCTTGGTGTTAGAACCCTTTAGAAACATGTGGATTAGATGGCAAATGACTTCGAAGCTTTTAAAAGATAGTTCATTCTTTTCATCATAACTTAATTAAATAAGTCCATTTCTGGGGGTGGTTGTAGAACTTACCTCCTGCAAGAAGGGAAAAATATCCCCTTGTAAAACCAGGCTCACCTGTCATCATAATTCATCACTTTCTGTCAAAGTACTTTTAAAAATGATGGATGTTAATGATCACCTTAGTTAGGAGGTATCATTATTTATTCAAAAAAATTGAGCAAGTTGGATTAATAGTTAGAATAGTAAGTTGGTGGCTTGGACAATAGGGGGAAAATCAAAACCCCCTTTTCTGAAAATAATGAAGAATTTATTATTTACTAGGGCCTTGGTAGAAACAAAGCAACACCTTAAATATCATGGTCCCAATATTTTATTTCCATATTTCTCGCACAAACTTTCCAGACTTAATTTATCGGCAATAAAATAAATAGAACATATATGTGACCAGAAAAACAAATGGCTTTACTTATCACATTTGGAATCTGAATCAGATATATTCAAATTTAATAACAACTTAATTGATGTGAAGCTTTTAATAACTCATTAAAATTCACACACTTATTTGGAGTGTAAATTTGTTTATTGACCTTTTGTTGAAGGAACTTCCTATCGTTTCTGTAGTCTTTTATATCTAATTATATGAGTGATGATAAGTTTGAAGAAAGAGGGTATGCTTAAGACATGTGCTGTATTTCTGTAACTTGGAGGATCTTATAAATCTTGCCAGGAAATATGTTACACAGAAGATACCTACGGTTAAATACGGCTTTTCTTAGTTCCCGTTTAGTAGGGGGAGCAGGATTTTTCATTTTTGGCTAAATCTGGCTATCATGTATCAGGAATAAATGTGTGTTGACTTGAAAGGTATCTACTATGCTGTATATTATTTAGTGCCTTGACAGGTTATTGATTTAAAAAAAAAAAAAAGGTTTGACTTCTCCTCCATATAAAGTCTGACCTTGGGACATGACTCCAGATTTTTTTTTTTGTAACAGCTAGTAAGAAAATTTCCCTTTTAGTAGCATGTCAGGGGGCTCGATACACGTTTAACAGACTACTAAGCCAACCTTAAACCTTCTCCAAGGCATACATAGCTAGGAACAGGCCCTGGAGTAGCTTTTGGGTGATCGCAGAGATGGATGATGAGTGTCTGTGGCCCCAAGTGGGGAGAGGTCGAAAGGACAAAATTGAATACACCGTTCCAAGAGACCCTGCTGCCGAAATCAGCAAGAGACTAGCAATGTCGAATAGCAGTCTACCTTTCTTTCTAGATTTATTTGATGTTACTTAAAAGTGTACTCTATATTCTATTTCAGATTGTTCTAGGCTATTAGAGAAACCCAACAGAGAGAAAAAACTTTCACCTTCAATTAGCATATGAAGTTGCCTGCTTCTAGAGACCAATACATTCACACACCAACTCCAGGAATGCCTGGAAAGGAGGTGGTTTGAAGTAGGTCTCTTGGCAGCTAAACTCAGTCCCCACATGCTAGGAGTCAGGTAGAGCAAAGAGCGGAGTGGATGTGAACAATGGGATCCCCCTGATTGGGAAATGGGTTTGCCAGAGGGAGAGGAAAGAAAAGACACACTAGGAGTAATTTCAGGGAAGAGCAACAGACCCCAACCCAGGAGTACATACGCAGAACAGTGTGACGTTGTGGACTAAGGCCCCACTATTCTCTGAAAGAGAATTTGAGACTACACATAGATGACTTGCGCAGATGTGAAACATTGTATTATCCTTTGCTCCTCCGAAGGCTGGCTCACACTCATACGTAATTGTGTTTTGAAAAGCAGAAACGTTTGCAGAGTGCAGTGGAGCTTCCTCCTGGGTCAGGGGACTGGGGAGTCAAGGCAGATACTGGAGGCCTAATCATGAATGAGTAACCCCCTGCTTTGTACATTGAACTCTCAGCTGCAAAGCAAGAAATCTGGATCTAGGTGATGCCCAGCCTCCCTCCAGGCTATCCAAATAAAACACTGAAGGAAATTCTCTTAAAACTTCATCACATATTTAATCACTTGAAACATTTGATAAATATACATTTTTTTCATATGGAGTCCTTTTTTCCCCCTATGCTTTTCTTTCACTCAGCTAAGGTACAGGGGGGAGCAGAAGTGTCCTAGAAGGAACTGGATAAGCATGTGTCATGCAAGTCCAGCTTTCTGATAACTTATGTCATTTTGGGCAAATTACATACTGTGACTGTAAAATTCTGGCTGCTAAGTTGAAATTCAAGAAACACGGGCACCCTGAAGCTGTTCTAAGATTTCTGTCTCAAATTTTGCAATTTGTACTTTTTTTGCCTACTTATTTTAATCTTGTAAAAATACATGTTCATACAAATACGTATACATATTCTAGTACAAAAGCTAGAAGAGGAAAATATTTGTTCTCAATTCAATGATGGAGGTTTCTTCCTCTGTTCCTTTAACATAAATGTAAAATATATTAATGATAGCTAGTCCTATTTCAGAAACTTTAGATGAATTACCTTGCAAACGTGAGAAGCTAACTGGACCTGATTTTATCTTTTTTTGTACCTTAAAAATTAGATAAAAATTAATTGCTCTATTCTCCTGAGTGAATAAGGTTCACATCACCACATGAGGCAACAGAATGTTCTGACTTGGGTAAATGTTTTTCTCCCCTAAGCACAGGCCCATTTCTTTGTGTGGTAAAACTTCCCATAAGCAGCAGAGAGCAGGGAGCTGGAGAGCTGAATTTATTGCAACTGGGTAGGCCTTTGGATGCAAACGTTAAGCTTGGTTGGCTGGCGCAGCCTTTTGGATCCTGTTGCCCCACAGCACTGCTTTAGGAAGCAGCTGGGATCTTCACTACATCTGGTTATACTGGGGATTAAGATAAGAGGAAGGGAGATGATACTTTTCCCTCTGTGTATTGGAGGATGCCTGATTAGTTTCCATCCTTACTCAAGGGGAGAATAAAGCTATTTAAGTAATTCAGCTTAGGGGGGAAAAGAAAACAACTTATGAGTTAATTCAGGAAATAAAGGAATTTTCCAGAATGATTTGAACTGTTCCTCTCTATTTGTTTCAGCACGTCTTGGGTTTTTCAAGTTCATTTGCAAGCATATATTTCTGCCCACTAAGCTCAAACACCAATGATGTCAACTCAACTCTTCAGACACTTAGGAACTTCCAAATATAAACCCACCATTCTGGTTTTTGTAGGACTGTGTCAAGTGGGATTTCTGGTGATAAGTGACATTTACTGAATCTTAAAGGGGGCGGACGAATCAGGTAGAAAAAGTGAGGGTGTAAATAAGAAGGACTTCCAAGTTGAAGGGATATTGTGACCAAAGAAAAATCATGTAAGAAAAAATAGAAGGAGTTGGTGTTTCCAGAGAATAAAGTGGGGGTGGGGGGTGAAGAAAGATGGAGTTTATGGAAGAAAGCACAGACCAGGTCACAGAGGGCCCCATTAGGGAGTTCATCCTGTTTTCTACAGGAATTGGAGAGCCACTTAAGGTTTTTTAAAAGGGCAATGGCATATCTACATTATTTATACAGATTTCTCCAGCAGTGTTGTGGGAGACACGGTAGAAAGGGTTAAAACTGAAGGTAAGAGAAACTGTGAGGCGTTCATGATGATAGACATAGTAAAGAGAGGTTTGAGGGAGGAGAGAACAGGCAGACATCCCTTAGTTGCACTTGGATGACATTGAGGAGGTGAAATTTATAGAAGGATATTAAGGGTAGTTGAGAGAAATAAAATGACCAGCCCTCTCCTACCCTGGCTGGATGGTGGTACCAGCAACCACTGAAGAATACAGTGGACAGAGCAGAGAGAACAGGGGAATCAGTAGAGGATGTTTGAGAGGAAGTGTCTGGGGAGATAGGAAGGGAGCTATCTGATAGGCGGCTGGGTATATAGGTCTGAGGTTTAGAAGAAAGGTGATGCTGGGGAACAATGGATTGGGGACTCATCAGAGTCTCTAAGTAGCAGCTGAAATCATGTAAAGAGACCAGGGCATCCAGGGAAATCATGTACCATGGAAGAACAGAGAAGGAGAGAAGCCTGTGGTGCTATAGCATTCAAGAGCCAGCAGGACACATTTGGTAAATTACTTAATACCCCCCAAAACTCAGAAAATAGCTACTTCATTTTTGTGTTGTGGAATGAGAGGAGGTAACACACGGACAGTGTTCGACTCAACTTTGCGAATCCCTAAATGCTCCTTTTTCTTCCTCTTTCATTCTATACGAGTGCTGTAGCTTTATTACCTAGCAGAGATGGTAAATGTGATTATTGCTTTAAATAAGAGCAGAACGTGTGTTGTTGGTTTTTGCGGCAGTTGTAACCTGTGATAATGGTATGTAGACTTGAATGAAATGGCTTGTTGATTCAAATTGCATGGGAAAAGACTGCATAATCTTACACTTGAAAAATATTTGACCCTGTCATCATATATAACCCAAATTTGCAAATGGATTGCTATACCTGCATTTCTAGAAACGTCCACTTCTGTGTGAAAATCATAGTTTAAGCTGGAGTGTGGTAATACATAACCAGTAATTCGTAAGTACATATATTCAGTAGTGACCTGGCTCATTTTAATGTATTACTCAAGTGCAAGGTAATGGGAGAAGTGATGATGTTGTTCAAGAATAAAGAATCTTGTCAAATACCAGGCTAGGTCTTTTCTACAAAGATCAACTTATTTGATGGAATCAGCATATAGAGAAAATAAGGGACAAGACAAAGGAGGTCATAGGGACAAAGGAGCATATTTACTGTCTCTGGGCCAGTACATTTTTTTACTTTTTTTAAAGTAAATTTTTTCTACCTCATGCTTCTAACTCAGTACAACTTTTTTTAGTAAACACAATTATTTTAGGTCGATGATAGACATTTGTGGACAATATCTGAACACTTTGGCTCTAATCCTCTCACCATGAAAATTATAAGTTTTAAGCCATTACCCTCAGAATTCTACCATTTTCCCCCATTTATGATATTTGGTCACCACCAGCTATGTGGTTCAACACAACCCAGCTCTTATGTGGGGTAACGACTAGTGTGAAAGTCTTCTCTACACCAAATATTTATGATCCCTTACATTTTTCTATAGTGGTTTGCGTAGCATAAAAATCCAGTCCTGTGCTAGAGGCAGGTGAGCTGTCTAGCTCTGATGCTCAGGTGCAGAAATGGGTCTGTCATGCCCGGAGCTGCTGCTGCTCCCACCACTGGGGGACAGAGCACATTTGTGTTCACGCATGGCAGCTTTTAGCTTGATATGCGTTTACTCCTGAAGAGTGATGGTGTGGAACTGCAGTCAGCAGACATCCACTGTGGAGTTGGTTGCTCCTTCTGAAATTGAAATAAATTGGCTGAGGGAATGTGCAGAACAGCAGTTGGTGAATTTAACACAGGGCACTGCGGGCCCACATGGATAATGACTGTATTATATTAAAGCAGAGAAAAGCAAAGGGAAAACCTACTTAAGGAGATTGTATCTCTCAATACATATCAAGGCATCAGAAATGTAAACAGATCTTTTATTATTTTAATTGTAGCAAAACTGAGTGGAGAGGGAATTTAATTAGCCCATGAATGATTTCACTGGAACTTCCATCTCTTGCTAATCTGTCCTTGATTATTGCTGGTAGATTAATCTCTCCAGTAACAGGACTTTCAAGAAACAGTTCCTAAACTCAAGAACTTATCTTTAGACCAGATCTGAAAGGCTTTAAATTTTCTACCCCAGCTTCTTTATTCATATATGTTACCCACTGATCTCTACGTGGTTGCTTCTGCATTCGTAGAAGTGTTTGTGAATTTCAGAGGGGCCCAGAAAGAACCCTGGCTGCCCTCCTCTCTGCGGTGGGGTGGGGGGGGGGGGAAGACTGGTCCACCCCATCTTCTACAGGTGGAAGTAAAATTCAGGTGTAGGCCTTGAGATATAGACATGAATAGGGAATTCTCTTTGGCCTCTTGGAACTTATGATTTAGGACTAAGAGATAAAATAGAGCAAAAAATTATGCTGTAATAAAGTGAGTATAACATACAAGAGAATTCAAAATAGTCAATGACTAAGAGGTTGATTGGAGAAGGCTATAGGAAGGACTGATGTACTAAAAGAGGGGAAAGACTCTGGTCTAAGTGGGTATATCACGGACTTTGGACTCAGAAATCCAGGGTTTCAAGCCTAGTTTAACCATGTTGGACATGCCCTATGAATACTGTAGCCTTGTGTTCCCCATCTATAAGGTCGGATATAAATAAGAGGATGTTTTGCTTTATCAGTGACTTCCTGTGCATTCTAAGTCAGTAACTGATCACCCCACAGGAAAAAAAAAAATACCTTGTCATCTCCATTCCACACTGCACACCTCCTCGTCAGCGTAAATAATATCCCAACCATGTCTCCCAGGGAATACTAATACCAGTCCTAACCTTTGCTGGGCTTTTCGGGTTTCTGTGCTTTGGCGTTCCTAGTAGCCATACCACTAACAACAACAACAACAACATCAGCAATAATAATAGAAACAGGGACTGCAAACATGGGCTGAGTGTCAATTTGTTTGGCCAGCCATCTACTTTTCCTTCCCATAAACTATCTCACTTAATTCTTATTCTATCTGAGGAGGTAGGTATCCTGACTTCCATTTAAAGACAGGAACCTGAAACTCAGGGAAGGTAAGGGACATTTCCAAGGTCATCCAGTGAGTCAGTGACAGACCCGGCTATCAGATCTTTCTAATTCAAAGGTCACCTGCTACCCTGTTCAGGCCACTACAGTCTACCTCTCTGCCCTTTGAAATTGGGGCAGAATGTGGAGTTGGGGCAGAATGTGGGGAAGATGGAGATTTTATAGGAACTTAATGCATCTTCAGTTGGCAGACTAATGGATGGTCTCCAAACTGGTCTGGAAATGCTCAAAGCAGCACTAAATTGTGGAAGGACAGGCTCTGGAAAGGGAGCCTAGAGAACGTGCTGAGTATCAAAGGAGAACAGTAAGTAGATGGTACAAAACTTCACAGAAGATCTCTGGCATCTCCCATGTTCCCAGCAAAAATTCATAATTACAATGTTTAAAAATGACTAATGTTCTATAATGTCAGTAGAGGAAGCTGTGCTCACTTTATGGCTTCAGTGGGAATAACAACATATTTTTTTTTGTGCAGAGTCTAGATTACTGCTCTTAAGACACTTTTTTGATATTTCACCTAGAAGTGGTTAAAAATTTGTGTAGGCCGTCCTGTCTTCTAGAGGAAAACAGAAATATCAAGGCAAAAAAAAATGAAAGCGTTTCTTCAAAAGTTCATGAGGTAAAGTCATCGATAGATTGATGTTATTATTGTCATTGTTTAAAGACCATTCACTGGAGGTGGCAGAAGGTGAATTTTTGAGAATGCAGCTGAAAGGAACATAATGAAACATTCAGAAGTGTGCCATATGGAGAAAATATTTGTCTTTATGTAAGTGCTATTGAACCCTGTAGCCAACAAGAATAATTGTTAGATCTTCTCTTTAGGTAGTTATTTTTCTGGAATTATTTGCAACCCAGTCCTGCCCAGAGGCAAGGAAAATAAGCTGGACATGTTTTTGAAACTCTTTTCAGAGTTATAATTTTATGATATTGTAATAAATTCCAAGATGACCATGGGGAGTGTGTTGTTCTACACAAGCATTTTATTGCTACCATGCATTTGCAGTAATTGGAGATAATTTACTATTTTATGAAGCATAACAGAATAATTGTACTATTTTCAACTTTAAAGAGAAAAGACTAGGAGAGATCTGGTCAGAATGATAAATGATTCACATCCCCCTACGAATGTTTCCTTTTAAAAATGTCACATACAATCATATTCCAGGTTTTCATTTTTAAAATATTTTAATCTTCATTTTATTAGAATGTTGTTAGTTTGGTGTTCTATTGAGTTTTTGTGAATGATGCTAATGTTTTCAATTTTAGAAACTCTTTCCTTTTGCCTCCATGTGACACACACATCAGTTTCACAATCCAGTGGACCTCCTCATTAAAGACACATTAGTGTTCTGTCCAGATGTAATCCGATCCATATAGTCCTGGCCAGAAGTATCCAAACATGTCTTATATTTTGGGAACATATTTCAGATAGCTATATTCTGCCCCAGTTAAGTGTTCTGGCCTTGACTTAAAATCACAATCAGGAGTGCCTGGGTGGGTTAAAACCTCTGCCTTCGGCTCGGGTTGTGGTCCCGGGGTCCTGGGATCGAACCCTGTGTCGGGTTCTCTGCTTGGCGGGAGCCTGCTTCATTTCCTCTCTCTCTGCCTGCCTCTCTGCCTACTTGTGATCTCTGTCTGTCAAATAAATAAATAAATAAAATCTTAAAAAAAAAAATCACAATCATGACCTCGAGTGGAAGGCTATATGAAGGAATTTTTCCAGGCTTGGAAAGCCCCAGAAGGAGGAGCACTTCAGAGAGAGTTGGGTAGCTGTGTTGCCCCTCTGCAGCTCTGAGTTTAAATCATTCGGAAGGGGGAGTCCAGGGTTGACCTCTTATCTCCAAGTAAGAGCAACTATCTCAAGCTTCTAAAAGGCATTCTGCTATCTCTCCTCACCTTTGGATTATCCTGAAAGTACCAGGGTTTGGGTAGTGTTTCTAAACTTTCCTGAGAAGGGAAATCCAACGACCTGGAAAAGATTTTCCTTTGGGCTCCTTACTGCATGGATCGGATGAATTAATGATTTATGTTTTTCCTACAAGTCATGTTCTTGCACATCAAGGTCTTGGTGAAACTCTTCCTTCTCTGTTACCTACTCATTCTTCAGTTTTCAGCTTATTCATATGACTGCCTTAATCCATCAAGGCAGTATGAACACTAGTAATCTGTGTTCCCACAGTGCAAGGGGTCCTCCTTAACAAAAACATGCCAGGCTCTTTCTGGGCTTCTTTTTCTGCTATACTGCTTGTTTCTTGAAGGTGAAGAGACCATGGGGGTTTGCTCACCACTTTTTCATCAGAATATATTAAGCTCCCTGTTACATAGTCAGAACACAGAAAACATTGAACAGAGGCAGCAGAGATGGAGAGACAAAATAATCAGAGATAATTTTCAATTTTTGAGGCAGCACTAAATACAACTACGGGAATCCTGATGTCAAATTTGGATCACCCCATAGCTTGAACCAGACCAGAATTCTATTAACAACTGTTTGGGGAAGTGGGCTTAGTGGTGAACTGATCTTTTATTAAAACTTCACATTTCCGTGGCAGGAAATGCTGTCTTCTTTGTTCTCTGACAGTATTTCCTAAAGGCAGTGTGGAATATAAATAAATATTAAAAGAAAATAGATTTTATGATCACCTAAGTTTGGAAAGCACTGGGTTGAATAAAGTTAAATAAGTTTTATTTTTAGCATATTAGAGCTATAGCTCCAAAGGAAAGAGATACGCAAATTTTCAAAATTTAATTGACAATAGAATTTTTCTTTACTAGATAGTCTCATAGAATTTAACCAACCCACAGTGTTTCTTGGCCACCTAACACCATCTAGTTTGAAAGCCGTATCTCTTTAGCATAAAATATCTATCATTAAAGAACTATTTATTCAGTGCCCATAAATGCCAGATTCAAAGGCACAGCGTTTTCCCCCTGCCTTTATAACAGGTGTCTTCTTGTAATACACCTAGTTAATTCTTGGAAGTTGATCCCCTAAGGCATGAAGGGATGTAAATTGTTACTTATATTTAGCAGTATATATTTAGTATCAACACAATTAAATTTGACACCTCATACCTAAAATATTTTAGGTTAACTTATATGTGAAAGGCAAATATCCCCCAAATAACAACTTTTAGGAAATAGCAATCAAACCTGACTTGACATTTTGGAATTGAAAGATATTTGGGCTTACTCATTCAGCAGCAGCTACCCTTAGACAAGTTCATTATCTCTTCATATACTTCTATTGATGTTTGTAGATGAGTCTAAAGAAATCCTTTTATTTATCTAATTTATATGCCTTTCCTTTGTCTGCACTCTGCCAGTTTAGATGTCACCTGTAATAACGATGAAAAATTGCTGTGTGCTTCATGTTCTTCTTCTTTTTAAATCTGCAAAGTTCTCTACAACTACCAAAGGGAGTTTAGTTCCAAAAAGTATCAAATCTAATCGAAGTGTACTGAGTTGCAATCTCTCGCTCTAATAGGCATTTCGTTTAGTAT
The DNA here is from genome assembly GCF_964662115.1 of Mustela nivalis. Lineage (NCBI taxonomy): Eukaryota > Metazoa > Chordata > Mammalia > Carnivora > Mustelidae > Mustela > Mustela nivalis. The sequence goes on from NC_139026.1 coordinate 38,725,322, forward strand.
GAAAACTCATCAATGGGGATTCTCTTATAATTGTTTCATCTGTTTTGGGGAAATAAACTAAAAGAATGTATTTATTTTGGAACACCTAAATATTTTCTGTGATATAATGGTGTAATTAAATGATGTTACTTTATCACCTGTAGCTTTGAAAACTTGAGTTTCTTACTGCGTTCTACATCCACCTGGTAGATAAATCTTTACAAATCCCAGCTCTAATAATGTCATTCTGCCGCTCAAAACTCAGTGGCTCCCCATTGCTTAGCAAATTGTGAGCTCCTTAGGCTGGCATTTAAGGTCCTAACATTACATTCCTACTCCTGTTGTCCCCTCATCATTCTAATTAACCTGGTTGTCTTCAAAACATGCCTTCCACGTTTCTTGTACGTTTTGTTTAATGTCTCAGGGTTTTACAGAATGATGACCCTCATCCTTTGAAACCACCAATTTGAGCTTCCTCTCAGATTATCCTACTCCATGAGCCTGTTTTTAATCCAGCCCTCTGGATGACATCTCTTGCCTTTGGGAACCTCTAACTCCCTGTTTTAAAATCCTCCCATACCTCACACACTGCATCAGGCTTGACATACGGAACTAATTGCTCAATAAAGATTTGTCCAATGAACTGTTGACCCTCTCATAGCATCTCTTTATCGCCTTGAATTATAGTTATTTGTGTTTTTCTCTGATTCTTTCTACTAAACTTAAGTTCTCTCAAGGGCCAAGATTGTATTTATTATTTCCTACCTATGTACTCCACATTAAACAGTTACTGAATTAAAGAACACTCTTCTTTTGTCCATTTAACTTGGGATGGAAAATTAAATTCCTGTGACAAGCTACCACTTCAATGTGGTACATGTTTTGAGTGTGAAATTTGGCATACCAGAAGCACCTTGTATTTTCCTAGGAGACCAACTTTTCATCTGAGTTGTAAAAGAAACAACACTGGACAGAGTCCAAAGACAGTTGTTTGGATCTCATTTTGTTTTTGTTTTTGGAGCATTTGTGGCCTTGGCCAAGGTTCTTAACTTTTGTCTTGGGCTTCTCATTATTCAAAAAGAAGAACATTACACACACCACACAGGCTTGATTTAAAATTTAACTGATGTAACACATGAGAAAATATATTGCCAACCATGAGATACTTTTAAAAATATTTGTTCATTCAAAAAATACTTTTCGTGAGAGCTGTGAAGGGTGTAAGCCTGATGCTTTACAGACCTGTACTCCTGGGGCAAATAATACATTATAGGTTAATAAAAAAAAGTTCACAATAAAAAAATAAAAGGGAAAATGAAGAAAAATATACTTTTTGAGTGCTGAGTCTCTCGTAGACATTATGGAAGTCCTCAGAGATAGAAGAAAAATAATAATCTTTCATTTTTACAACTTGATACTATGTTCAGATGAATGAAAAAATCATTGTCTCTGACTGGAGGGGTCTTCTAGTCTAAAAGAGACCAGAGTATAAACAAAGATGAGGAGACCTATGACTGAAAGGAAGGAGGGACACCAGGTGGAAAGGCACCTAAAAAAGAATGGTGGCAGGAGGGCTTCCTGGGAAGGTAAAATGTGAGTGGTGACCTGTAGGATAAACCTAGCCCCAAAGTGGGTTGTAGAGGCAGAAAACAATATTCCAGGATGAGAAAGAGTATTTGAAAGATACATAAAGTATGAGAAGGAAAGGAGAACTTCAGGATTTTGGAGGTGGATTTGAGCATAGTATAAAAATACCTTTCTTTGATACATTCCTCTGGTGTATTTCTCTTTTTTTGCTCCACAGTCTTCTGTCTTAAACTTTGTTAGGAATACTATTCTAGATCATGGAGACATATAAGGATTTTCTTCTCAGTGAAATGAGAATTTTTACATTTTCCATGAAGGTGATTTAGAATATTCTTCATATTTCACTGTTATATTATATATAGTGAATATTATGAAAAATAAATACAATGAAAGTTACCCATAGTGTAGATGAGTGGCGAGGAGCACTGTAGAGTTAGACCAATGGGCGCATAGCCCAACTTCATCATTTATGTTGCATGTCTTTGGGAAAATTAATCATTTGACTATAAAATAACAGTACTTAATTATGAAATTATTGTGATCATTAAAGGAAGTAATACAGGTAATTAGTAAGTACATTATCTGATACTTGGTAAGAGTTCAACAACTGTTAACTTTTGTTTATTTAATAACCAATAATCATTTTTTTCTATGCACTTCCATTTATGGTTTATTTACAAGTCTATACATGTTTAATTAAAGCCCTGCCTAGATTACCTGATAACTTTTTAAAAAAAGCATTGGTTAAACCAGACTGCTAGATCAAGTATTAAAGTTTATAAAATTAAAAAATATATTTTATTAATCAGTGATAGAGCTAAGATGCAAATTTCTGATCTCAATAGTTAGATTTAGGATTGAATTATATATACACTATATGCAAATTCACAACTAAGTGTTTTTAGATTTACATGGATTTTTCCACTATTTAAAGAGATATGATCTCCCTGATATGAGGAAGTGGTGATGCAACATGGGGGCTTAAGTGGGTAGGAGAAGAATCAATGAAACAAGATGGGATTGGGAGGGAGACAAACCATAAGTGACTCTTAATCTTACAAAACAAACTGAGGGTTGCTGGGGGGAGGGGGGTTGGGAGAAGGGGGGGTGGGGTTATGGACATTGGGGAGGGTATGTGCTTTGGTGAGTGCTGTGAAGTGTGTAAACCTGGTGATTCACAGACCTGTACCCCTGGGGATAAAAATACATGTTTATAAAAAAAAAATTAAAAAATAAATTAATTAAAAAGATTAGAATCTCCAATTACTAACAGGAAAATAAAATCAAATCCCCACAAAATTTTTATTTTAGAAAAAAATGCGTTCCTTAATTTTTTATTCATAGAGTGCTATGGGACTGAAGAAAGCTACCTTTTTCTCAAGTTAGCTTTTATTCTTTATTATGTCTTATCACAGAGAAAACAAAAGAGGAAGCACAGGAGGTCAGCCCACTCCCCTCACCCCCCGACTGGAAAAAACTGACCTACATCTTTACTATTTCTTGTATAGGATTCTTTTAATTTTGATCAGTTATAACTTTCAAGATACTTATTTGGCACTGTCAAGTTTATTAACATAAACTTCGTCTTAGTACTTCAATATTTTATATCAGTTGTGCTGTCTTTTAATCTCATTCATAATTTTATTTATATGTCAGCTTGTTTGAAAAAAAAAAAAAACCTTTTTTTTTCCCCTATTAGCTGGAATTCTAGTCTATATAACACAAAGGGAGATAAGGAGTTGAATAACTAGTAAGATAAAAGCAATGCATATCATTTTTATTCATACTGCCTGATTTTGTTTCTACTTTGTTTCTGTTATGGTTAAAGTTAGAGAAAAAAAGTGTAGCAGTTAAAAAGCTCTTGTGATAATGCCTCAATTAATATGTACACCTAAATGCTACCATTGGACTTGAATCATCTAAAGAGGAAATAATTTTATCGCCTTTAGCTACTATGTCAAAGGAAAAAAAAAAATGTAGTGCTGTTAAAAGGACTATTTTGGAGGTAGCTATTCATGGTCTGAGTATTTCACAACTTTTGCAGGAAGTTACTCTGTAGAAATAGAACACTTAAAACAAATACTTTATATGGACTTGTAAAGAAATTAGATATATATAAGAAAAAAAAGACATTTGAAGCAAATACCTTATAAGGGCTTGTAAGGAGTTAGATATGTATCAGAAAAAAAGTCATAGGTCCAAAAATTTTTATATCCTTTTAACATTGAGTGTAAAGCACTATCAACAATCTTTCAGTTCATTGTTTGGCCTCCACTAAATGAAAGTGTTTGAATTCATTATTGGTACGTAGCCTTTATATACAGCAGGTGACATATGAATCTGCTCCTCGTGTTCTCCTGTCCTTTGAGGATACAGATCACTGCCTTCCCTGTCATTCCCAGACACCTTCTCCTAGTTTTAGCCATCGAATGTACTTGGATGTTGGGGCTACTTGGCTTTTCTCTTGGCAGCCATATCCCCCCATCCAGCAGCCTTCAGCTCTAATCTGAGCGTTGATGGTGCTTCATTTCCAACCTTCCTTCATTTCCAACCAGGACTTTCCCTCTTATTTTAGTTCTGCATTTTCAACTGCTGGCTGGATACCTGCTGGAATCTCAAACCAGCGAGTTTAGAGCTGAGTCATTTTCTTCTGACTCAAACTGGGTTCTTCCATCACCATCTCTATTTTAGTTATTCTCTCCGGCCTCCAGCTTTGATGCCTGCTCTCATTTACTTAGTCACAGAGTCCTGTCAGTTTGCTCTCTGCAGTGTTGGCAATCCATCCCCTCCTTTTGGGCCCTACTGTAGAACAAATTAAATCAGTTCTTAACTGATTTTTCCTACTTCTGTACCTCCAGGATCCAAAATACTCTGCAAATAACTGCTATATCAATCTTTCTGAATTCTAGCACTGATATGCCACTTCCTTGCTAAAATTTATTTTAGTGATTCTTTCCTACTTATGGAATAGTCTGTCCTATGTTCCACTCATTCTGGTTTCAGTTGTAACTATAGACTCATCTTTCATGTCTCTACCCCATAGGTAAGACTCAAGCTGGATAAAAGTGCATTCATTCCCTCGAATGTTCTAAAATAGTCACTTTCGTTTGTGCCAGACACTTGTCTAAACCCTTTACATGCATTATATGAATTTGTACTCAAAAACCGCAAGGTAGGCAGCATTGTTATTTTTGCATGAAGATGTGAAAACTGAGGTCTGTCAAAATAGTTAATTTCGCAAATGTTAAACAATTAGGACGCAGAAGAGCTAGACCTTGAAGCAAATTCCTTTGCTTTCAAACTCAAATGTGTGTTCAACCATTACGTCACTACCTTCTGGATTCTTTCTGCACTTTTGCTGTACTTGCTGGAATATGCTTTTTTTTAGATTCGTCATGATCTGGCCTATGTGTGGCTCTCTCATTTGACTTCATGCTAAACCACTCCCATTCACTCTGTTCCAGCCACACGGGCCTTTTTGTTTCTTGAAATTAAGATGATTATTGTTCCAACATGAACACATCAAAACCTATTTCCTCTTCCTAGAATGCTCTATTCCCTGGATATTTATTTGAGAGACTGGCATTTTATTTTATTTTTGCCTATTGTATCTTACTTATATTTAATATATATTCACATTTAAATATTTATTTCAGTATTTATTAAAATTTGTTTTCATATTTGCTTATATTTATTATTTAGCATTTATTCCAATACATTTCCAGTAAGTCCTCTCTTACAAAAGGCCCTTTTCTCACCTCTTTTAGCCATCTCGCTCACTGTGATATTATCCAATTTTATTGCTGTGTCTATGTTGTTACATAAGATCTTTCTTCTCTTCCTCCTCCTCATTCTGCTACAAAAAGCAATATGCTGGGAGCATTTTCTTCCTTTTGTTATGACTTTTGAAGAAGTCCAGTTTTCAGTGACATTTAAAACATAGTATCATCTAGTATTCTAAGATAAAACTTTGGAAGCCATAGTGCATGAGGCCAAAGTTAGCTCTGCAGCTTGCTAGCTGTGTGACCTTGAGCAAATTATTCAACCTTTCTGTGCCTCTTCTCCTCATTCTAAAATGGCAGCAAACATAATACTTCATACCATTGCTGGGAGTACTCAAATTAATGAATTCCTACCTAAAATAGTACTTACACCAAATAAACACTTCAAGTATTAGTTATTGTTTAACATAATATCTATATCACATATAGATAATACATTATTATCTTAAAGTTGGGGAACCATGTAAGTTATATAAAACATGGACAAAATGGGAAATTTCTGTGGCACCATGTGAATTACTGTGATTCTAAACGTTCAGCATGCATAAGAATCACTAAGATGTTAAATGGAAATGCACCCCCTGAGATTCTGACTTGGAAGATCTGGAATAAGACCATAGACACTTGGTGGTACCTCAACCTAGATACAGCTCCAGCTGAATCCAGTCAACAAGACACTATCCTACTCAAAGGTCAATGTCTATGCCATTTAAATAAAATCACACAGGACAAAACTAATGTGTTAAAGCATATGAGAGTTTGTTGTTAATAGTGACATAGATTAAAAAAAAAACCCTCTCAGTCTTTAAAAGATATTTATCAAAAATATTGATCAACATTTCTCTTTGCATTACTAGAAATGACAATCTACATAGAGTTTGAAACTCTTGGGGTGCCTGGGTAGCTCCGTTGGTTAAGCGTCTGAGTATTGATTTCAGATCAGATCATGATCTCAGAGTTGTGAGATCAAGCCCCAGGTCAGGCTCCGTGCGGGGCATGGAGTCCGCTTGGGATTCTCTCTATCCTTCTACCCTTCCTCTACTGCTCGCTCTCTTTCTCTCTGAAAAAATTAAAAATTTTTTTGAAACTGCCATTCTGTGTTTCCAGAAGACATTACATTACATTAACCATCCAGGAAGTTGGGATTCCTTCAGTATTTCTGATTTTGAATAATTCTTCACTCTTGTATCTCAAGAGTACATTTCTATCAAATCAGATGCATAACAATTATATGGCTTTAAATTATTAATTTTTATTCCTCTCTAAAGGATAACATTAACCAAGCATATGTTTATTCCAAATTGCATTGTTTTAACACTCCCAGTTGTAATGAATAAATAATGCTTAAAAAAACCCCTCATTATTGTGCAAGAGCTTCGCTTTTGTGGCAAAAATCAGATTTTTTTGTATTTATTGGTGAGAGGGATTAAGTGACATCATAGAGTAATTAAAAATTTTTTTTTTGCAGGATCAGTGGCATAATAAACTGTGTGAGGCCAAAAAAAAAAAAAAATCACTTCCTGGTTGCATTGCCTTCATTTGGTAGAGTTTACTTAGTTTTGTCATTGCCAAGACTGGATAGAGCTACCAAGGATAGCATTTAGGTAGAACATTCATCTTTTATTTCCCCTTTCCTATGCTTATAATGTAGAAAATTACTGTTGACTGAATTCTTTGAAATTATTTCCTCATTTGTCCTTGAGTGGCTACATTAAAGCTCTCAAGGAGAAAAAAAAAAATCAATACTCATACACTGAACCAGTTGAAGTTGCTCTTCAACCAATTTATTTAGTGTGCTTTTCACATGTTCTAAAATAACATGTGGAAAGACAACAGTTTGGGGATCATGTTCTGCTTAAATCAGATCTGTCTTGGGAACCACCTATTAGTTCCCGAAGAGATTCAACACCCAACGGGTCCTGGCGGGTGCCTGTGCTGGCATGTGATTTTTCTCCTCCTGTGCTGTTGCACAGTACCACATGGCCAAGATGGCAGTGGGCCAAGAGCTCAAAGATAGGAACATTACTCTGAGTCCCTGCCAGCCAGAATCTCAAGTTTTTACTTGTGATAAATTGGACTCCTTGTAAAATAATTTCTTAATGAATATATTTAAAAATATTTAATTTATTTAATTAAATCTTCACAACCTGAAGTTCAAGCATACCCTTTGAGATGGGATAACATCAATAATGTTATTTGGTCTAGACAAGTTCAGATCCAGGGAATATCAATTGAGTTCCTATTGCTGGGTGTTTCATTTTTATTGTACTCTTGTTGACAATACTTTGGAATTTTCCATTCTTTTTTAAATTACTGGAATATAAAAAGGTTGCTATTAAATGCTGAAGTCTGAAATTAACAGACTTAAGACAACCTAAAATTAGTAGAAACTACCATCTACGCAGCTCATTTGGAGATGACAGTGTTTCAAAGAAGTAGGGGCTTTAAGGGTTAGAAAGACTTAGCTTCAGATACTGGCTGTGCATCTTTTAGATGTTAGACCTTGAACAAGTTGTTTAGCCTTTCATTTAGCATTTCAAATTCAGATTTATGTATAAAACTGGTTTGAAAATTTTATTCATTGGGAGAGGAAATGAAATAAAGAGCATGAAGTTCCTATGGTTTGGCACAGCATAGAAACGCTTTAAATGGTAGCTATGAGGAATTATTAACCCAAAAGAGTTAGGCAAAAACAACTGAAGAAATTTTAGGGAAAACAAAACAAATTTTAAAAGATCATGGAATGTCTATTAGATTTCAGGTAAATGTGTGTGCATTTGTGCACATTCGCACACCCTAAAGTGATTAGGCTCCTGGTGAGGACAGCTAAGGTCTTGTCTAGGTGGTAACTAGTAATATAACTTTGTAAGTTCTGCTTTACCATTTCTAAGCAGAATTCTTGAAAGTTAAACATTTTTTATCATTATTAAATTATCACTATTAAATATACATTTGTAGTTATAATAATTTCGCTGGAATTCTTTAGAGGGAAAGGCTAATAGGTCATTTTCCAGAGGTCAAAAGATTGCTTTCTTCCTTGAATAGTACTGGATAAAGCTTCACCTGACAAGACCTTAATTTTACTTTACGAGTGTTTTGATGTCCTGGAGGGACTTTCAAAGATTACACAGTACATTATAGTGACACCAACTCCTATGGGTATTCATAAGAAAGAGGATAAATTTGTTTCTATAGCCCCCCTGAAAACTGTTATCTAAGATCTTAGAGGATGGAGAGAGGATATCAATAGCAATGGATGATTCTGGTACTGCCAGTGTCATTAGAGGATGAAAATATTGTGATTTTGCAAACTAGAGAATATGTACTTGAGATTTCCTAGAAGTATGGCTGATATCCCTTACAGTAATTTGGGGGGAAGGCAAGGCTTATTAGGGCCTCTTGGATTTTGACCATAGCAGTAGGGGCATAAACCAACATTCTTGAGACAATCTCAAATGCTGTTTTTGTTTCATCCCATCTCCCTTTTATTTTACATGTTCTACCTTGAGTAATTGCATCCACACATATGACTTCAACTTTTCTACCTACACAAAGACTCCGACGTGTATAAGTCAACTCATAGTACAGGACACTTGTGCTCAACTCTTCTAGAATCAGCTATGTCATCTTCCTCATGCTGATTCAGCCACGGTCAATATCTCTTTCATTCTCTTTTTTTATGAATGACACCTGGGTATTATCCTTTACCTCCTCTTTCTCCCTCATCTCGTCCTCCTGCACTTTGTCATTAACCAATACAGCTTTTGATTCCTAAAAATCCCTCAATTCTGTCTCAGCCTCTTAATCCCCCTGACTCCATCTCAACTCATTGCGATTATGGCAACAGATTTTCACCTGAATTTGGTAACCAAGTTATTTTATCTTCTTCACTGCTTCTAATGTGATGATGGCAGGTCTCTGATAAAAATCCTTTAATATTTGACTATTCACCTCTCAGTACCTTTCTTTCCAGGCACTAACTTCTTTTCTCCAAATTCTCCTTAAGTTCCTCTGTTCCCTTCATATGCTGCTTTTTTTCATCCAAAATGCCTTCCTTCATTGGCAAATTCCTACTCATCCTGTAGGATTCAGCTAAGCACCGTATTTCCTATGAAATATTACTTGATTGTTTCAGGAACAGTTAAAGTCTTCTCTGAACAATACCTATTGAAGCATGAATTACATTGAGCAAAATCTGTTGAGGTGTCCTGTCTCTCCAGTCATTGAAGGATCATGGTGAGGAGGTACACTCCTCACCTGGTGAGGAGGCCAACTTCTTTTCGCCAGGCAAATATGATTTTTGTTAAGTCTCAGTACTGTTAGGGGTCTCTGGTGGCCTCAGATATCTAATTAAGAAGGAATACTGGGTTGATGGATAAAACAAGAAAGTGAAAGAGGTGTTATGGGAGATAGAAAAATGTAGGGGAGAGAAGAAGAGTAAGAAACAAAATGGAAATCATGATTCTAGAATGATGTGTTGGCTATAAGTGGGGTCAGTAGAAAACAAAAAAAGTGTATCCTATACTTTTAGTCTGATTTATTGTTATAAAAATCTGAAGAGTTTATACCAAATTTAAATGACACCTACTCTCATATCTTTGAAAACTTTCTTAATGGGATAGTTTTACTACAACAAAAAGAAATTGTGTTTACAAGTGGAAAAGACAGAATTTGTTCTATCTTCAAGAAATAATTCACTCACTAAAAGCAAACAGGAGGTCTAGTAAATAAACACTTACTGAAAAGACAGGTCTCGGAGAAAAGTAGAGATGCATCTTCGGTTATTTGTCCATCTCACTGGGGTGTTAGCCCACACAAGACAAGCTACAGAGATTGTTTTCACCCTAACGTTGTTACACAGTTGTTGTCGGAATAATCCCATGGAGAGCAATCAATGCCATACAAATGTTTCAATACAGATGCGTTTTTCTCCGCGTTTTGAGTGAATTAAAGTACAGATAAGTGAATGTGTCCAGGGAAGGGAAAATAACATCTTTGTATTTTTTTCAAGTAGACCAGGGTTCAGTTTGACTTGAAGTTTAGCAAAAATAAATTAAAAAGCAAGAGAAACACTGAAATGTTGCTCTCGACTCTGGTAGGAAGCAACATGAGGTAGTAGCAGGGTACTGAGAGTTGTTTTCAGACTGTGGAAAATGAGCGCTACCATTCTTTGCTGTGCTAAGACAGATACCTGGAGCTTTCTCAGTAACCCTGAATGCTCCGCAAGCATGAGTGGTTTGAATTTAGAATAGACACAGGGAACCTATAATTTCATTGAGAGACCCTGTTTAGGCACAAGCCATTTCTTTTCAGTCTCCTTCTGCAAATAATCATTGAGTACAGACCATGAGGCAGGCATCGTGTCAGGTAATGGTCATACAGTAGTGAATAAAATCAAGGGGGGGGCTCATAGTTCAGCCGGAAAACAAAGCAGAGACACAGTTAACCCAATGTAATGTGTTAAATGTTCAGATCCTTAGCTCAAATCAACTTGTTATGAAGGATCTTATCTATTGGCAACCAATTAGCAAACGTAGCTCAAACTGTTCATTTTAGCATTTCAAGCCTTGGTAATTTGTTTCCAGTTTTAATTCTCATTACAATTGGATGGGATCCTTCCCATCCAGATCCCATTATAAGCCTTCCTGTCTCCCCCCTCTCACTTTGGTGATATATCCATGTGTCATTAGATGATAATATCTATCAAACCATGATAATATCTTTCTTCCTTTCACTTCTATCCATTTTTCTAACCCAAGTCAATTCTTTGGGTTTTGTAATACCATGTCATATTCATCAATCTATTTAGTATTAACATGTCTAAAATGGAAGTTTTGATTTCTAGCACTAATTTTCTTCCTTATAAATCTTCTCCCACCTCAAGAAATGGCAGCCTCAAACTGCTTAGGCTGAAAGTCTGGAACCTCCCTTTCTTTTCTTTTCCTTTCTTTTTTTTTTTTTTAAAGATTTTATTTATTTACTTGACAGAGGGAGATCAGAAGCATGCAGAGAGGCAGGCAGGGGCGGGGGGAAGCAGGCTACCCGCTGAGCAGAGAGCCCGATGCGGGGCCTGCCGATCCCAGGACCCCGGGATCATGACCAGAGCTGAAGGCAGAGGCCTCAACCCACTGAGCCACCCAGGAGCCCCTGAACCTCTCCTTTTTGAACAACACCCAACTAACCCATCAAGAAATTCTGCCTGATGAATCTCCAAAATATATCAAAATTTTGACCATTTCTCCCTGTATCTATCAACCCCTGTCTCTGACATATACACACATTCTGGCCCAAAGTCACTATTATCTGAATAATCATCTAACTGGTGGGTTCTTTCTAGTCTTGTCTTCCCTCAGTCTATTCAGAGTAGTAGTATTTCTTTTTTTTTTTAAGATTTTATTTATTTATTTGACAGAGAGAGATCACAAGTAGGCAGAGAGGCAGGCAGAGAGAGAGAGAGAGAGGAGGAAGCAGGCTCCCTGCTGAGCAGAGAGCCCGATGCGGGACTCAATCCCAGGACCCTGAGATCATGACCTGAGCCGAAGGCAGTGGCTTAACCCACTGAGTCATACAGGCGCCCTAGTAGTAATTCTTTTAAAGCAACAGTTAGATCAGGCAGCCCCCCCAACTTTTTTTTTTTTTTTTTGCTTAAAAAACTTCTTACCATGGTTTATGAATTCCTATGCAACTTGTGCCTTTCTCTCTGCCAACAAAACGTTCAGGCTTATTTCCTTTTACAGTCACCCCGTTTATACTCTGAAAGTCAGCTTTTGTTTTGTTCAAAACCAGTGCTTAAAACAGTACTTAGTGTACAACTACTAGCATTAATAATAATTGGCTTATATAATACTTACTTTGAGCCTAACACAATTCTCTTTTATTCCATAATAATATTAATAAAAAGGAATACTTATTTTTTGCTAATTTTAACAGATAAAGAATTGAGGCACACAGACGTAATATAGGAATAATTTTTTTAAGAGTCATTTTTTACTCAAAAAATATTCGTTGAGTTTTTTCATTCTGATAACAGTCACTGAATATGAACTCTGAGAGCCAGTTTCTGCCTTGAAAAATTTCAGAGATCCTGGTTTGTATATCTCAAGGGGCTTTTATAAAGGGAGGAGGGAATGAGTAAAAGAATACATGAAAGTGCAATTTAAATAGAGAGCTTCATATAAATAGTTCAGTTTTTCTATTTTTTTTTTAAGATTTTATTTATTTATCAGAGAGAGAGTGGGAGAGAGCGAGCACAGGCAGACAGAATGGCAGGCAGAGGCAGAGGGAGAAGCAGGCTCCCTGCTGAGCAAGGAGCCCGATGTGGGACTCGATCCCAGGACGCTGGGATCATGACCTGAGCCGAAGGCAGCTGCTTAACCAACTGAACCACCCAGGCGTCCCCAGTTTTTCTATTTTAATTCCAATTACTTGGATCCTTTTGGTTAACAAGTGATCAAACTCTGACTTCCTATCACTGATGATCATTATTTGACCCTTTTATACTGCTGAGAGAACAGCTCAGATATCACCTTCTCCATCCCTTGTCTCCTTGAACTCCTGTTCTCTTCTGTTGCCCCTCTGCCCACTACACATGACTACCGCTGCGTTCTGCACACCTTGCACATTCCTTGCTTGCTTATCCTCCTCTACCTCCAGACTAGGGATCCCCTGAGCATGGGATCTTGGTCCCATTTGCTTCTGAATTCCAAAAGCTAGGCACAGGGGAGGTTCCACATACATGCTTAGGAAATGGATAGATACTGACAAACACACATCGTGGCTAACATTCTAAAGATATATTTGAACCTAACTGGGGCATTGAGCTATATATGCAGGAAGAAAAAAAAGTATAGTTTGCTTTGCTTAGATGGGTCGAAATAAATGTGCCACTCAGATTAATTATCAAGCTAACGCCTCCCATAAACACACACATGATACCTCTCCTGTTGTTGTTAGTAGTTCTGCCATCAATCAGACACTGACTGAACTTGCATTTGTGGAGAAAGTCAGAGAATGACCAGGAGTGTTACAGATTTTGGAGATGGATGAACTGGTTTGTAGACATAATAACCACAGCCTAATTAAACACAAAGACATAATTTTAGAGGCATAAATAAATAAATAAGGCCTGATGGCATCCTAACACAGCAGTGAAGGTAACTCTGCAGTCTTGGTTTTTGTTTTCTTGTTCATTTCTGACCATCGTAGTGTGTTTATTTTTTAGATTAATTAATTAATTAATTTTTTAAATGTTCTTTTTTTAATGTACAGTTAGCCTGCATGTAGTAACTTGGGTTTTTTATACCTCAGTTCAGTCCTATCAGGCTATTTCAAGCCTGTCAAAATACAAGGTCATAAGAGGATTAGAATGGTGATGGGAGAAAATATAAGATTAATTTAAAATAGAAAGAAGGCATTTTTTGAGTGAATGTGGAATGCCTGGAGGCCTACCAAGAATACCCGGCCATGCACTAGTCTTTCAGCTTGGATTCTGTTGCACATAGCGTGCCATGGCCTTGGGAGAAAACCCCACGTCAGATGTCATTGGAAGCTGCTCAGCGAGGCACACAGAAAGGCACGTTGCACCGATGTTATTTGACAACTCTGGCGGTGATTTTTCTGCTTCAGTGGCCAACTTGTCCAAAGTCAGGGCAAGCCTACACACATAGAGTTCATCAAGAACTAAAGCTGTCAGACTCATCTTTATAAGGCAGTGACGAGGACTTTTAATGAGCAATTCACATGTCTGTGTGGCCGGGAATGTTTCAACCATGAAAACATCCAGAAGAGCAGATACGGAGCTACTGAGGATGAAGGAAAGTTTCTAACAAAAATACCATGCGCTCAATATTTATTCTAACCTGCAGAAAATAGTCATTTCTCAGCACCGTGTTTTGAGATTGCTACTGCATTCCTCATTTCCTTTTAATCGAATCTAATAGCATTGTTTATTCTTAGTGTCTGATGTGCTTTATGTCTAGGCATAAAAGTAGGAAAAATGTTGCAGGTTAGTATACACACATGTACTCTCACACAGATCTTGTGACAGGCAGCTGCTAGGGTTTTTTTTCCCCCCCCCACATATTTGATTAATTTCATAACGATGGTGGTGGTGGGAAGTGGTTGGTGACATTACTGACCTCTTTACTAAGTGCTTGACATGCATTTGTTATTACAGTAATTCTACAAGGTAGATTATAGGGGACTAGTTTTCTATCAGTTAAGTAATTTGGTTAATGTTAGGCAACTAGTAAGTGTTGGACCTGGGACCTAAACCCATGTGGTCATATTTAAAGGCCCATAGTTTTCTCCTTAATTTTTTTTTTTAACTTAGAGTTTATCTTGTCCACTAATTTTTTCTAAGTTATCTCTGTGTTGTCCCAGAGTGCTCCTTGAAACATTTCCAAGGATTTAGGTAGAGGGCTTAAAGTTCCCTTTCCAGGCTCAGATTGACATATTTGACTTTCAATTAAAATTTCAAGTGAATAAAGGAGTGTCAAGACTCAAAATATATTTGAAAGCCACTTCCCTGTGCATATTAAAACAATAACATAAAATCCAATCAGCTTATTTACCTATACCAAATTACCTATACCTTTACAATACACAACTGTAAAACAGTTAAAAATTTAGATATGTTTCTGTCTCAGTGATTTTGTTCTTCTTAATCTTTCCCTGCATTACATTTTATATTTCATTTGAAGTATTACACTGGTATCAAGCTACATACTGGCTGTCCTTTCAACCTTAGAACACGTGTAGTATTTAGAAAGGCAACATGGTGTAGAAGAGTTCTCAAGCTTTTAAAAGCTGCCATGGTCTGTGGGAGCCCAGTCTGAATATCACTGTAAATAAAAGAACTCAGGAGTCAGATGTGGGATTTATTCCAGGCCCCACAACTTGAACAAGCTCAGAGATTGAGGCGAAACCCTGAACCTCTTAGGGCCTGTGACTCCTTACTCAGGATGACAGACTTGCCGTTGCGTGGTCATTTGGAGGATTATAGGTAAATTATATGAAGTGCTGGTGCCTAGTTGATGTTCGATTAATGCTTGCTATTAGATTACCACGTCTTTCCATTTGCCCTCATAATGTCTTCATGACATTATGTTTTTAGCCTGGAAATTTTAATAATATCTTGATAAATGAGTGGACCATGTGTTCAACGTTTATGGAACATTTACTCTGGGCACAGTGCCAATTAATTGTCTTATATATGCTATCCTAGAACGTTTTGCTTCACAGTGATACTGTGAAGCAGATTCCACAATCATCTCCACTTTACGGAGGAAAAACCTGAATCTTCAAGAAGTTAAATAACTGTCTCGATGAGGCAGGTCAGGTAAGCGGTGGCCTCTGGATCCCTCCACAGCTGAGCCCAGAGCACACTACCTCCACAGCTGAGCCCAAACCACACCACCAAGCCACCTCTAATGGGCAGCCTTTCAGTTCTACCTCACTCCTTTTTGTTCTTGCCATCAGGTATGCCAGTTTGTGAAATCTCCCCCACAGCAATTGTGATTTCATTAATATGAAAATATTACAGAGTGTCCAATTCCATGAAGCAGAAGCTGACCTGCAGACATCTCTGCCTCAGGGAGCTCTCTCTCAAAATCAGATGCTATGCCTGCAGCTCAAACCTCTCCTGCCCCTTGCCCTCTCCTTCTCTCATCGCTTCTTAGCCTTTTGGCTACGATCAAGTGCTCTCTCCTTCTCAGCTGGGATCACGTTCAGGAAGTCGAAAAGTCTATGTAGAACATTATATTTTATTAAACCTGGGTATCTGTATAAACAGTGGCTGTAGGGTTATTTTTTAGGTTTAAAGCTTTAATAAAAAAAAAAATAAAACCTTTTAAATAAGTACATTTTATACACTTTTCCAGCTTTAAATCATATAATACCTTTTTCAACTTCCTTTTGAAACATCACCGTGGATATTGTAATCTATTCAGGTCAATATATGTAAATACAGTTTATTTTAATTTTGGTTCATTATCCTACTGTGTGAACAGAGTTTACCCATTTCCCTGCTGAAGAATAATTAGGCTGCTGCTGTGTTTCACTCTTAATGAGGGAGAAGACCTGAGCATCCTTCTTCGTCCTCCTTACGGAAATGTTTTGCCAGTTTCAGTAGGGAATTTATCTAGTAGTAAAACTTCAGAGTCCTAGCTCATGAGCATATTCAAATTTCACAAGTGTTTGAAAGGTGTTCTCCTCTATGGTGGTACTAATTTATACTTCAACTGGTAAAGGATAGGAGTCTTATCTTTCACATCTTCATTACTACCTTGGTGTACTGTAAGTTAATTTTGGTCAATTTCTCCTAATTAATATTTCAGATGTTATTAGTGAGCTTTAACATTTTTGGATATATCACTGCATTCTAACTTTTTTTCCCCTCAAATGTCTACCTTTTTGTCCCTTTTTCCTCCAGTCTGTTCTATTTTTTTTTTCCAAATATATATCTTTAAACTTGATTTGTCCTGCCTTTTTTTTTTTTTTTTTTTTAGTTTACCTTCATTCAAGTCTTTATCCCAGTGGAGTTATTTTTAACAATCCTTTCTTTTATGCTTTTTGCTTTTTGCTTTTTTGTTTCTTGATGAAAAAAAAGAAATCCTTCATCTGGAGTCTGCTCAAGGACAGGGGAGACAGATAGACCCAGCAAGGACCACTTTATGGGAGGGCTTTGCTCATCCACCCCTCCGGCCAGACTTTCCCCAGAATCTACCACATTCACTGGAGACTCCTTTCAGGCATCTCCTCTACTGGGGTCTGCTTCTTCCCCGACTCATGAAACAAAAGCTCCTGCCTGTGCTCTTTCTTTCAAGAATCCAGCATCACATGAGTGATGGAGGGTGCTGTTTGGTGACGCTAATTGAAGTTATTTCTTGCAGATTGTTGATTTGGAGTTTGGGGTCTTCAGCCTTTTGTGAAAAACAATAAACCAGATGTGTGGGTAGAACACAAGTGGGGATAAAAGGCCATATGACTTCATCTCTTAGGACCTACAGAGGAGTCAATATTTCACAGCCAAATCTATGTTGAATCGGCGTCAACATTCTAAAATACAAGCATTTGAGGTCCAACTTATTATACTATTATTCTTGGCCACCAGTTTCAGAAGTAAATTTTTTAATGTCAGGTGTAGAAAAAAATTGAGATACAAAGAAATTAAGGTTTTAAAGTCACGTAATCAGTCAACTGTCATGTCAGAAAATGAGAAGCTCATAATGACAAACACTCCTTTAGAGTAGGGTGAATTCAAAGGTAAAGCAGTCGTTTGTGGTCTTAGAAGCCCCCAAGGAGAGCTGGCAAAAGTACTTGCATTGATGGAGAATGTGTTATATCAGAGAAATAAATTATAGAAGGCAACTGGTAATTTGATAAGGAAAGGAAACTATGGAATAAAGAGAGAAACTGGGGTCAATTACCAGATACTTGGTATCTCACATGTAACTTAGACAAAAAGTGAATGCATGCGACATGTGGACATACAGTGTCCATATTGTATACGTAAAAAATGTAGTAATAAACTTTTTTTCTTTGTAGATTTTATATACAAGCTCTAAAATGTTTGCAGGTATATGGCCTTCTCTGGAAGGGGAGAAGAAATGGGGGAGGGGAAGTTGAGGAGAATGTTACTGGTTATGTGTAAGGGTTTGCACACACACCCACACACATATGCACATACGTGATTGCTTTTGGCATAATATATAATTCTTCCAATCTCTTTTTATTTTTTTTTAAATCTTTTCAGTCCCAAACTTAGTCAATTTCATTATAGTCCATTCCCACCATACCCAGCTGCCTCACTGCCCACATATAAAGCTCTTTACCATCTGGAGCCACAGCACCCCTCCCCCACACGCCCCTTTCTCAGTCCCAACAGCGTCCCCTTCAATCCATTCTTACCAGTAAGCTACATCTTGGCTGTTGACACTTTCTAGTTTTATGTCTGTTGTCAAGAGTCCTACATTGCCTGACCTGTCATCTTAAACTATTTTGACAAGGTATTGATGATGGAAATGATCAATATCATTAGTCAAAAGCATCCTTGCGGCTGCTAGGTTGCCTCTCTGGAGTTGTGGGAACCAAGCGAAAGGCTCCAGTGCCTTTGTTAAGATTCCAGTGCCTTCAAGATAATGGAGCTTAAATTTCGGGATTTTAGAGTTTACATATTGCATGGTGTTGTGGCTGTTCGTTTATATGCAAGTCTTTCTCATCAAATTTGCATTTGTGATAGTGTGATACTGATATTCACTTGGGATTTAAAACCTAAATATTCGATTCCATCATCTTTTTGTGATTTGTTTCACAATAGAAAATTTTGAACTCTCCTTGGACAGGAGGTTAATTAATAATCATTAAATCTGTTTCTCCTTGGTGCCAAATCATTTAGATTAAAAAATGAAATGCTCAGTTAATCATATTGAGGTTGGTGGTTGTCAAACACACAGGTGTCCCAGGATATCCAGATGTTTGTTATAATGTCAAGATATATAAGTAATTTGCATAATTTCCCCTTTTTTTGGGTCTGAATATAATTACGTTATATAAATGGATAAATGCCTATATACCAAATCCTCAGGCTATTTTCCCATAAGACCCAATGATATAATGTTAAATTTAAAATGAGTGTCTTTGAAATGCTTCATTTCATTGAAAGAGCAGGAGATGTATTTTTTTTTATATAATATTTTATTTTTTATAAACATATATTTTTATCCCCAGGGGTACAGGTCTGTGAATCACCAGGTTTACACACTTCACAGCACTCACCAAAGAGGAGATGTATTTTTGAAGAAGTGAAGGTTTTACTTTTGTAACAGTGACTTAGATATGAGGGATACAAAATACTGTACTGTGAATTTGAGGTTCTCTTCATCCATTACAATCAGTAGCCATCTGAAAGTCTTGATCTTATTTTTAAGATATTCTAACTGAGTCAGCAAAAAGGACAGATGGCCCATTTTTCATGTCTTTGGATCTGTTCAAGGTTTATAGCACCCAGTACAACCTTAAAACCCAGAGTCTCTTTTATCACTTCAGTATATTTCATTGCTGTATATGTCAGTTGCAAATAGTTATTTGAAATTATTGTGCCACTTCAAAATAATATTGTTTATTTTTATGTTTATATTATAATATACATATTCTACAGTTTTGTGGCTGATAGAGAACATTTCCATAATTCAGAAAGAAAACAGAGCAATTCAAATATCTGAAAATGACATTTCTATCATCCTATTCTGTTACCTTAATTTCATTAGAAATACCTATATAAAACATCTAGGTAGCTAATGCAAACAGTAGCATAGAGATCATAATTTAAATGAGATGGTAATGTGTATTGATGGGAATTTAAAATAAGCTCGATTAAACAATTCCTATTCTACATCACCCCAAAATAATGCCACAAATACATGGCAACTGTTTTGTCAGATTCTAGGATTTTTAGTGCCTGTGTTCAGGGACCTTTGATATATCGAAAGTTCCATACATCACAGGAGCCATTTAAGTCACTCTGTGTCTTTAATATGGATTATACATCAAAGTAAAAATTACTACTCTATTAATCTCTGTTAAAGGGAGAGGGTGAAATCAATTGTAATACCCTTCTCACGTTCTTTACAGCCTGTGGCAATGGTTTCTATGTCTTGTTTTACTGTCATTGCATGCTGAATGTTTTTAAATTTGTTCTTGATTTTTGAACTTTTGTAGGGAATCTTAACACCAGAAGGACTAAATGGGCTGGAGATTCTGGGTCGTAGCCCAAATTAGTTCCCTGTCAGAAAGGAATTTATTAGGTGGATCCTGTGCCACCTTCTTTCTTGAACTAACATGACTTTTTAATTCTACTCCTTTATACAGCTGAGTTTATTTTTCACTTGCCTTCGAGTACAATCGACTCTCCATAAAGTCACCCCATGTAGCTTAAGTATTCATGAGCATCTAGGGGCAAGCCAATGTGTACAAGACCTTTTTGAAAATCTAAAACAGGATGGATATGGAAGAATATATTTTTTCTGAATATACATTAATACAAAAAATGATTCTGGCTTAAGGTAGAATCTTACAGAATATTTATTCACTTCAAAAAGCAGCCATGAGTTCTAGCTTTAAAAGGCAGCTTATTAATATTTGAAAAATAGTGGAAAATATAAAAGGTTTTTAATAAAAGCATGAGTAGAATTAGATTCAAGCATTGCATTATCAATGTCTGCCTCAATTTTTCCAGAGATACATAAATTTATGTGTTATTTTAAATAATTTTATTATGCTCCAACTATAGGTCAGGCACTGAACTAAGTAATTTACATATATTGTCTACTTTAGTCCTCACATTGACCCTTGAATAAATAAGATATAATCTTACCATTTAGAAATGAGAGAATTTTAGGGCTGGAGAGGGCAAGATCTGAGAACAGAGTGGTAGGTAAGTGAAGAAACGAGAGGTAGCTCCTTGCTCCCCTGACTCTGAAGTCAACATGCTCTTTCTTTTCATTGTTCTGCCCTTCAAATGATAGGATTTTAAGTTCAAAATGGACAGTGACCGGTAAGTACCAGAAAGTAGACCTCCTCATTTTGATGGTTCTGTTGATAGCTTACAGAAATTTTAGGAAAAATCTTTTGTGGGAAGCAACAGTTCTAAAAGCTAAGAATACATACTCAAATTTTAATTCTAAATATGTTCCTCTGTTTCTGCTAACACATAAAGTTGTGCAAAACTATTTCAGAAAATGACCCAGAAAAACATGTGAATAGTACTTTTTAATGTTTTGAAATTTAAAAGCAAAAAACTACCAAACTAGGGAGAAATAGCACATGATTTTACAAGTGAGCTCATTATTTCTAAAAGGGCAGAAATATTAATATTATGATATTGAATGTCCCAATGCTTATTTTTAGGTTACATTATTTTCAATTTTCATTCAACTTTTTATAGTCCCCTTTAGCATACAGCACAGGAAAAACAAGTTTGTCAAAGTTTATGTCTTTATTTAAATAATTTATATTTATCTTTGCAAGCACTGCGTGGTTGATCACCTCAGTACCTTGCTTAATATCATTTAATTTTACAAGAGGAATTTTCATAAACAATCTCAATTTTTTTCCCCATTGAATGCCAAGTCTATCATGAATGACCCAGACAATTATGGAATTTCCCTTCCTATTTGGAAACCTTAGGACAGAGTGTTATTTCAGCAACAAGAGGTGATAGAGAGAGATATGGACAAAAATCTGGAAATTGGAAAGTAGACCTAGTTAGCCATGAGGTTATTGTGTGTAAAATGGCAAATCTCTGTGTGGTTACTATGGGTGATGAACCCAGTGGTCTGAGCTGGCCATCCTTGTGGAAGGACAAGCAGTAGTTCAAGGTCAAAATTAATTGGATGCAGTCTTATGTCTCTGGGCAGAGGGGGTCATTCCATGGCCATACTGTGGGAACAAATAGTCTGCTGTTCTTTGGAATTGGAACTGGTAATAACCAAATGAGGCCAATGTTTTATCCAAGGAAGTTCAGGTCCAGCAGGAGCCTGAAGCAAAAGCTCCATGGTTGGTCAATTCTGTGGTAGAAATTGAGGAATGAAGGCAGGACTAAAACTTGCTGGGTATGTAATAGCAAGACGTTCCAAACACATTGCACTGCTGGGCTGAGGCTTGCCTAAAGCATCTGCACTTCGTCAGGATTTCCTCAAGAATTAATAGGAGGAATCTTGCAAATGAGGGTATAAAGACAAACCCACTGGTAAACTATGTACATTTATACAGAAAATTAAGAAATCATCCCAATTCATTTTAAAACCAGTAATTCTAATTATTTGGGATCTCTCAGATAATGTTATTATATGAGTCTTCATTTTCAAACTTGTTCTTTAAACATAATTAAATAATTAGTTAATTAACTACAAGTTTTAATTTAAATTCTAATTAGTTAACATATAGTATAATATTGGATTTAGGAGTATAATTTAATGATTCATCACTTATATATAGCTCTCATAAACATTATTAATTTAGAACCAGTCCTGGAGTGTGAGGTTTATGATACAAACAGTCCTCAAATTTAACATTCTTAGGAATAAATGCACACTGATTCACACATCAACTCCCAAAACCAGATGAACAGGAATCACAATTACATTTTTTCTGATCTGCTTAATTTTGAAAAATTCAAAATTATGTATGTACTCCCAAATAAAGCAGTAAAGAATTAACAGACACGTAGAAATAACAATATATAAAAGTCACTAGATTTCTTTTTAAAAATTCTAGAATATTCTCTCTATTCTTAAAGCTGATATAATTTATGATTTATAATCATTTAATATATATTTATCTTTAATTTGCCTAATTTTTTCCTCTTAAGGTTTTCTGAAAAATGAGTAAATGACAATGACAATAGAAATCCCGATAGAACAAGATCATGCCTGCCATCATTTTCTTGTTCTCTGTCTGATTCAATAGACTTCAGTTTTATAAAGAGGAGAGGATCTGCCAAGCTTGATGAATGTGGCACCACAGACTGCAGGAGCGTAGGTGACCTTGGAGATCAAATAGTTACTATCCTCAATATCCTCCTTTTGCAAATGAGGCTTGGGGTTAGGTGGACACAACTAAGGGCAGAAATTTTAGATCTAGAACATAAATATTAAAGCATCAGAAGCACTTCCCCACAGCAAGAAGGACAATTATGTGTCTCATCTAGAGACCTAGTCACACATGGGTGTTTACTTACAGGGACAAACGATCCTTTTGACTTGAGAATTCAGAGTAAAACACGTAATGATTTTTGTTTCATTCTCACTCTTTGGAAAGTAAGAAGTAAGGAGAAATGTCCAACCAGTCCCATCAGTGGGGAAAAAAGGAGAAGCCTAGCTTATGCCCAAGTGTCCTGGCCTCGCCAAATCCAATGAGGGCAGATGGGATGATAGTTTCTGGAATCCCATTCACAAATTGAGCTTTGAGCACACTAAGAGCCAGGCCATGCCCATGCTCTGACAAATTTCAGTCTATCGGGCAAACCGTGACTTATGTCAAGAAGCGTGGACACAAATCTAAATGAAAACTCTGCAGTGGGAACCTAAGAAGTTGATTTGGGATGTCCCAGGCCATGGGTGAGCAAAAACACGGAGATGAAGAATGATTGTTAATCCAAAACATTTGAGTCAGAAAGTTTTATCAGTAGGTAAAATGATCTCAACAATCAGGCCTAGAGATCAGAGAAGAAATGGGTTTTGAAAAGAGTCAATGGGAAAAAAAAAAAAAAAAAAAAGAGTCAATGGCAAGAGAGAAGTAGAGTTCCATGTTTCTAGGGGTTGTGGTTTTGGGAAGCTACTGAGCCAGAGATTTAGACACAAGGATGGAAGCAGAACTTGAACATGAATGCTGTGTAAGCATCCCCTGGGTCTAGAGCTATTTAAAGCCCTGGTGTTTAAAATTGAGAACAGGATTGCATCCCTGTGTTGGGACCACATAGACCCCAGCTGTGTAGAGAGAAGGGTGGCGGGGCAAGGGCTAGGCAGTAGACAGTGTGGCAGAATGCCAAATGGAGGCTGATTTTCAGAACAAAGAATGATTTTAACAAATGTGGACATTACGGTCCCGATTTGTGGTGTTATTTGGAAGGTTAACCAATTGCTCGTCAACCCACAGGGTTTGATTAGAGGTTTCATTAAGAAAAAATACTCCCTGTGTCTTAGTCTCTGCTGCGAAAGACAAAATGTGTGGAACTCAAACATACTTATGGAATGTGAATATGTTATTCTATATAGATGGAAGCTAATGACTGTAATGAAAGCAGAACATTTTAGTTAAATAAATGATCAAAATTGACAACAGGCAATGTAAATAAGTGTAAATAAGGCCCAGGTTAATTAAGTTGCTTATTATTTTTTCTCACGGCAGAGATTACTTTGTGCTTAGTTTATAAGTAAGATACATGCACCCCCCCACACACACACCCCTGTGTGTGTGCGCATTGGCAGAGCAGCAGAGAAAAAGACAAAGACTCAGAGATGCACAGAGAGATGGACAGGCACACAACTAAAGGTTATCTTTTGAGTAATGCCAAAAAATTAATTCTGGCTCATAACAAGTTCTGAAAGTATAACAAAATTTTGCCTTTCCTCTGGTCCCTCTACTCTGGACTCTCTTGGTTCCCTGAAACCCCTGCAGTAATACTACTGCCTCAGGAATATACCCGTCTCCTTAGCCAGGAAAGCTCTTCCCCCAGTCGGTGGCATGGAACACACCCTCATTCTTTTAGGCCTCTACTCAAATGCCTCTTCTTGGAGAGGTCTTACCTGTGTTATGTCATGGTGAATCTGCACTCTTGCCTTCCCAATTCTGCCAGGCCTACTTTATTTTCCTACATAGCACTTATCACCACGGCATACTCCTTTTTCGTGCATTTGTTTTCTGTCGAACCCATCTTTGTATCATCATATTGAATACAGGGCACAGAGTTAAGTTTGAATTTTGGATGAGCAAAAAAAACCACTATGTAGTATAAGTGTGTCCTAAATATTGCATCAGATGTACTTACACTAAAATATTACTACTTGTCATTACTTATGCTGAAAGCTTGTTCATTGTATAATTATTCAAGTGTGTCCCAAATACTGTGTTGAATGTACTTATGTCAAAACCATACATGTTGTTTGCCTAGAATTCAGGTTTTACAGGGCATCCAGTATTTTATCTAGTGTTAGTTCCCCTGCCCACCTGAACTTAAGTTACTCAAAGGCAGGAACTTGGAGCACTGTTTACCGTTGTGTTCCAGTGCCTTGACCAGTGTCTGGCATACAGCAGACTTTCCACATATATTTGTTGAATGAAGGAATTTATCATTCCACTTTCCTGAAATATCCGTTCTGTCTCACAATTCTGATCTTGGTAAATTTTCTTAGGGACTGTATTTATACAGATATAGCACTTATGGTAATAATATACTTCACAATGTCATGGAAAATATCTCTGTAGGATCTGGCATATAGTTTGGTATTTTTTGAATAGAATTAATTTGTAACATTCAACTAAAGGAAGCAAAAAGTTGAAAATATTTTTGGGTACAATTCATGCATTCTTAGAACTATAGGAAAATCTATTATAAAATAGTCTATTTTTAGGTTGTGCATGCATTTTTAAATATAAAACATTGTACATGTATTACAGATAAAATTTGTCAATCTTAAGTAAACATTCCTGCTCATGTGTCCTCCTATTTTAAAAATTTCAAATTTTATTACATTCAAATTGTTGCCATTGAGGTTATTCCAGAAAATTATTAAAAATGATTTGATATGAATTCATAATTCCAAAAGATCCTTCTTCAGCTGTGGGCAAGATTTCATCATCCCATTTCATTCGTTTACCTCTTTAAACAAATTACTAGGGGAAGTGATGCTGTGTTTTAAGGGCCAGTGCTCTTTTTTTAAAATTTTGTTTTTTTACTTGAGAGAGAGCAAGAATGAGAGAGCAGAGAGGGAGAGAGAGAAGCAGACTCCCCACTGAGCAGAGAGCCCAATGTGAGGCTCAGTTCCAGGGCCCTGGGGTCATGACCTGAGCCAAAGGCATAAGCTTAACCCACTGAGCCACCCAAGTGCCCCATCCTTATCTTTAATGGATGGTTAAATCTAGTTTATCTTTTTTTCCTTGTTCAGAGAAGATAATCTTTTTATTATTTAAAGACAGAAGAACAAATGCTACAGATAATGAAACACTGAGAGCTGAATATATAAAAGCCTATATATAAAGAACTGAACTGTAAAAACTTATGATGAATTATTTTATTGTATGATTTTTAAATTAAGCCATTATTACTTTTTAAACCAAGAAGGACAGGAATCTGGTGTTTTAATGAGTACCTACCTAATGGTATTGTGTGTTGAATGGTCTCCTCTGAAAAGCCATGTTGAAGTCCTAACCCCTGCCCCCCCCATACCTGTAAATGTGACTTTATTGGAGAATAGGGTCTTTGCAGTTGTGATTAAGTTAATGCGAGGCCATACTGGAGTAGAATGGACCCTAAATCCAGTAGGAGTGGTATCTTTAATAGAAGAAGAAAGGAGAAACAAACACAGAGGGAGAGCTGCCTGTGCAGGCAGAGGCTGATATTGGAGTTCTGCAGTCACAAAGCAAGGAATGCCCGGATTCCAGAAACTGGAAGATGCAAGGTAGGGTCCCTCCCTAACGTGTTCACAGGGTGCATGGCTCAACTCAACAAACTGATTTTGGATTTTCACCCTCCAGAACTATGAGAGAACAAAGCTGTTGTTTTAAGCCATCCAAATTTGTGATAATCTGTTATGGTATATGGGGAAAGAACTAGGTATTTAACAAACATTCATTCTTCAGGATTGAGTTTTCCAATCTAAAATGTTTAATGTCTACAAAAGTCACTTCTTCCTCCTTTGTACTCTCATAACCCAAATTTATTAGACTCTATTTCTTTTTCTTTTCTTCTCTTCATCTCTCTTAGACTGACTGAGCTTCTTAAGGGCAAGGTCCATATAATTTATTATTGTAACGTCAGTGCTCATAATGGTGTCTGGCCTAGAAGATAGTAATAAAATGTTGTGAATTCATCAATAAATTATTTTTAAAATAAACTGGAATTGATTCACAAAGGTTTCTCCTATGTTAGCAGTAATGTATTGAAGAGGAGTATTTTCAAACACCAACATAACAGACCAAATCCCCTCTATTTTGATGTTGTTTTTCTAGTTCAGATGTAGTTTCTTCAAAAGGGAGGGTCAGAATTTCAAGCCACTCGTTCTCTTTTCTCTACACATCCTCACTTTTTAAAGTCAAAATTCTCTTCTCACATTCAGACTCTGCTTTGGGGGAAACCTAGGTCTGAGTTAGGACCTAGGGCTTGAAGAATTTTCTACCACTTGCAGTTGCTATTTCTGTCAAGTTTTGCCTAATTTAAACATGACCAAGCAGTTTTTAGTACTTTCTAGCTTAAGTTTTTGGAATAAAATCAAGTTTGAAAAAAAAAAAAAGTAGAAAAACTTTCAAAAAAACTGTTGGTGATGGAAATAGGAATTTTAAAATAGAAGTGTAATCTCAAGTACAAGTATAGCCCTGAGTATAGATTTGCAAAAACAAAACGATGCCACATTCCTAAAAGAAAAAGTGCCATGCCAATAATCAATTGGACTGAAAACTTAAGGCAGAAAATCCCCATCCGACTTTCTTTAGCCTCGGGCACATTACTTAGCCATCACTTTCTTTTCCATAAACTGATGATAAGAGCAAATGATCTCTCAGGGGTGTCATTAGAATATCTTGCAGCCCATAAAACATTCTGAAGACAAAAATCCTAAAACTAGACAAATTGCTATTCTTGCACGGATGTGCACTTTGTTTCCTGTCTGTCTTGGTCAGTTTGTATGTCATTCACTCTGTATATTGGTAGGTCCATTATATAAATAGCAGGAATTGGTGATAAACAGCTTTCAAAGGATAAGCTGTCATTATAATGGAAGCATTATTATTTATCTATGATATCTTAAGTAGCTTTTGAAAAATTGAAGAGGATGAAAATGGAAGGCATTTTGAAAATTCTTACAACCTTCCAAAGCATTATGTTCAAGGTTATATTTGAACATCTTTTTGTATTTATTTTCTTATTATTTATCCAGTCTGTTGGACAATGAGATACTTAATTCTATTCAAATTTTTTTTCCATTTTGCATATCAAAATAGGAACACATACATTTTTGGAAAGAGATGAAAGTAAAAATTATCCTTTTACTCGAGCACTTTTCTCCAATTAAAACATTGAGTTACACGATACTCATGTTTGCCAAGAGGATGGAGTTCCAGAAAGGAATTTTAACATCTGACTCTATCCGGAGTTTGTACTGATCATGTATTCATTGTCAGATATACTTGTATATTTTTTTGTTAGTCAAATTGCAGTAGGGGCGCCTGGTTGGCTGAATGGGTTAAGCCACTGCCTTCGGCTCAGGTCATGATCTCAGGGTCCTGGGATTGAGTCCTGCATTGGGCTCTCTGCTCAGCAGGGAGCCTGCTTCCTCCTCTCTCTCTCTCTGCCTGCCTCTCTGCCTACTTGTGATCTCTCTCTGTCGAATAACTAAATAAAATCTTTAAAAAAAAAATTGCAGTACAAGTGGTATTTAGTGGCCATCATCCATTAGAACGGGAGTTTTTAGGTTGCTTTTTATATTTTCATGTCAATTTTTAATTACTACTAAAATTAATGTTATAACTCCATATATAAAATATTAAAAAAAAAAGAAAAAAAATCAGTCTCAATAATCATTGTAGAAAAATAGAAATGTGTATAAACATTAAAAGAATATGAAAGGTTTCTTAATTTTTCAAGAATGCATTTTAAATAAGAAAGTAAGTCAGCATGATGGTTTTAGTTATGCATATCCTGTATTTCGTGAAGCCTAATAAACTAGATGAAACAGTACCTGAACAATATTCTTGATTACCTTGTCTACTTACGGATGTTAGGTTTTTTTGTTTTGTTTCATTTTTGTTTGTTTGTTTGTTTGTTTTTTCTGCTGTGGTTTAAATTGTAGTGAAGCCCTTAGCGGGTACAGTACCTGTGTTCTTGGTTTCACATGACTCATGGCCATTTATAGGTGAGCATCTGCCTCCCTTTTTCTCTTTCTTCTGAGAAACACTCTAACAATTTACCCATAAAACTATAATTATTAGCTCTCTTTGATTTCTTGCAGTCGATAGCTTTGGTTTTACAATCTTCGCTTGCTTAAATAGACAGGAAAGGTATTGAAATTGCCCATATGTATACTTCTCTCTGGCATGTATAGGTACAGGTAAGCTATACTGGTCTCATGTGTTACTACTATTTATGATACGCTGAGTTTTTCTCTAATTTGCTAGGCCCTAAAAGAAACATTAAAAAGAAATAAGTATAAGCTTAAAGATAGGGTAACATTTCTCCCCTTGGCATTCTCCTTCCTAGCTCATGAAAAAGAAGATTGGGGAAAATTAGTCCTTCATTTAACTTAAGAAGCATTATATTAAAAATAGTAACATTTAGAAACAGAATACACACCTAAAAAGCAGTCACTACAAATGAGAAGTTTTAGGATAATTTGCAGAGAGAATTTCTATTATTGAATCTTAATAAAGTTAAGAATTAGTCTCTCAAGGATGATGTAATGTTGTCTTCAAAAGAATATTTTTTTCTATTCTCAACTGGTAATAAGTTATCCTATCTTGTGTAAGTATTAAGATGTAAGGTATTTGTCTATATTTTTCCATCTTTCATTTATTATCCCTTTTATATAGCTTTTCTGATGGAAATCTCTTTAGAACCCTACCTCACTGACAAAACATATTGTATTTAGCATTTCTGCTTGATTTCTTGTGAATCTGGCATTAAAATGTCAGTTGAAAAAAGCTATTTGTCAAATAAAAGCATACTGTACTAGCACATGAAAGGGACAAAGATACTATCACAGCAGGCTTCAGGGAACTCATTAAAATGTATGTAAACCAGGAGGAAATAATAATATATAAAAGAGAACTCAGCAGTCTGGGTAAAATTAAGTAATAATAATATTAAATGCATAAAACAGCAAGAGTTATCTTCTCTAAGAATCATTTAACCAAATAACTACTCTTGTTTCAGATGCTTACACTGGTTCCTGATGGTTGGTTGGCCAAACAAAATTTCCCGTGATGAATAGTGATACAGCTCAATCTCAAGAGTTCATGACTAGAAGTTTCTTTACACCTCTTGATGTTGTAACATGTGAGTCTTGAACATGCTTGTGAAAATAAATAAATACAACCTGGGATTTGAAGAATTAATGGAAAATATTCAAGAGTCCCCAAGGAATATTCTTTGGCCATGCAAGACACAGTTCTATAAGCACGTGTCATGTGCAGGCAAATTCCCCCCCCATCCCAGAAAACATCTTTGAGGATTCCTCAAGGAGAACTGAGGGGTTGTAGCTTGAGACATCGTTAACTGTTTTATATTCATAAATGGTAAAATATATACATTTTCATATTATTGAAATGAAAGAAGAACATTTTTTTAAAATGGTTTTTTTTTTTTTAAGATTTTATGTATTTATTTGACAGAGAGAAATCACAAGTAGATGGAGAGGCAGGCAGAGAGAGAGAGAGGGAAGCAGGCTTCCTGCTGAGCAGAGAGCCCGATGCGGGACTCGATCCCAGGACCCTGAGATAATAACCTGAGCCGAAGGCAGCGGCTTAACCCACTGAGCCACCCAGGTGCCCCTAAAATGGTGTTTTAATACTCATGAACCCTCACAAATATGTTAATTACTGAAGATGTTTGGGACCGAGTAGGAGGAAGATGAGTTGTCCAAACATCATAAATACTTTCAGACAGAGGGCCCTTTTATGAGGCATTTATTTGTTGGGAAAAGTCTGTAAGGTTTTAACAAAGGAAGAAGCAAATAATTCTAGAACTCAACTAGCTCTTGAGTTCTGGAAGAATTTATCTACTTCACATATGTGAACAGTTTATCCCTAGAGTATCTTTTTTTCAACCTCTATCACCAAAGGATTAGGCCCAATTATAATTAATTCTTTAATAATGAAATTGATACCCTTTTCAAGCATTTAGACCAGATACTAGATTAGAGTACACTATAAAATATGCTTCTGAGTAATTATGACCTAATTAATTATTTTAGACAGCCTTTGAAAGTTTGATTTACTAATTGGACTCTCTGAAATTGAAAGCAGGAAATAGAGCTGTCCAACCCACCAGAGGCTTCATTCCATTTGGCACGAAACCAGAGTGAAAGTTGACTTAATTTGTGCCGTTTTGCATGGTTGGGTTTGACAAGTGTGTTTGGGTTTCATAAAATAATCAAAGGTCATTTCTGGCCTGGTTTTTTGCAGCTACAACTCCAATTAATAAGAACAAAATCTAAAGCATGGCAGGGGCTCTAGGCATGATCTGTGCTCCTGTCTTCCTCTTTCAGGCTTGCTGCACAGGTGTACACTTAGCACATAACCGTATAGAAGTGATAATGCCAAGTGATTATACTCAACCCTGAAATGTGGAGGTACACGACATATTCTACATCAGTTCTGGCTTAGCATGTGTGCATATTCTCTGAGTCTTTGTTTGCAGCCCAGGGAACTGTGGTCTTGGGGTGGATAGACACTAAGATAAGGAATTGGGAAGTTTAAGTGAATATTTCAAGTCTAGGACCCGGTGTTCATATCTTGACTTTCTCCCTCTGCCTTTTTACATCACTGAGCATGAAGGTGCAGTTGATATTGATGGTTTGCCTGGAAGCCTCACCAAATCTACAAGGTCTCCTTTCAAGCTAACAGCTAGAGAGAATCATCTGTGTGGCCTTGCTTGTGTTTGCATATTGCTATTTATTTGCTTCAAAGTTCACATAAAACTGTTTGGAAAGCTTTGGTTTTTATTTTATTTATTTATTTATTTAAACGATTTTATCTACTTACCCGACAGACAGAGATCACAAGTAGGCAGAGAGGCAGGCAGAGAGAAGGTGGGGGAAGCAGGCTCCCCTCCCCGCTGAGCAGAGAGCCTGATGTGGGGCTCCATCCCAGGACCCTGAGATCATGACCCAAGCCAAAGGCAGAGGCCTAACCTACTGAGCCACCCAGGCACCCCAAGTTTTGGTTTTTATATGATGTTAGCTTTATAGGAAATTTTTCTCTATGGGACTCTGAGTACACTACTTAATGGTTAATTAACATTGATTAAAAAATGATCTAGCACTGATTCTCAAAAATGGTTACTTATTGATATAATTTCCTAATACTTTTAATGTTTAAAGGGCATTGAAGTACCTATTTCCAAATTCCAATTCCACAGTTCCATGACTCTATTTTTCCTCTTAATACAGGAAGCAGTGTTTAAAGTCGACTTTAAGAATTCAGTGCACACAAGGACTGTATATTTGTATGGAGGGACAGCTGAAAAAAAGGATAGGCATGAGTTCTGATTTTCATAACATAAAATTACTTTCACCCAACATCATTGACATGCTCTTGACACCTCAAAGAATGTTCTTTAATAAAAATATTTATTCTTATAAACTGGGGGATGAATCTTACAACTTAGCTGGCTAGTCATAGCAGAGATTTCCTCCATTATATGGATATAGGATCAAAAGGGTTGCTGGGGGGAGGGGGGTTGGGAGAAGGGGCGGTGGGGTTATGGACATTGGGGAGGGTATGTGCTTTGGTGAGTGCTGATACACAGACCTGTAACCCTGGGGATAAAAATACATGTTTATAAAAAATAAAAAATTAAAAAAAAAAAAGCATATTCTATTGACTGCATCGAAGAAATATACAAATAAAATTACGCATTGTGTACTCCTTATCTATTTTGAAATTTGTAAGGTTTTATTCAGATTTCAAAGACATATTAATGTGGACCCAGTAGCCCTTATTAATAGTAGGACACTAAAAAATGACCAAATTGGAAAATACCAGTTGCTTTTCTAAGCTAGTGGATTTGTAAGGGAAATGGACCAAACCAAGATGAACTGGAAATCATTTCTTATAATAAAGAAGTAAAAATATGCCTCAGTCTTCTCCATTACATTTGTAGAGCCTCTTTTATGTACCAGACATTGTTTTATTAGTTAAAGGTTATTGTTTTCATTATAGAAAGTCAGCATTAGACTAAAGATAACCCACAATGCAAGGAAATGCAATGTGGCTCTTGGGCACTGACTCTGCTCTCTAGATGATGACATGGCCTAGGTGTCACAGAGTTTGGCTTGCCAAGCAAGACATGACACTTACTGATAATCTGAAGCACATGGATTATAAATTTAAGATTCTCTGGAATGATTCTCTACACTGGCATATAAAAGTGTGGTGCTGCAAAAAGAAATGAGCTTTACAGATCTGGTTGCTGGTTGTAACAGGCAACCATGAGCCCCCTCTGTGGTGCTGGGGAACAGGGGAAGCTCCTCGGATATCTATTGCTATCCTATGGTATTGCTTCTGATATAATCCTGTGGCTTAGTAATTAAAAGGGGAGCATAACTTTGCTGTCTCTGCATGTGTTTGTGAGTATATGTACGAGTACTTCTGTATGTGGAGTATGTGTATGGTGGAGTCGGCACATGTGCACATCTTTGTGTGTGCGTGAGTATGGCCATTATATTGTGTGTGGCTGATATATGCATGCAGATGGGTGTGTCTTTTCCTTCCAATGTATGTGTGTGGTCTTTTCCTTCCAATTCACAGTCTAACTCATTTTAGTTAAACATCTACTTTTCTATCTTGTGAATAATTACTTTATTCTTTTACAATTCCTGCAACCCCTTATCTAGAGCATTAACTTTTACTCTCCTCCCCCCCGCCCCATTTTCTTCGATTACCAATTAAACCATAAGACAATGAAAAGAAGGAAAATTCAAACCAAGGTACAGAGCATCTTCTATACAGGTAAATACACAGACTAATAAATGTTCCATTCTCATTGTATAACCGAATGTCCAGTAGATTTAACAGACAGTGGGGCATGTGTTTGTCAGATCTGATTCAGAAATTGGGAGGTGATTTTGATGAATTTCAAGGTACTATGTAATACATATTCAAAAATCATCCTTGATTTTTTTCCTCAAGATCTATTTTTCTGTTTCTCTTCTTGCTTTCGGTGACCACTAATTATTGCTACTGGGTTATTTGTTTTAAAATAGCAGCAAGATAGGAAGAAAAATAAAATATCAGCCTTATTTAATACATTATCTGCCCACTGGTATGGCAGGAGCTAACATTAAGTGTCAGTCATTAAGCAGAACAAGAAAGCCTCGTCTGATCACAGTCTACCCTTAATTTCTAATCGGAATGTATGAAAAGCAGTAAATTGGCAGCGTGGAGGCTCTCGAAGTTAAAGAAGGAATAGAAAAATCAGGGGCTTTCTTAGGACTCGGAAGGGTAGAGCTGAGGAGATAAAAAGGAAGAAAACAGAACTTCAGAGTGCATTAGCAGGAAAATGGATAATAAATGGTCTTTATGTGAGGAAGAGTTAGTTCTTTATGTGAGGAATAGTTAGTTCCTACTAGGAACACTGGTGTAATTAGCATTATTGGTCTCAAAGAGATGAGAAAGAAAACATACATACACACACTCATACTCACTTATGCATGTATATGATAGATTTTGTATTATTTAGGAATATTTTAATGCAGTAATTTTCAGATTGGGTGATACATTCTTCTGACTTTTGTTACATTACAAAGACATATTAGAAAGTCTGTTTCTAAAATTTGTCAACTAAGGAGTGAACAAAGATCTTGTCTTCTCATATATGAAATGGAAGGAAGTATTTTGGTAATAAGATAAATAAACTTCCAAATTAATGGGCAAAAAACCATAAAAGATTTGACTTCTGGTCTTATATAAAAACTCATTTGCTTCATTTTTTTGTTTTTTTTTTTATTTTTATAGTTTTTAAATTTTTATTTGTTTATATAAAAACTCATTTGCTTCATTTCTAATGTAAGTTTTGAAGTATTCTGAAATATTTATTTTTTCAAATAAACTTCTTTGCTGAAAGAAAATAAGTTTATATGTAATACTATGTGAGAGATTAAGTCATTACGTTTTTACTTGTATCTTTGGCCTGCCCCTCTCCCTTCCTGTCTTCCTATCCTTAGGTCCTTTTTTCTTTCATTTCTCCACCCCCATCTTCTTTTCTCTTTTCTTCAAACGTTCTTTGAGGATAGCCCTCAGTCCTGGCACAGGGTCTGGTACTGTTGAGTGACTGCAGAATCATATACTATGTGCTAGGCATTGTTGAGCAAAGTGCTGGATTGCTTTCTGGACTAGTGGGTTCTGAGGAGGTTGTTAGGTTCTGATCCCGCTGGCTGTTTTTGCTCAGATCCAGCAGATCAGATGAATACTGAAGTAGAGGCATGTCTTAGACGCTCTGGGAATATAAGAGAGAGGGAGAAAATAACTCCACTAGGGAGGAAGTTAGGCTAGGCAAAGTAGGGTCAAATTCTTCAGCTAAAACTCTGGTGTTTGAATGATGAGTAAGGTGGCTTTGTGTTTCCATGGAGCTGAGGGTAACACACATGTTGGATTATATTTAGTTTTTCTTCTATTAATCTTCCAACCTTTTTTTGTTGTTCCCATTGTCCATTGTTACTTCTCATCCCAAATGACCTCAGAGAATGATGTCATTGGGTTTTGGAAGTACTAATGATTAGACAGAAATAGACTTACTACCCATTATCATATTATCTAATCTTTGTAGGGTATTCTCTCTGTGTCTGTCTCTTTGTCCTCCCATCCCCGCTCTGTTTATACATGTATATTGAATGACTAGGAGCCTTTGGTTTATATGCAGATGTGGAAACAGCACAGATGTATATAATTATATATATAATATATAAATTATGTATATAATTCCCATAAAGTTTTTTTGGGCATTGAATATTGGTTTCAAAAACATTATTATATTTCTGATTCAGGCAAGTATTTCCTGGGTAAGCACAATCTCAAGAATTCTTCAAGGGCATCAACAAGCAAGTTCTCTAGCTGCCTCCTCCCCTGATAAAGTACAAACATAAACTAATAGTGGGAGAAATGAAGCCACCTTTACAAATGACGCTTAACAAAGGAACATATTTTAGAGTAAGAAAATTCATAATCCATTTCTGAATCTAGAGTCTTTAGAGGGCCTCCCAAAAAGCAAGGTGGAATGCTAGGTATAAATACCAGTTTTGTGAGGTTAAAGAAGTACCATATGTGAAACGGCTACACGAACTGTGAAGTTCTCGGCAAATCTGAACTATATTGCTGCCACTTTAGATGAACTAATAGTCGAGTGTGATTGGAAAAGAGGAAAGAATTATTATTGTCTTGGGCAAGTGATGTAGCCTCTCAGTGTCTTACTTTCCTCATCTATAAAATAAAGTAATGATACCTAACTTGTAGGATTGGCAAAATTAGAGATAACATGTACAGTGTGCTCTACTGGAGTTTCATAGATTATAGTTATTTTTATTATTATAACAGACATTTTTAACCATCCACAATTTTAGAAATATCGAAGAAGAGGGGCGCCTGGGTGGCTCAGTGGGTTAGGCCTCTGCCTTTGGCTCAGGTCATGGTCCCAGGTCCTGGGATGGAGCCCCGCATCAGGTTCTCTGCTCAGCAGGGAGCCTGCTTCCTCCCTCCCTCTCTGCCTACTTGTGATCTCTGTCTGTCGAATAAATAATTAAAATCTTAAAAAAAGAGAAATATCGAAGAAGATATCTTTTAAATTTTACAAATAAAACAAATACTTGCAAGTCAAGCTATATGGGATTCTAGGCATTCAAAAGAATGTGAAAACACCTATGATTTTTATATTTCAAGTTGCAGTGAGCATGGAGGATTTCTAAGAGTGACGTTTAAACCTTTAAAGAATAAGAGGTGCATTGGAATGTCCAGAAAAACAAAACAAGGAGGACAAGAAAACAGAATAACAGAGAAAACACAGCTCTTTTATGGCAGCAGTCCCAGACCAGTGGGTGATTTTCGGAATGATAATAAGCACTCACCACCCCATGCTCAGGGCCTCTCCGACTTCATGCACAGTAGGGAACCTTCTGTGTCCTTCAATATCAAATTGTACATGCAAGTTATTTGTAACAGAACATTGAAAAGTCAATGAAGGCAGACCTGGTAGGCAGCTACTGTCAGAAAACATCTGAATCAATAGGACACTATCAGAATAGTCTTTCCCAAGCAAAACACAAAACTGTATTAACCAAAAGCATGACAGCACTGTGAAATTTCCTCACTACAGTAACTTAAAGCAACATAGACCTTAGGAAGCAGGGTTTGGTGCCTCGCCCAATGGGCCAGAAAATAACAACAAAATGTTACGGATCATACTATTGAGGGTCACCTAAGACACGTGGAAAACCAGCATGGTAGTAAGTCATGTCAGGTCACTGTGGAATGACCTTTCCTTTGTAAAGGTTTTCAGGCAGTGTTAAGCCACGTCCACCTGCTGGCTTCCAAGAGTGTCCATTCATCCCACTGTAAGGTGAATTACTCTACCATGGAGACAGTGTGAGGTGTCAGAAAGCAACAGTTCTGCTTCTAGAAGTCCTGATCTTCAGATCCTACTCTCAGACTTACTAACTCTCACACTTACTACTTATGAAAATCACTTCATCTTTCTGATCCTCAGATTCCTTATCTGTACAATGGGGATAAATCTTATCTATTAGAGGATATATAGAGATGATGTATACATATGTATGTGTGTGTATCTGACATTCAATAAATGTTAGTTACAGAGTTATTAGTAAATATATAGGAATGTTTGTTGAAAACATGAAGGGACTTACTTTAAGATTTAAGATTCATCCAGTATTTGTTGAGGAATAATATTCCATAATGCAAATGAGAAGCTAAGTGGCCGTATTAGAAAAGTTGAAGGCTATACATTTGTATTTCCATTTTGAACCAACAATCCCCTCCCTATTATTCTATTTATTTTTGGAGAAAAGGAAATTTAAAAATACCTCTATCTTTGCAAATCTTCTAAAGATCAGTAGATTACAAAAACATCAAATAATTAAATGAAGACAGGCTAAGTCTAACATAAGCAGTTAAAATGTGGCATATTTATGACTCAGAAACCCTAAATTAACTTAAGCTCATCTAAGTCTTTTACTGATTGCCTTTTTTTTTTTTGATTGCCTTTTTGAGCTACTTTTCAGTGATTGATTTTAGAGTTTATGATAAAAAAGAGAGATGTTCTAGGAGTCACAAACTTACTGCATTTTTACATTTGCATCTTTAGTTAGGAAATTGGCAAAAAATCCACTTAAAACAACTGTATCATTCAATAAATTATAGATAAATGGATAAACAAAATAGAGTATATACACACCAAGGAATTACTGAGACTTAAACAGATGGAAATTCTGACACATGCTATAACATTAAAAACATTATGCTAAGTGAACTAAGTCAGACACAGAATAATCCATGATTCTACTTATAGGAGATACCTAGTATAGACAGATTCATAGAGACAGAAAGTAGCATAGTGATTTCCAGGGACTGTGGAGAGAGGGAATGGGGAGTTATTATTTAATAGATATGGAATTTTAGTTTGGAAAGATGAAGTTCTCAGGTTAGATGTTAGTAATGATTGTACAAGAGTGTGAATGTCCTTTTTTGTGTGTGAATGTACTTAATAGCATCAGACTGTACACTTAGAAATGGCTAAAACAGTAAATTTATGTACGTTGTATCACAATTTTAAAAAGGTCAACAAATTACAGATTTGTCTAAGGCTAAAACTATAGCTCTTGAAAATAAACTTATTGTAATGCAGTGTTTGGGGGAGGTAGATAAGGCTAGCTTTAAGTGAAGATAAGTAAGAGAAGAGAGAACTTTGGATAAAGCCAGTGCTATGATAGATCTGAGTTACAAAGTCTATCACTGATTCAACTAGCCTTGAGCACATACTCTGTGCCAGGGTCTGGGATAAAAAGTTGATTTGCCTACCATATTGAGGGAGTTCACACTCTCATGAAAAGAGAAACTCTTCAAACATCATTGTGCTGTATGTCTGAGAAATTTGTGTGTCTAAGAGGAGAAGTTTTTGCGTCACATAGACCCAAGTCTACATCAGGCTAAAAAATTATAAGCTATGTTACCTTGAGGAAGTTAGTTTGCCTCTCAGAATCCCTTATTTAAGAAATATGAATATATATATCTTCTCTGAAAAAGTACATGTAAAGCATCAAAAGGAAGTAAATGTTCAGTTCTTAATGGTCCCTCCCATGTAGTAACACTAGGACAGAGGTATGGGCTGGTTGGGGCTGCCTGACAAGTCTGGCAAAATCAGGTGTGATAGGCTGGTCTGGCCTCCATAATTGTTGATGCCAGCCCAAAAAGAGCACAACATTTGTCTGATCAACACTAGTGGGGGTGATTGTTTAAAGCATGTGTTTAGGGGCCCTGGGGTGGCTCAGTTGATTAAGCATCTGCCCTTGGCTCACATCATGGTCTCGGGGTCCTGGGATTGAGCCCCATATTGGGCTCTCTGCTCAGTGGGAAGTCTGCTTCTCCCTTTCCTTCTGCCCCTCCCCCTGCTCATGCTCTCAAATAAAGTTTTTAAACAATAAAAAATAAAGCATATATTTATAACCATAATTATAATAAATATTAAATGTTAAAATTTGAAGATGATAGCCTTGATCTCAGTTGTCAAATAAGATGGGTGGTATAGATAGTTGCGAGAGGCTGAATGTCTGCTTTCTCTCCTTCCCCTAAAACACACACACTTAAATCCTAACACCCCTGTGATGGTGTCTGAAGGTGGGGTCTTTGGGAGGTGATGAGATCAGGAGAGTGGAGGAGCTCTCATGATGGGATTAGTGGTCTTATAAAAGGAATCTCAGAGACCTCTCTCACACCCTCTTTCTACCGCATGAGAAATCTGCAACTTGGAATAGGGCTCCTATCAGAACACAACCACATTTGACACCCCAGTCTCAGAACTCCAGCCTCCAGAGCTGTGAGAAGTAAGTTTCTATCATTTATAAGCCATCCAGCCTGTGATAGTTCATTATAGATTGAGCTGACAAAGGTACTGGTACAAAATAAAGGTATTTCCTTCAGGTGGAAGGGACACTTAAATATTTACTTCATGAATTGATCATTTTATATTGGGGATACATTTCTTTTAAATTTAAAAAATTAAAATAGAGACAAATAATATTTAATTGTGGACTTTAGATACATTAAAAGAGAAAAAAAAAAGCGCAGATGATTTCTAGGCTACTGTAACTAATTGACAGACCTTCTATCACCAGCCTCACAAAACCCCTTGGGAAAACTTGTAGGTATTAAAATAAAGGAACTGTGGGCTCCTACATAGAGGATTTGAAGGAAATGTAAAGAGTAGTGCAGGAATGTTGATTCTAGAACCTGTGGTTTCTATCCCCAAGTATCTCCACGCATATGACCTAAATTCACTTTCAGGATCTTGCACTGCCCAAAACCTGTCATTTGCTTATTTGGTTTAACAATTGTGTGTGAGGGGGTTAGGGAGAGAGCATGGAGAATATAGGGCTGGTATAAATACTTTGACTCCATTCCTTTTTTCTTGGACATTTTCTCATACGAGTCATCCTGAGGCATTATGATCAACAGAAAAGTGGGGCTGGGAACTTTGAAGTCAAGTCTGGTTTAAAGAAATGGCAGCTTGAGACTCTCCATTGGGAAGCAGAAGAATCACATCAGGAAACAGGCAAAGGTTAGAAAATAAGTCCATGTGGAAAGGCAGTTGAACTTATCGTCTACATTTTGGGAACGGTCAATTGAGTATCAGCAAAAATGAAGAAACATTTTGCCCCTGTCTTCCTCTCACTCATCCTGTCTCATCCCCATGCCTACAAATACCATGATTCCGTGAAGACTGTGGGTTTTCATGTATTTGTTTGTGCAACCACTCTGGGCAAATATCCATCCTATGAACTGGGAAGAAAAAAATCTTAAAATGTATCTTGTTCTATAGCCCTTTCATAGGTTGAGGACTGCCTGTATTTTCTCTATTATTTTCATTGTCTCAATGACAAATTTGGCTTTGCTTTTGTAAAACTTATGGATAATTGTGCAAATCCTACCATAATTAAAACTAATGGGTACATTAATAATTATACAATTCCATAAACCCACTTTTCTAGAATTATTTATTCAGGTAAATAAATAAGTAAATACGAGCATATATGTAATGGTCTAAGACATAATTTGAAGGCATTAAGAAAACTGTCTCTAAAATTAGAAAAAAAGTATTTTAAAGTCCAAAAGTGAAGGAAAATCCAAGGCTAAATCTTTCAGAGTTCAAACATTACATTCCTAATAAAAAATAAATAACTTCCCAGGAGAGGTTATAGCAAATTGTGTCTATGCTCGATGCAAACATAAAATGGATAAAACAGCAAAAACCCTGAGCAACTTGCAAAACTGGTGCTAAGAGTTATTTCTTACAAGACATTTCGGACTATTGAAAATTCAGATAATATCGCTTTGGGGGTCATTGAGGTAG
Source organism: Mustela nivalis (assembly GCF_964662115.1). Lineage (NCBI taxonomy): Eukaryota > Metazoa > Chordata > Mammalia > Carnivora > Mustelidae > Mustela > Mustela nivalis. The sequence continues at coordinate 38,766,731 of NC_139026.1, forward strand.
CAAAACAAATGCATTTTGAGCATTCGTTTGGAGACATTATTTCCTTACTCCAAAACATTTTGTACCAATTCATAAACACAGATTTTGGCAGGACTTTTTTGGAAGTAGAGAATAAAAACAATATCAGGATTAAGCAATTTTTATTAAGCATAATACCAGGATATAAGTTGCTCAAATATACAATGGAACATATGCTGAACCAGATTTTTTGTATTTTAGAGCAGAAAATTGTCTGCAATTTATATAAGGATTAAATTTTAAAGAGGAGAAAAATGATAAGATATTTACTGCAAATTGCATTTTGCTGACGTAGAAATGGTTATTACTAAGATTGAGATATGCTTATGTTTAGAGGCAGAACAAGATTTAACATTAAAAGAGGGAGTGGTATTACTACTGATATTCCATGTTAGTATTGTAAAGAGATTCTTTATGGTATTTGCAAAAGAGTGACTTAAACAACAAAGACAATTAAAATAAAAGATATATAACAGAAAATAATTGAAGTAAACTGAAGAAAAAATTCACAAAATATTCTTTACCATAGGGAAATCAGCAAAATGAGCAATTTTGTTTTCTAAGGTTTCCTTGGTGACAAAAATAAATCTTGTGATTTCAATTTCAGATATCATATACACATTTTTATTTAATATTTTGAAAGGAGAATATATAATTTTGCCATGCAATGGCATAAAACTATCCTTTAAAATGGTTTATATAATAACGTATGTTGAATATATTTTATTTCTGGAAGCCTGTTGAACCTATAGTTTGGTTAGGTTTATTTTCTCTGAGAAAATACCCCATCATGATTCTGAAGTAAGTAATTTCATGTTAGGGTAGAAAGCCTTTTTGGTAACCTATACATGATAATGTGGACTGATTCAGCTTACCTCTAGGGCCATGTAGACTGTCAAAAAATGTCTTTTTAAGTCTTCCTTTTAACCTCTGTGAAGAGAAATGCTATAGACCATGTCTAATTTTAGTATTTGCTTTAAGGGGGAAGAGGTCCTCAAGGAGAGGGCTCATGGTGGGGCCCCTCCCAGAGCATATCTACATTCTACTGTATCAAAACCAAATTTTATCTTGCATTTAAGATTTCTAACCATCCTCCACGTCTCTTCTTTCTTCTGCCACACTTGTTTTCCTCTATTCTTTGTAGATTTCTGTATGTTTTGTAATTTTAAAAGGATGCTCCCTTAATATTTCAAAGGAGATATCCTTAGTAGCAAATATAACAAACAAATTACTATTTGCTTATAATGTTATTATTACTATTTGCAAACTTCTGTAATAAACACATAAGTAACATGCATGGAATTTTGTATAAACCTATAACGTATGATTTATTATCTTCATTTTTACAGATAAGGACATTGAGGAAAAGAGGTCAAATTGTCTTCCTGAGGTCATAAAGTCACAATGTGGCAGAAATAGAACTTGAATGTAGCTCTTTGTCCATTGCCACTGCTCTAAATTACAAAAATAAATAATGCAACCTAAAATAATGACCTGGTACAGACAAATAAGTGAATAAATCAGAATGTTAGAGCAGATCAAGATTAGCATAAATTATTCAGATAGCAAAATCATTCATTTTAACCTTTTGTTAACTGGAGACTTTACATGATATGCTTTAAGATCAACTATATGGTTTTAAATATTTCTACTTTATCTCTTTCATAACTGTACAAGTTATATTTTACAGTCATGAGAGATGATAAGTTTTCAGAACAAAATAAAGACAAATATCAATGGGAATATCCAAATCAGATTGTTTCTAGAAATAATGGACAGAATTCTATCAATAATTGTATTAGCTAACTTTTTTTTTTTTTTATTGTTAGGCTAGGCTCCATATAGTCCATCATTAGTTTTTGATGTAGTGTTCGTGATTCACTGTTTGTGTATAACCCCCAGTGCTCCATGCAATAGGTGCCCTCCTTAATATATAGTAGCTAACTTTATATAGTACCTACCATCAACAAAGTTTAACACTATTTCAAATGACACACTGAAGAAATGAAGACATCTAGAGGTCTACTAAACAGCTTTACATCCCATAGTAACTAAGTAGTGAAGTTGGAATTTGAACACAAAGTGAGTTATTATTCTTTAGTATCCTTGGAAGTACGTAAATCATGAAATCTCATCGGTTTTAGCCTTAGCATAAATAATAATCATTGTGGAAAACCCATTTTACCCAGTTGCCCAAAGAAAGTGACAAGATTGTCAATCATTTATTAAATAAAAACATAATGATGATTAACCACGTGAATATCTATTATTATAAGCCAAAGTACTATTATTATCTATATAAAGTGAATAGTCCAGTATTTGTAGTCATACTAACTATAAGCTAACTTGATGACAGAGGCTGTGCTTTGTTCACTCCTGTATCTCCAACACTTGGGAAAATGTATAAAGTAGGTACTCAACAGCAACTATTAAATAAAAAATAAAGAATAAATAAATGAAAGGATTTTCAAAATAGTACCAAAACTTAAAGGAAATAAACCCAGATAATGTAGCAAGCATAAAATATCTAGGAAATACAAATTATAAACATCCATTTTGTAATAATATCCTTTATAAACAAAATGAATATAATTCTATTCCTTTAGCTGAGCTTTTATACTTATGGCTATTATCTGTTTCAACTTTGCTTCTACTTTTTCTATCTAAGGATAGTTGTCTTAAATAATTAAATTCTCCTACCCTGTTTAATTTTAGCATCTGAAGAACAACTTTGCATGATTCAGTTTAATGTTTATTGATAAGTGATAAAGAAAAGTGGTATTATATGTGCATCAAATATTTTACATAGACTAATCACATTTTAAAAAGATCTATTCTTTAGTTTTATCTCTTCTCACCATGCCATCATTCATATAGGAAAATGCACTATGCCTTGCCTTCACCAACTGTGATGTGTTTAGTTAAGAGTGATAACCTGGAAAGAGGTAATCAGACCTGAGTTCAAATGGTAATTATGTTGCCTACTAATTAGACTAACTTTATAAAAATTTCAGTTCTCATTTTCATTTATCTACAACGCTGTGGTAACATCAGAAGTGTTCTTTTGATAACTAAATGAAATGTCATTATATGATTAGTAGAGCATCTGACATAGACAAAGAACCCAAAAAATGTACCCTTTACTTTCCTAACTCTCCTTATTTTATATAAGAGCTCATCTTAGGCCTATGGTTGAAAAAGCTAATCAGGATGAAGGGTAAATTATAGATAGATTCAAGGAGAGGGAACTTTTTTTCTGGAGGACCATTATTTTTCTGGAGGACCATTATCTAGAACAACAGTTTCAGTTTCATCATCAATACACTGTTGTAAAATAATTTATTGGATTCCCAGAACAACAAAGGCAAATTTTCATAGGAAAGGAACTTCTTTTTACAGCAATAAAAGGTTTTCCATAATCATATAATAACCAAAATTTATAATTAAACATCATTACACACTCATGTATCTAATTTGATCTCAGAAAGTCTTGGAAAGTAGACTTGGCATTTCCCCCCACTCCATTACCCAGATAAGAAAACAGAGCATCAAAGAGGTAATTGCTTAACTATTGCTGATGACAGATTGTATGTATGTATTATTGTTATTGATGATGATGATAATGTGGTAGTTTTTAGCTGTGTGATCTCCCCATATGCTCCAGAACTCCTCACTATGAGAGAGGGAGCTGGGTAAAGCCAAGACTCAAACTTAGATTCTCTCTGTGTATATAATTCTTTCTACCATAAACATCATTTTAATGAGTTGTATCAAGATACAGTTATAGGTAGATAGTACAAAATTGGATTAGTGTTTTAGTTGAAAAAAAAATTAAGCTTTGAGAACAAGTTTCTTGAACCAATCAGAGACCCTCAATTTTTATGGAAGTACTTTCAAAGTTAATATGGCAGGCAAAAAAAGATAGTGGGTAGTTATTTAATTCAGAATTTCTCTTGATTCTGTCAGTAGATAAGAGAGCTTGGATAAATGAGTTGACTTATCTGGCCCTTTATAAATGAGGATATTAGAGGAAGTAATGTCTGTAAAATGAACATAGTACACCAGATAGATACATTTTTTTCTTAACTCCATGCTACTATTACACACACACACACACACACCTCTACTTTTTGGAAGGCAGCTATGCTCAGCACTATACCACCAATGCTACTTTTTGATTATAAGAACTTGTTACTTCAAAGGGAGAAGAGTTTGACTAATAGAAAGTCATGAGGGGCATTTGCAAATAATATTTATTTACTAGTGAATCACAGAATACTTTCCTAGTTAAAATCTATTTTCTCTTAAGACACTTCTGAAAACTTCTTGTTCTATTTGGTATATCAGGAAAGAGAGATTGTTAATAATAATCACGCTTTGAGTGAGAACATCAACTCCCAATAGTATTTAGAGAGGTTTAGCGGATCTAAGATAATGTGAATAGTTTCTGAGAAGCATGCCTGAGCATCTGAATGTTTTTTTAATGCATCCTCTTGGTTATTATTATTATTATCCAGTATACTAATTCAGTCTATAGAGAACTGACCCTTAGAATACTTGAAAGTACCACTGAGTTTTCGGTCATCCAGAGGAAAATCACTATTTTAAAATTTTCAATGGTCCTTTCCTTATTTTTCTTATCTTTCTTAAGCATAAAAGCTTTTGTGAAATATAAGTGCAATATATCTCTAAAGATAATTCGTAAAATTCTAATCAATTACCAAATTGTTCTTCAGCAATGGGCTTTGAGGCAAAATTATATGTTAGTATGGTTTTACTATGCTAAAAATTTTCAATTAATAAGGCTTGATTTAAATACAAATTGTACAAACTTATTATTCATGAGCTTGCAACACAGACACATATTCTACAAAGTCAAGAAAAATAGTCACTACATTATCCAATGTCTTCACTTTGTATCATACTTTGCGTTGTGTACTGACACACTTAAGTCATGAACTCCTTGGAAGATGAGACCTATATTAAGATACTTATAATGTTTTGACAATATTATTGTAATTCAGAGTATTTCTCTTTGTAAATATTTTATAAAATCATTAAGGCATAAACTGTGCCTTTTAAATTTGGGCTAGAGTCAGTCATTTTTCCTTACAGTTATTTGTGAGTCATTTGGCATGTCCTTGGTAAATAAAATACAAAGGCTAAAAAGAAGAACTACCACAAAGCACAAAACACACCAAGAAAATGCATGATTTCTTCCTTGGAAATATATATGTTATTTTCCTAGGATTATTCCAAATGAGCAAAGACGTCATTACTTGAATCGATTCTCTCCAAAGGATGCCATACTAAATCCTATTTCAATACAATTATGAAAAGTACAATTCAAATCAAGCAATTTATATAAGTCACACCTGAATAATAAACAAAATCACTTAAGGATAGATCAGAAAAACAGCCATTGTTGGCTCTTCACAGTGAAATTATAAGATGACTAAAAAATTGTGAGGGGTGTATGGTAAATATTACCTGGTTTTTGTATGAAGAATGTAAACAAATATCTATGACTCATTTAAATGATCAATGACCATTTAAAAATTCAACCTGGAAGTGAATTTGCAAACTCATTTCAAGACAATTATGGCATTAAAGTGATATAACATGGTTCATCAACATGGACGTTTCTACCTTTATTATTTTTCATATTCATGTATTTAAAATTTATAATTGTTTGTACCTAGGAAATCATAGTGTTACCAATTCTAACATAAGAAATGGTATCAAAAATATTAACTTTGTTTCACAGAAACATATTTAGGAAAGAAATTCCTACTATCAATTAATAGCTATGTAAAGAGACACATGTTGTAGTTAAGTTGTGAGGAGATTAGAAAGAAATGTACTAATGAGATTATAGTATAGATTTAAAGCCTACAGATGGTTGCCATTTTTCTTGGTAATTCCAATTTAATGACTATAAACAAAGCAAGCCTCTTGATTCTGTTTCAGATTTTGTTCAAAATGAGTAAATTTTCTAGCACACACATAGGATGGGAGACACTTTGATGAAATTTTACTTAATTTTTTCTTCTTTAGAATTTAAAATGATATGATGCTAATCAGAAGATATGGTGGAATCAGCATAAATATTTCTGTCACATGGATGTATCACAAGAATTACCTTGCACTCTTATTTAAGAGGATTATAGGATAAATTATTTTCAGTTTACTCCATTAAATTGGGATTTATCTTTAGAAGACTCCCTTTGCTTACTATATTAATCGCTTATCTTAGAAAATAGAAAGGTGAATGTTTCTGTAAAAGAAATTTGAAAGACCCTCTGATTTTATAGAATGTTATAGGTATAGACGTAGAGAATGTAATAGTATTGTATAGTATTGAAAGTACTTACCGTTCTGTTAGGAATTCTGGGGTATTTTGTCCTTTCAGATTCTTTTTCTCTAAAAGGAAAATAACATATGCACTCATTAGTTTTATGACACTATATAGTTCAGTGTCATTTCAGATTGTCATAATTATAACTGATTAATTTTATTATGTAGTATTTCTACTTAGAAATCTTGATACATATGTATATATGTATATATATACACACAATACAATATAATGTTATGTATATTTAGTATCTATAGTATATGATAAGTACATACGGATTTTAAAGTTGGTTTCAAGTGTTAGAGATTAAGATTCTGTGAGTAGTTTATACACTCATTTTTGTGATAAGTTAATTATGCTTCTGGTATAGTTTTTCAACTTGAAAAATGAAGTAATACTAATCTAGGTAGACATTTTAGAGAATATTACATTATTAAAAAGAATCATAAAATTATATAATTATTACCCAATTAAGCGCATGGGGCTATGTTTAATATTGATATGACTACAGTTCACCATTGAACAATGTGGGGGTGAAGGGCACTGACACCCCCCCTTACAATCAGAAATCCTTGTATGCCTTCTGACTCCCACCATACTTGACTAACAGCCTACTGTTAACCAGAAGCCTTCCCGATAACATCAACAGTCGATTTTGTATTTTATATACTGCATTCTTAGAATAAAGTAAGCTAGAGAAAAGAAATGTTAAGAAAATACATTGACAGTACAATACAGTAGTGTATATATATATTTTTTAAAAATTCACAGATTAAAATGGACCCATGCAGTTCAAATCCATGGTGTTCAAGGGGTCAAGTGTGTGTGTGTGTGTGTGTGTGTGTGTGTGTATCCCCCTCATCAGGGATAAAAAGAAAAATAATCTCATATCACTGCATTTTAAAAAAGGTACAGCTTCTAGTTTAGGAATAAGAAAATAAAATCCTTCCCGAGTCAATATCAGGAATTGCTTTAATGTAATAAAGATGTCAAGAATTTCTGATTTTTTTTTGAGAAGTTAGCGATGCACAAATGAAAAAATTTCATAGTGCTAGAGACGAGTACCTTTTTATGTAAGTTCTCTTCAGTTTTAGTCTTCAAAAAATTTAGGCACAATGAAATCCAAGAAAGAATGAAATATTTAGAAATAGGTTCATAATAGGCATGTTATTCTGTTTTGAAGAGTTCTTGCAGCGTCCAGTTTCAGCAGAGCTACACAGATACAATGCTAGCAGCTCCGGCAATTGGTGCATATGGGTACTCAGCATAAAAGATCTGAAGTGACAGCAATATTTCCAAAGCTGCATTTACTGCATCTGTTCAATGCTTAAACCTCCAAGGTCTGCTTTCATTTTATTTCTGCTTGAAACTCAACCGTTTTCTAGTAAAAGCCATTAGAAAGAGCATTGTAAAAATGCATTTAGATTTGCCTGACTGACTCTTAAAATACGACTTTGAGCCACAATCAATTTTAGATAAGATTTTTATATATAGTTTCCGTCTACTAACACTTTTCTTACTAAAACAAAAACTACAACCAAATGCAATGAGTGCACATGCTCAGGAACCAGAGTGACATAGAGCTCTTGGGGGCGAGGGCACCTGCTGCAATAAACGAAGGTTTTCTACCACAAAACTAAGAATATTTGACATTGTATTTATTGTACACTAAGACTTACCAAGGGGTTGGCTTCCCCTTGGGGAAGGATTAAACAGTTTTTGTGACTTATGAGCTATCTGCAGGGATTTGATTTCATTTTGGACTTGCACACACATCTATCACAAGGATGGATGGGCAAGCCTGTTCTACGGTAGGGGACAAACAACTATTTTACTTTTAATCGCTGCACTGAATGTGGACGTGCATCGTATTTTTCTGGTAGTTAATTTCTGTCTCTTGCATGTATAAACATCTCTATTTTAGAAGAAAAAAGTGAAAATAGCACAGGATGGTTTTGCATTTTCTGCAAACTATCTGGCTTTTCAGTAACGTAATTGGTATCAGTAGGTCTGATTCAGACAGTTTCCTGGTATTGAGACTTGGTACTTTGATGTGTTTATATGATACTTCAAAAAAAGATGAATCTTTTTAGGTGGGTTTATGTATTTTTCACAAAACAGTATGAGCATTCATAGTCAATAAATCTGATGACACTTTCATGTTTTTTTATCCAGTTTTAGAAGCAGGCCTGACATGGAGAAAAAAGAAAATAACTGAGACCTAGGGATTACTTTTGCTTGATGACAGCTAGAAATTAAACCGCTGTACCTTGAGGCCCTAATCATAATTCTATTTACAGAATTAAGCAAAACACTGTATGCTTTAGGCATAAATACTACAAATCCTTGTTTTGTGGGAGGAGGGCACTATTTGTATTCATTTTTATGTTCAATATTTAAAAATGCACCGTTGTATTTTTTTCAAAAGGAGTCAGTTTGAGGAATGACAAATAGCAAAGTTAAAAATGCACCGTTGTATTTTTTTCAAAAGGAGTCAGTTTGAGGAATCACAAATAGCTGATATTTATATTCAAACTTTGTTTAAAATATCTCAAATATTTCATTTTGATGAAAATATTGGTTCGAATGGAGCTTTTACTAACCTATCACTAATCTAAATATTTATTTAGGGTTAGATTTAAAGTATGAGCTGCAAATCCTTGCAAAATGGCCATTTGTAAACGTTATCCCTTTGCCCCAGGTCAGCTGGAATGGCATCAAAATCTCTAAACTGCAAATTACAGATAAACTCGGAGTTCTTTTCCTTGGACTTCTTCCTACTGAAATGCCAAAACTTGTGGTTAGAAAATAGTTACAAAGTTGATGTGTCATTTCCTCAACACAGATATCACTAATCCTAAGGGATTTTGTTAGACATCTTTTGGCTTAAATTCTTATTCTTGGAACAGCAGTCAGGAAGCAGAGATTACTTTAAAAAGAAACATGATCCAGGTTATTAGTGACTGAGTTTAAGATTTTAAACACTAAAATAAAACACTGCATGACACTTATATATGTCACGTGACTCTAGATCAGATCCTGGACCAACAGGACAAAATGACTAGCTATTAAGAACATTAATGTTGGGGCACCTGGTTGGCTCAGCGGGTTAAAGCCTCTGCCTTTGGCTCAGGTCATGGTCTCAGGGTCCTGGGGTCAAACCCCACATCCAGCTCTCTGCTCAGCGGGGAGCCTGCTTCCCCCTCCCTCTCTGCCTCCTTCTCTGCCTATTTGTGATCTCTGTCTGTCAAATAAATAAATAAAATCTTAAAAAAAAAAAAGAACATTAATGTTATAACAGATGAAATTTGACAAGGGTCTATGAATTAGATGAATGCGTTTGATACTGTTCTGTGTAAAAAAAAAAGTCCTGTTCTTAGGAATTATACTGAAATATACACTAAAATACTGGAATAAGTCATACCAGGTCTCCAACTAATCCTAGTTAGGAAAAATATACAAACTGTATATATATATATATATATACACACATATATAGTATTATAGTATAGGTACAATATATAGAATATACACAAAAATATAGACAGAGAAAATGATACAGAACAAAACCTTAGCAGTTGGTTAACCTAGGGTAAAGGACATATAAGAACTTCTTATACTATCCTTGGAACTTTTTTGAGAGTTTTAATGAAAGAGAAAACGATCACTATCAAAAAGATTATAAAACTACCTTTAAAAAATAGAACTAAAGTGCCACTTTTCAGTATCCTTACAAAATATTTCACTGAACTATGGCTTGTTATTTTGTTGATTAAGTGCAAGATTGTCTCATTTTGCATGTAACTATAAAAGATGGTGACATTTATCTGGAAAATAGTATTAGGCAATAAAAGAAAAGTAATGTATCAATTAATAAAGTAAACAAACGAGTGTTCTGCACATAAATGCAGTCACTATTAGTACCTAGGGTTCTGCTGGTAGGAATGGTAGGAAGGCAATAATACAGAATATGAACTTTTCTTGAAAGAAAAGTATAAGGACAAAATATTTTGCCCTACACTGAGGACAAAGGAATATTTCTATATTTTCTTTTTGTGTTGAACCATTGACATCCATTTAGGAGGCTTAATTTGACAAGCCTGTCCTCATTATGATAAAAACAAATGTTTACCAACAGAGATTGTGACACTTTATTACACAAGTCGAAACATATGAAAACATTTGTTCGCAGTCAGTTACAATAATGACATACTGGGTTCAACCATGTTTAACATTTTCATTATATTCAAAATAATTATTTGAGAATGGGGGGCTGATAATGAGGCAGAATGGCACTAAGTCAGGAGAGCCAGTTTGTATCTTGAAAACGAGGATGGGAATTAATTAAATGAGAAGCTCGGGGAAGTTAATTGGGAATGAGTAAAGATAAGGACACTATCAAAGCATGAAGAAATAAAACTATTAAAATAAAAGGTAGAGCAGAAACTCACAGCACACCTAAGGAAGAATGAATCTTATAGAATCAGGAGTGTACAGGAGCAGAATATCGGCTTCCAACCCCTAGAATAGTGCTTGCCACATGAATAAATGTTTGCTGAATGAATAATTATATATTGACAAAAGTAAAATTTAGTGTCCTATAATCCTAGTCTGCTTCTGCCTCTATCTAATGTGTAACTTTAGACAAATCACTTAATCTAATTTTATCAGCTGTGAAATGAGACAGTGGAAAAAGGTAATTCTCCAAGGTGCCTTCCAGATCTAAATATTTCTGTATATGGTTCTGTTTATTAAAATGGGTAACTGTGAACATTTTCGTAGAAGAGAATAGCCTTATATGAGTTTTAAATGAAGAGAAATGGAGAGAAATAGAGAAGGTGAATGAAAGAGCAATGCATTGATTCAAGTAATGGAAAATAAATCCCACTGAAAGAGACTATAATATAGAAGAGAGAATGTAAGTGATTTATGGTTTTGATGTAAGAAGTGACATTTATGTGTACTATTGATACAGGCATGCAGATGTAGAGAACTTTATCTGTTCCTTTTGTTATTATCAAGGTGATTGTACACACTCCCTTCTTCCACCTTGAGAGTCCTCAAGTAAAACAGAAGTGGAGAGCATTCCAAAGAAGCCATAAATGACAGGAGTTTATATAAATGTTCTTTTACCACAAGGTCATAGAATTGGGACTTCCTATCTTAGAGAAAAGAAAGCTGAAGTAACTCTTAGGATCTATAGTTAATTCCATGAAGACCTATTTAATTCAAGATCCACCAGGCATAATTGCTTACACCTCCATGAAGCCTTTGATAATTAACACTGGCTTTCTCATGCATTTTATTTTCTACAAACTTCTTGAGCATTATATTCTATAAGACATAATTTAGCTTTCACTTCGATGTGATCTCATTATTTTCCTCAGTTCCATCTATACTGATTTTGAATTGACAACCGGAGGTGGCCGGAGCTTTGCATTTGTGTTTCCCTAAAATAAGGCATTCCCTAAAATGAGTTACGTGCTCAATGAACACTAGTCAGTGGAAGGAGAGGGGCATGATGCACTGAGGTCAGGAAATGGACCGGAATGCTGATAGGCAGCTACCAAAAATGACTTGGACATCAAGCATGGTGGATGATCCTGAGACTTCCATGAAGTGCCTACCTTGTTCTCTTCTCATCAAGCTATTTCCCTAGGCATTTTGGGGAAGAAGTACTAAAGACCAGTCATGGGGATAAAAGGTATACCATTCTTCAAACAGAAAGATCTAGTTGAATAGCCTTAAGGGCATGGGAAGCTACAACCTGAAATAAGCTTATCATTTGAGTATGATCCACAGATGAGGTGAGCAGGGACCACGTTCTCAGCTTTGTCAGACCAGAGCAGAATATTTCTTATAATTCTGTTTGGAAGTAAGACTACTGATTGCAATACCCCTTTAAGAAATCTGGTGTGTTGGGGCGCCTGGGTGGCTCAGTGGGTTAAGCCGCTGCCTTCAGCTCAGGTCATGATCTCAGGGTCCCGGGATCGAGTCCCGCATTGGGCTCTCTGCTCAGCAGGGAGCCTGCTTCCTCCTCTCTCTGCCTGCCTCTCTGCCTACTTGTGATCTCTCTCTGTAAAATAAATAAATAAAAATCTTAAAAAAAAAAAAAAAGAAATCTGGTGTGTCAATGATGGCAGAATTAATGTCTCTGTAGGAAGGATGAGGTAGAAAAGAGGAGGAAGGTCCGAGAGAAAGAGAGAGAACATAAAAGTACCAGACTATTTTCAGAGAGTTTTGATTTCTGTACAAACTGTAGTCTTCCAACAACTGGAGACTATTGGAGTTCAACTGGAGACTGGTGAATATTTAGATAGAGTAGATACATAATTGCTGGTTTTACGAAAAGCAGAAGCCCACCAAATATATTTATAAAGGGCTCCAGTGTAACTATAAAAACTGCATAATTCCTAATGTGACAGAGGGTGTTGGTGAAGTTACAAGAAATGAAACTAAGTTGACTCACATTTCCCAGTTTTAGAGGTTGGGTGGGGAAAGTGTAGCAGCAATTCTATGCACACATTTAAGGCTAAAGGAGAACATTTAATTTATTTAAACCTTGGTTTGGTGCAAATTCAAACCCAGCAAAATGCCATAGGACAAATAAGTGGGATGTTGGGATAGGGTGGACATTTTTATAGTTCTATGCTGAGTGCCTCAGCTCTAGTGCTGTGCTGTGTTCTGAGTTTAGTTCAGCGCTATGGGAAGGTACCAAGCTGGAAGTTCAAAGCCAAGTATGACAAAACCACAACTAAGGAGTAGTCCTGGGTCTTCTCTATTTAACATCCTTGTAGGGGAAAATCATACAGAAAAAAAAAAGAAAATAAGCAGTTTCTTATTTAAACCTTGTTCTCAAGAATCATCTTTATCTCTTTCTAGTTAGTAAATGTGCGGTGTACAAATAAAAACAATACACATTGGTTCATAGATATCCTGGACCTTGACATTCACATGAAAACTGCCCTCTTCAGAGAGTCTTTGTGGGTGGTTATATGCCTATTGTTGGAGATGCAGCATGATTTAAAAAAATAATTAGAATGGCTCTTTAATAAACTGCCTTTAGCAGACTGCATATGTTTATCACATTCAGATTTACAAGGATGTGGTGAAGTAGTTGTTAAAACTTTTTTGGAGTTAGTAAGTGGTGGAGCCAGGGTCTAGCTAGATTCAGTCCTGTGTATACCAAAATCCTGTTTTCCCCTAGTAACAAAGTCTTGTAGTGTTGGAATAGATTTGACAAGGTAGAAAGTCTATTTTCTAGCTATTTCATTAACACTTATTAAATGTGTAGCCCCTGAAGCAATTCAAATAAGTAATCTAAATGGCTTCATCTGTAAAATGGGATAACACAATACTTAGCATAAGGAAGTAATTAGATTAGTCAGTTTATTGAGGTGTCTTCAGTTTCAAAAAGAGTAATTGAGGGGCTCCTAGGTGGCTCAGTAAAACATCTGCCTTGGGTTCAGGTCATGACTCTAAAGTCCTGGGACTGAGCCCCACTTTGGGCTCCCTGCTCAGCAGGCTGTCTGCTTCTCCCTTTCCCTCTGCCCCTCCCCCCATTCATGCTTGCTGGGTGGGGCTTCCGGCTCACTGGGGATACTGCTTCTCCCTCTAGCCACCCCTCCACTCACGTTTTCTCTCGCTCTCTCTCCAATAAACAAATAAAATCTTTAAAAAAATCTTTGCCAAAAAAGTAATTGAATATATCTAATCTTAGAGGAACAAGAAGCCTTAAAAATAGAAGCTTTTTAAAAAAAATGTTCAACATGTAACCTTTTTAAAATTAATCAGTACTTATGGAACTTTTGCCTGAATATCATTATTCCTACATTAAACAAAAGAATCCCAAATCAACCTAACAGTTTCATCTACATATGAGGATTTAATATTATAAGATTACCTCCAGGATATGTTTGTAAGAGGCAGAAAACCTTTGACTTACAATTTTTAACTCTAAATATCTACGTAATTCACATTAAATTATATTAGGCAGGAAATAAAACTCTGAGGTCATGGAATCCTAGAGATACATCTTCACTTAATTAGAGCCTACAAAATTTGACTGAATGTCTAAGTTAAGAGCTAAATACCATGGGGATGGCTAAAAGATGCTATGTGATGACTTAAAAACCCCAAAATCAAGATAAAGCAAATAGTTGTACTTTCAACTCTTTAAATGAACAGCACTTGAATTTCAAAAGCTCTAGAAATTAAAACAACAACAATAAACAGAGTAAAACAATTTAGAAGTTAGTTCTTAGATGTGTAGAGCTGTACATGGTAAGAAATTCAAAGAATAGAGTGGGATTTTAATTCTGAAAGAGAATATGAAGATTGTTTCAGAATATTAGACTGAATATTAGATTCCACCATCAATGGGTAAAACCAAATTGATAAATAGAAAAGATCAAAGGGGATGGATCCTAAGAAAGAAGTTTCCATAAGCAAGAACCAACCATCTAATTCTGATAAAAATATTATTTCTTAAAATGAGCAAAAATACAATCTTATAAAATCATAATTTATTCCGAGAATTCAAAAGATGTTTAAAAAACTCTAAATATATGTGAGAAAAAAAAAATGGAGACTAGCCATCAAATTACAGGGGTAACATATAGTTAAGTTATAGTACATTTTTCATTACAGAAAGCAATTAGGACTAGATATTTAGGTGACAGTTCAATAAAATTTCATTTAAAAATTGATACTATTTAACCTGGGTTTGAAAAAGATTCTCATGTCATCCATGAAATGCTATAATGAATAAAATAAAAGCAGAGCAGGTGAAGCAAAACATGGGTGAGTTGTTTTCTCAGCTTTTATTCTTTAATCCTTCATTTGTCCATTGTGAATAGCAACTAATTTTCTGACAAAAAGAATATAATCAAGATTAATTTCTTAGAACTAATTCCTTAGGCAAGTTTCCTTGGAGAACTCCAGACAGGGATTAAAATGGTTAGTTTTGGACTCTCTTATAGGAAACTCAACTGAAGAAACCCACCTTCAATTTGAAATTCCAAAAATAGCAAGTAAATTTTACTGTTTCTCAGTGCTGTCATTGTGGTATTTGCCATAGAAGCCTCTAGTATTGTAATTTCCTCTTTAGTTATAGTTTAAGGTAGTGTCATTTTTGAAAAGAAACTGATTTTTTATAACCATTTTCATATTCTTGATATAGGGAAAATCAAGAAGTAATCATATAATTCACCTTAACAGACTTTAATGTATTCTATGTGATATCATCTATCACATGTGGATTTCTAACTTTACTAACAATCATGAACTAAAATATCAATATAGTGAAATCATTTGAATGCTAATTATATTAAGAATAGTAAGCTTGGATGGTAGAGGTTGATGGGAAACATAGACCTTTTCCTAGTTGAATGCCAATCCCAGTCTTACTGTCAATACACTGAAGGTAGACCCAAGTAAAGCCACAGTTTCATCTCTATAATCAGGCAAATCTCAACAAATACTGAGTTTCTATAGTACTATTCTAAGAGTTGTGTGGAATAAGAAGAAGAAGAAGAAAGGTCCCTGTCTTTAAAATCCTAAATCATAACTCTATCCAATTCAAACTCTGTAATGTTCAAGTTTGTTTTGTTGTCGACTCCATGTAAATGGAAGTTCTCCAATCTCTAGTTCATAGTGCTTAATACATTTCCTGGCATATATGGGATTCTATATAAATGACTGTTGAACTAAACTCTTGAAGAACCCAAATCAGTCTCCTTTCTCTATCTATACAGCATCCTCTCACTAAAAATATACTTTGCCAATTTGTGGTGGTGTAGTTGCATCATGGAGCTACAGTTACTTGTAGACAAACTTAATGCCAGCTCTGTGCTTGGTTTTTCTATGCAAGTGAAAAAGTTACTTGATGTTGCAGAGTGTTTAGCTATTATATAAGACATGAAAATGTTTTTAATGATCTCCTATGGCATTTATTTATTTAGATCAATTTTCATAAAGACTTATATGAAGCTTACATAATTAAATTAATTTTGTGATCCTCACTAGAAGGAAAAGGGATAAGGAGATATTTTTCTATGTATGGCATATACTCTAGACATTTTCCATGTCAGAAATGCCTGACTGCAGAATATTATATATTCTTCTATACCATTACCTTTTCTCTCTCCCAGGTATATACCCATTATCCCTCAAACTTTAGCCTCTGTCCCTTTTAGGTACCCATTTACTTTTCTTTTAAGGTCAATGGGAAAAAAGGGCAGAGCTAATTGTGTGATGTATTTAGTATGGAAGTTACATGATAGGGGACTAACAAGGATTATCATCTTAACAGGTAGTAAGAGCTGATCGACTTGGTGAATTAGGAATACTCAAGCCAAAAACAAAAACAAAAAATTCTACTGAATTTTATGTTAAGTTATAACAGATTACTCGTGATCCTAAGAATTTATTTCTATATCATAGTTTTAATGCTCCTTTATTAAAAAGAGGCAAATGCCATGAAAATAAATTAACATCAGGCATAATCTACAACAATAGCAAATTTTACATTATTTAATATTGATCAGAAGTATTTGCAAGAGGTATATGATAAAAAATTACATACTATTTTATTTTTTTAATTTTTTAAAAAGATTTTATTTATTTATTTGACAGAGATCACAAGTAGGCAGAGAGGCAGGCAGAGGGAGAAGGGAGGAAGCAGGCTCCCTGCTGAGCAGAGAGCCTGACGTGGGGCTTGATCCCAGGACCCTGAGATCATGAGCTAAGCCGAAGGCAGAGGCTTTAACCAACTGAGCCACCCAGGTGCCCCTTACATACTATTTTAACTAAAGAAACTGTTCATATTGATTTCTTAAAATATACTTTTAATATGGGAGGAAAAAATAATTGTGACATTAATAGTTAATTTCTCATAAATGATGCTCTTTTGATGATTATTTCAATTAATATTAATTTAATTGAGGAAATTGATTTTAGTAGATTTTAGGTAAATAAATCCTTAAATTTCAGGTGTTTATTCTAGACTTAACTGTGCATGTTTTATTCTTTCTGGTGTGTGTGTGTGTGTGTGTGTGTGTACATATACATAGAGAATATATACACATACATGCACACACCATGTAGACTTTGAGAATGAATATGTATATTTGGTAGGTATTAGAGATAAGAACCAAGGCAGCACTACTGGAGATAGTATACAGTTGAGGAAACTCAACCTACATCCTCTGAATCTGGTTATTATTTAAAGAAAATGTAGGTACTTGTACTTTGAAGACCAGGTCCAGCTGACAATATCACATCACTTCACATAATTTAAACACTAAGCTATTAAACAGCTAACCTTGTTTCTTTTATTCTGTGAAGGCCTCACCAAAGCAATTGGTGCAAACTCTTCCTAATATATATTCAGTATGTTTTCTTGATGGATACTTTGGGAAAAGTCCTTGCCAAACATTGTTCCACATACAAAAAAGAGAAATCTGAAGGAATTTCTGCTCTCGATAATTTCGAATCCATAATTAGGGAAGAGAAGGGATATTGAATCTACTTATAACTCTTAAACAAAGAAGACTATGATGAGTTTCCCATGTATAGATACTAAAGCCCACAGAGTAGCAAAAGCCCTAATAGCATATGTTATTTGTAAGATGACCCTTCTTTGCATGAGTTTTAATATCAGGTGTCTTTGTTGGAGATACAAGTTATGCAGGGAAATTTATGGGAGGGAAAAAAACACTGGGCATGTTTGGGTTCTTGGTAATAAGTTTGTATGGCAGGAGAGAAGCCAAGCTTGGAAGGAGAGAAAAATAAGGCTGGAAAAGTAGACTGGACCATACTGCAAAAAACCTTAGAATGAGATCACTGAAGGTGAAAAGGAGCAAATGCAGGTTTCTTAAGAGTTCAGTTGAGTTTCTCAGAAGATAAATATAACCAAGCAATTTGGTCATATTCTTTTGATTAATTATATTTTATTTTAATTTGTATCACAAAATATTTGAATAAAATGCAGCAAGATAGTATAAGGCAAATTTTAGAAAGTATGTTATGAAGTATGTAAAGTATAACAAGTTTGATTTTTTCATGAAAGTGTTCTTAACACTGAAATTTATGATACATTGAAGAGAAAGACATTGCCTGATTAAAAGTCATAGAATTTCCTATAGTTTGTTCTATATGGTACTGACAGTCCGTACCCAAGAGGGAAAAAGAAAAGGAAGCATAGAAAGTGAAGAGAGTCTGAGGTAAAAATTAAACACCATGGTACTCAAGTGTATTAGAATTTATCCTGTGCCATGGTTAGAAATAGTGTAGCAATCAGTTAAAGTGACTGCTATATACATGGTTGAGTAAGAAAGAGCCTTATCTTGGCTATAAAATTATCTTTACTTGCAAAATGTTACCATATAACTTCTTTTTTTTTTAATTTTTTAAAAATTTATTTGACAGAGAGAGCACAAGTAGGCAGAAAGGCGGGCAGAGAGAAAGGGGAAAGAAAGCAGGCTCCCTGTTGAGCAGAGAGCCCGATATGGGGCTCGATCCCAGGACCCGGAAATCGTGACCTGAGCCGAAGGCAGAGGCCTCAACCCACTGAGCCACCCAGGTGCCCCACCATACAACTTCTTAAAGGAAACTTTGTTATAGTTATAATCAGTTAACTAACTTACAAGTACCATGTAACCTCCTGTGTTCACACTTAACACACCTATATAAAGAAAACTTCATTCAAGGTTTTTTAGCTTTAGAATAGCATTACATGCATTAAAAATATTTTAGTTTTACTGATTTTAAAAATCATGCTAAAATAATCACCAAGTCAGGAGTTGCGAATGTTTCTGAATCCGGATAGTTGGAAGAAGGGAGAGTTTGTGTTTGGTTTCATCTTCCTTTTTTTTTTTTTTTTTTTTAACCCTTTCTGTTGCTCAGTTTCGAGAAACATTCAAAAATATATTTGCTCTAGCCCTACAACCTTCCAGATCCAATGTTAGTCACCTATTCTTTTTTCTTTACTGGCTTGTACCGTGCAAGTGTACTAGCAAAGTATGTAGATTTAAAATATTGCACTGTTAATGCTGATGTATGGAGTAATTTCCTCAGATTCTTTCAGTGCAATCTACAAATGCATTAACAAAGGCTATAAAACAAAAACAATCTACACTACCCATAACACACAAGGGCGAAATATTGGAAAGTTTGAAAGCATAATTGATATCTGCATTAGTAAAAATTACCTAGGGATGAGAAAGTATCCTACTACCATGTAGGATTTCACAACCCAAATATCTCTTGTACGGCTTCCTGAATAAGAGAGTCATGTTCCAACCACTGAATACAGGAAGAAGCAGTATTTGTGACTATTGTCAACATAAAAGACTCCTTTGAAGTAATACCTTTAGAAAAATCTGTAACCGTTATTATTCTGTGCTGAAAGGAAGGACCCCTTATATATGTTTTCTATTTCTTATTCCCATTCTAACTACTCTGTTGCTCTTGAGAGGTCAGTGGTAGAATGTAGTTTTTCCTTAGGGAAAACTATAAAATCTTCATTCAATTACACAATTATTATGCTGTATATTTCATTGCTTTGTAATATCATGTTCAGAAAAACAGGCACATTTCCGAACAAAATTAAGACTGTATTATTAAACACTTACCAGTTCTACCTCAATGGCAAGCAGTGGTTTATACTTCTTTTGGGGGGAGGAAGGTCATTGAAACAGACTCATTTTTTGTTTTTTAACCCAACAAAGATATATTGAATTGTTCCCCTTTGACAGATGTAGTTCTAACATGCTGTAGATAGAAGAGATCAGGATATAAACAAGGATTTTACTCTCAGGGTGCTTACAATCTCTGCAATGAATAAGTATGCTCTAATTTTCTCTCCGGGGAAAAAACGAATAGCAATTAGCTCTATCCATGCTAGTTTATCTTCATGTTTTTGCATCTGGAATCTCTAAAGCATTAGGCTGGCCAGGAGCATGCATTACATTACCACATTTACACTTAAATTTCAGCAGAAGACTATGAGAAGATAATGTTTAAAAGGGTATTTTTCTATTGAAGTAAGGAAATATCTGATAAGTTCCGACTAGTAGAACACAAATAACTACAGAAAGGAAATTTGAAGTGGCTTGTCAACAAACTGCATTATTTTTCTGAAGTTTTCTAACACATGCTTTTATGGAGATAACTTGAGATGACAAATGTAACCATATATTTCTACAATATTCCTTGAACAAGCAAGCAAACAATATTCTCATCTTATAGATTTGGTGATATTCAGTATGCTTCTTTAGCTCCTTTATCCTAATGAAATCTTTGTCAGTTCATACTATACCTTCAGAAAGAAAGAGACAAGTTCAAATGCCTGGGACTGTTTTAGAAGATATATCTATCCACAGACAGGCAACTGACCATTAACATTTGGCCAATGGTGGATGCAAATTCATGGCTATCTGTGTCTCTATTTATTTAAAGCAAATTCAAAATAATTAGTGTGATGGTATACTTTTAAATTAACTGTTGCAATAGAATTTATCTTAATAAAGCTTATTTCAGTGTTTTAAATAACACATTTCTATCGTTCCAAGTTAAAAATATCTATAGCGTAGTGTGTTTTATACTTTTGAGCAAAAAGGAATCCATTTTTTTAGTCATTTTGGGTGTGATATTATTTAATCACAAATTGACTTCAAGTGTATGTGGTTGTCACTTGCCCAAATCTTTTGGTTTTCAACTTTCTTTTTATATTCATTCAGCAGAGGTTTCTCTCTCTTTCTTTCTCTCTCTCACACACACACAAGCACACATACACACCCTGCTTATACCCCTTTTTAATTTTTTGAACACCTGTTATATAATAGGCATTGTTCAGAGAGATTAATATTATAGGACACAAATTCCCTATTCTCATTGACATATCTCATTGATATATCTCATTGATAAAGGGAATCAGTTTAACTCCAGGTCATAATAATGGCTATAAAGAAAAATATAGGCAGGTAAGGCTTAAAAGAATTAAGCAGGAAGCAGACAGAAGATGCTATTTTAGGTAAGGTGGTCAAGAAAGTCAGCTCTGGAAAGAGATTTGAGCAGAGAGTAGAGTAAAATGAGAAACCAGCTGTGTAAGGATCCAGGTAAAAACCTTGCACGTGGAGAGCACAATGTCTTCAGGCGGGGGAAAGCTGCTTATGTTCAAGAAACAGCAGAATAATAATGACATAAGTTGCTTTGATGCAGTAAAGCATTTTCCAAATATTTAGATTGCTGTGTAAATAATTTTAAAGGGTTTGTTAAAAGATTTAAAAGGAACCCATCACTATCTAATGCTCTGTGGATTTTTAGTTTTAAATATATTCTAACAACTAAAACCAGACAAATCAAGTGATTCTAAGTGTTTTATTTAATATGGTCTTTTTTGAAAATTGAAGAATGGCATTTTCTTATCAGGTAAAAATCCCCTACATGGATGAGTATGGACAGTTTTCCATTGATCAATAGATAAATACATTAAATATCCACAGAATGCAATTACTTTTTGGAGTCTTCACTTCCTCTTTTCTATAACCAGGACACTAGTTCCCTTGGTCAGGAAACACTAATAACTCTGTGTATTTGAATATGTTTATAGAACAGATCTAATTCTTATTCTCAGTGGGTTACTAACTTTCTTCTTTCTTGAAAGTGTGTGAACAGAAGCATAAACTGCTGTAGTCAATCTGTTAGAAAATGATTCTGAACATGTTAAAAGTAATATTTCCTTAAAAATTGTGAGAAACTAAAATAAATGATGCATAAAATGAACAAATCAAGCTTTAAGATGTAATTCTTTGCTATAATATTATGCCAAATGCATTTAAATTTCAAGGGTCTTTTTAAATATCTACTTGGGTATTTCATACTTATACTGAGGAGGAAGATTCATTTTGAACCAGTTGTGTTCTCAAATACAGACAGACTTCTCTTTAGCAAAATCACAATAAAATTTTCAACAATGTATGTGTGTATCTGTATTACCAAGCTTAAAAAGTCATTATACAGGTCATATGTAGTATTAAAAACAAACAAACAAAACAAAAAAACCTCTGTGTTCAGTTTTTTAATCACTTTTTGGGGAAGATTTTATTTATTCTTTTGAGAGAGAGAGAGACAGAGCACAAGCAGAGGGAGAGGTAGGGAAGGAGGAAGAAGCAGACTCCTCACCAAGCTGGAAGCCCTACATGGGGCTCAATCCCAGGATGCTGAGATCATGACCTGAGCCTAAGGCAGACGCCCAAACATCCAAGACACCCAGGTGCTCCTTTTTATCACTTTTTACCACTTAAAAGCTCTCACACACTCAAACACACACGTATGTGACACTGAAGAATAAAACACAGCATTTACATGTATGTAATAGATACATAATGCCTTTATACATGATACACATGTGTGTTGTATGTGCATGTGCATATGTTTCTATAACTAAGAAACTAAATTACAATTTTATTCTATAAATTAATAACCAGGAGTCCGTTACAAAGTATACCTCTGATTTTTCTCTCTAGATTTGTGAATTTCAAATGAGGTTCCCAAAGCAAGCTATTAAACTTAGTTTCTAATGATTTTGAAAACAGCTTTTAGAAACTCTAAGGTTCATATAATTTAAGCATCATTTCCAGGTTTCCCAGTGCTTTTATAAAGTTTCACAAGTATCATTGTATTTTGGTTTTGAGTTTGAGAGTTTTTAAAGTCAGCTTTGAGAAAATGGTATCATGTTGAGGAGACTCATGATTCCCACTGAAGTAAAAGTAATGATGGCTTAGATATTTTTCTTTCTTTTTCTTCTTCTTCTTCTTCTTTTTTTTTTTTTTTTTTTTTTTGCCTCCAGAGGAACATTCTTCTAAATTCAGACCTGAGTGTTTAATACATGTATCGTGTCAACATGCTTCCAGACAAGTCAGAATTGCCTAAATGGTAAAACTATTCATAGAACTTTGGATAGAAAATCAACACTCATCTTTGGTGTTTACAAAAATTAATTAGTATATACACATGTGGGACTTAGCTTTTGAATATGAATTCTATAGGCCTAAGGAAATATTTTCAAGGGCATTTTAAATAAGAGTGTTCTGCCTTGCAACTGACTGTCAAAAGGTCAGAATAAATGCAGGATTAAGTGCCTACTATCTTGGAGCTATTACTAAATAAAATGTGTAGCTAACAAGCAGGACTTCAAGGAGACAATACATCTCCACAGGGGAACAAAGCTGGACTGAGTTCTCTGTTAGCATCATTCTCTGATCCAAACCCTATCCTTAATCACCACAGCATCAAAACTATAGCATGCAACATAAAAAAAAAAAAATCACTGCAGCATCCTCTTGCGAAGATAATAGTTCAAATTCAATAAGAACCACAGACTGTACCCTAGATAGTAACTTGCAGGAGAGCAGGGATTTTGCCCACTTTAGTTATATAATGTTTTCTTAGCACCTAGAAAGTATGGCACATTATACTTCTTACAGCTTTTAAATATTTGTTGAGTGAATACATGAATAAATAAATGAACAAATATTGAAAATAATGTTCAGGAATTTATTCTTTGTCCAGGATTTACAATGTAGGCATGCAGTTACTACTTGATTATTAAATGAATAAGTACTTCTGTGGCTCTAGAATGGTAGAAATGGTATAGGTAGAGCAAAATTCTGGTTTTGGACGATGGTACAGCATGTAGTCTTGGCCACTGAGTATGAATGATCTCCACCAACCAAAATGGCATGGCTCTGTGTTCTGCAGTTGCTTCTGAAGTTAGACAGGAGGCGCCTTTGCCTTGCTATTTGTAGGCCAGGTGGCGGTGGCTATTTCTTTCCCAGAAAATAAGCCTTTGAATTGTTCTTCATGAATGAGTCCTTTGGATCTCCAACTCCAGTTTCCTAGAATTTTTGCTAGTCACCCAAGACTGGGTTAGAGACCTATGAATATTCATCTGTTTGTCCTTCATACTTCCTCTCTCCATCTTTGGGAAATCATCAGTTCTTCCCCTCTGTGAGATCAGGATGCCCTTCTAGTCAGTCTTCTTGGGAGATTTGAAACAATTGTAGCTATAGATTAGGTAATACTATGGTATCAGTGAGAAATGTGCTGGTATTGATAATGGTACTGTGGACATGTAAGAAAATGTGCTTATTCTTAGGAAATACACATAAGTATGTAGGGGTAAAAAGGCCTGATGTCTTCAGCCTGCAGGCAAGTGGTAAAACAAAAAAACAAACCAAAAACTCTGTGTATGCTTGTGCATGGAGAGAGAGATTGATCGAGAAAAGAGAAAGGGAATGATAAAGCAAATGGCATAAATTAATATAAACTATTGCAGAATCTTGGTAGAGTGTATGGGAGTTTTTCCTACTATTGTAATGCTTTTGTAGGACTGAAATTATGCAGGTAGTAATAGACTACTATGAATTATAAAATAAATAGTCATAAAAATTTTAGAAGTCACTAAGAATAACTACTCAAGGCTGTTTCATTAATATTTGGTCCCAGAGAGGAAGCGCTCACCACACTTGGTCTCGTCAACATTTGTGGGTCCAGAGTGCTCCCAGGAAGCCTCTTTTTGAAGCCCCTGCATGCAAGGGCTGAGCCAGTCACAAAATCCTTCTTTTTGGCTTTTCCTGCTCAGGTCAGGCATCAGCTGTGGAGCCCCACAGACTCCGTATGTTGTCGACAAGGATTCCCAGATGGCTTTCGTAATGTGCCATTCTTCAGTTTTCGTGAGACAGGGATGCTTTCTTCATCTCTCCCCTATAAAGACTCCAAGCATACTGGGAATTCTTCAGTTTCCAACAATCAGGCTTTTCTTACTTCTACCCTTTTATGTCATCCAGGTAGGAGAGAGGTTGTCAAACCAACTTTAAAAATTGCTTCTAAAAGTTCTATATAGATTTCAGCCTCTGGCTTTGGAATGCCCAGGTTTTATCACCTGTCATTTCCTTCTTGGCCTTTGAGGTTCTTGCTGAAACTAAGTCAAAAGTTAGATTTAAATTCCTGGTTAGAGTGATAATTCATAACTTGGGACCTCCAAGAAAAGAACTAATGATGGCTTTCTCTCTAGGATAAGTTACATTTAAAAATGACCCAGGACCAATATCTAAAAGTCATTTCTAGTTCTAAGGTTGAAGTACACATAGGTTTTTCTTATTTTAGAAAGATAGGTCCTGGGATGTTTTGCTGTACATTGAGGCTTCCAAATTTACTCTGTAAAGAAACATCATTTAGGATAGTGGTTCTAAAATGTTTTGGTCTTAGAACTCCTGTATGTTCTTATTGAGGATTCGAAGAGAACTTTTTTCAGTGTAAATTCCATACACAGATATATAACCTATTAGAAATTAAAAATACAAAATGTGAAATATTACTAATTTATTAAAACAACAGTGAACAATCTATAACATGTTAATATAATTAACATTTTTAAAAATCTATAGTCCAAAACAAACCACTATCTTACACATTTGCGAATTTTTTTAAACATCTGATTTCATACAAGATAGCTGGACTCTCATGTCTGTTTCTTGAGTCAGTTTGTTGTGATATAATATATCATGAAACCTCTTCATACTCTTGTATCAGGATAACTCTTGAAACTCCCTTGTGAAATAGTTAGATAATATGATTTAAGAAGATATTAAGAAAATAGTTTTGATCTTATAGACTTCCTGAAATGGTCTTTGGGCCACAGAGTCCTCAGACCACACTCAGAGAACCACTAATCTACAAAATAAAGCATTTGTTTAGGACTGACAATCCTGAGTTTGCATCCAAGGTTTGCCTCTAAATAGTTTTAAGGCCTCAGTTGAATTTGCCATTTAAGAGACTCACTATATCATTTAAAAAATCAAGATAATGCCCCTTCACTGATAATTCAATGAAATAACACATAAAGCTTCTCCTAATAGTTTAACACAAATCACTCATACTTAGTAAGTTTCCTCTCTCTTTTCCTTCTGCAAATTTGCTGACATTCATAATTACATATTTTAAAAGATTTAATTATTTATTATTTGAGAGTGGGGGGGGGAGGGGGGGAGTGGTGGGCAGAGGGAAGGGAAGAGAATTTCCAGCAGACTCCCCACTAAGTGTGGAGCTTGCCGAGGGGCTTGAAGTAGGACTCCACAATGGGTTTGATATGGGGCTCGACTCAGGGCTTGATTTCATAATCTAAAATCATGACCTGAGCTGAAATCAAGACACAGAAGCTTAATGACTGAACCACCCAGGTGCCCCCATAATTACATTGTTAATGTCTGTGTGGATGGGTTTCTGAACTTGGTTAAGGTTGTATTGTACCTCTCTTGTATTCCTTGTCCTCAGTAGGGGAGAAAAAAAACAAAACAAAACACAGAACAAACAGAAATAAGAATAGCTACCTCACTGGACAGCAACAGTGACAAAAGAAAATGATTTGAAGATGTTTTGAAAAAGCAAAAGGGACATTAAAATGTAAGAAATGCACTTATTTTGGCAGCAGAATAAAAATGAATAACTGTGCCACTTAGGCAAAATTCAACTCTTTGGAAGATAAAATAAAAACATGAGTTATGTTAAATTATTTCTTTAAGAAGCCTAGGTGTGGGCGGTATAAATTTTCTCGGTCCCTGATTCTTGTCGTCAAGTTACACGGCACACTGAAGGATAAAATGCTTTTCTAGGGAGCAGATCATGGCACTCGGTGCTTCCATCACTAGTGACTTTCTGATTTGGAGACAATCAACCTCTTGGAACAGCAGTTTTCATCTTTAAAATGATTTTTTAGAGGGTTAGGTACTCATCCTTTCCATTCACAAATCTTAAATAATCATTGGAATTGTTACAGAAAGAAGGTATTTGCAAGATGTTAGGCTCTTCTCACCACTACATGTATAGGCACAATGTTAATTGAGGGCCACAGCATGGAGGACAAGTGGGAGGTATGTGGATAATGACCCTTCTCCACACAAAGGAAAATCAACCAATATTAGAGAAACTTACATAAGAAGAAAAAGTTCTTATTTTACACCTCATGATAGAATCTCCCCCACTTTACCTCCATTTTTCCCCCTCAGTAGTCCAAAGCCAATTTTATAACTCAGTTGTCTCCCAGTTAAATGTGCAGCCTACTGCAGAGATGCACTTGTGGAGCTTAACCATACAAAATGGTCTATCTAAAGAGTGCATATATTTGCAGGGATGCTTTTATAGTTGAAAGAAGCTTTGCTTCAGTTTGTTTTCCTTTCTGATGTAGACATATGAAAACTATTAACAAAAAAGACATATCAGGATTAGAACACAGACAAATTAAATTGGGCTAGAAAAGCTGTGGTTACAGGTGCACTTATAAGAAACGTCCGGCACATGCCAATGTTGACTAGGTACTAGACGATGTCAGAGTTTCTAATCTCATTAAAGTATTATTGAAAAGCTGCACTGATTCTTCACGAAGCTATTTAGAGCTATCTTCCCAGCACTTTTTTCCTTTGCCACCCATTAGGTAGCCTTGCTTAGCACCGGCCTGAGAATTAAACACTGTAAGATTCTTTAAAGGATTCATATAGCAAACAATATTAAAACATGAGAATGATGCATTTTCTTCAAAGCATTTCCTTTTCAAAGCACAGAAAACCCAGATGTGTTGCTATGGACAGGTAACAGCAGGCAAGATCAGCAATATAAATTCACAGATGTGTCCATCTGTTTTTCTACGGGAGTGACAGAATTAGGAAAGGAATGCCTGGTGCATTCACTGTAAGGTGGAGAAAAAACGAAATCACACTTCTCTAAGTTCCAGCATACAGAATTGTTTTCCATTATTTATAGTCGGGTCCCGCTAAGACTTAGTGTTCTAAAAAAAGAAAAAGGGAGGTTGACTTCTTATTCACAGTACATAATACTTTCTTCTGTTTCAAGAGAGGAGGCAAATCAGCACACACTTTTATTATCCTGACAGGAGGATGTCCTGAGTGTCCTGTTAATTGAAATGGACAACTTCTAGGCTGAAAAATCTGTCAGGTTGCTCTCGTTGCGGCAACATAATGCTATCCACAGGCTCAGATGAAATGAGTCACATTCGCAACATGCTGCTAGTTAAATTGATTTAGGGAGATTGAAATTACACTTTGGGAAACAAACGGATGATCACAGAAACATACATTAAAAAAAACTGCTAATTCTTACTGATGAAAAACTTCCTTAGTATTTTACTTCATTTGCATATGAGGTCACAAATGCTGTTAATACCAAGGTCAGGGAAAAAAGATAGTGGGCCTTCCAAATAATTTATTTTAGATTCGAAGTGTCAGATCCAATATCAGCTTGGAATGTAGTATTCATTCTCTTGCCATATAAATTGACACTGCTTTTGTTTCTCCAAATGAAGTTTTGCATCAGCTCTCTGGGTGAGTATCCTTTGTGCTGTGTATTACACAAAAGCAATTTGTAGAGGTGTTGAAAAGAAAAAAAAATGTATCTTTGCATCCCAGGAAACACCTATCTGCTAAATGGGTTATGAAAATAAAAGCCTTTTAATACATATAAGAATTGATTAGTATTTTCTTTGACTTTACTTGCAAATTTTGCTTCTGTTTTCTCTAACCAACCATTTTCTCTTTCTCTGGCATGAGTGGATTTTAGTAGAAAAAAATGCTGTAGGTTCCTCACTTCTAAAAAAACAAAACAAAAACCCAAATGACATTTTGCCTAACAAAGTTAAAAGCAACTAACACAGTACCAGCAGGACAGATGAATCATTAAAAAGGCCTCTTATGTTGGCTATTCTTGATCTTCACATCTGTACAGGTATCAACTGTGCTAGGTGGATAGCTGAGTTATAATGTTTGCATTTAGTGTAATTATGATACCAATCATCACCATATACATTGGCTTATGTAGCCATATCCTCTGTGAGTGTTGTGGTATAATTCTGGTACTGCTGATGGTAATCTCATCTGGTTATCTTTTGGTTAACTGAATTTGGCTTCAAATTTCTACAGTAGTTTTAAACAATCACCCCCAAATTAAATTATTTTACAGATTGTATTTATTGATTTGAGAGAGAGAGAGAGAGAACATAGGGGGAGTGAGAGGGAGAAGCAGACTCCCCGCTGAGCAGAACCTGATGGGGGTTTGATCCCAGAACCCTGAGATCATGACCTGAGCCAAAGGCAGACACTTAGCCAATTGAGGCACCCAGGTGTCCCCACCCCACATTTCTTAAAAGTGTTTATTTATTTATTTGAAAGAGAGATCATGAGCAGGGGGTAGGAATAGAAGGAGAAGCAGACTCCCAGCTGAGCAGGGATAAATTATTTTAAGGATATTAACAGAATGTCTATTAATGACATCTCATGCTCATGGATTTATAAACTATGGGATCATACTGCGCTATCTTTATTTTGATTGCATTTCTCTCCCCATTAGACTGTTAGACCATAGGCAGCAATCTGTACCTCCAGATGTAGTTTGATACAGGACAGGGGCTCAAAAACCACTTGTTGAATGAATAAAGGAGTGAACAGGATAGAAAGGAATATAAATTTGAGGTATAGCAATTCAGTTTAAATGATACCTGTTCTACTTTCAATAAATATTTCCAAATAGCTATTTTTATTTTACAAAGTGCTTATTACATGCTGAGAAGAACATAAAGCATCTTACCTTTGTTATTTCATTTACTCCCCAAAGTGATTCTACAAGGAGGTATTATTTGCCCATCTGAAGGGTAATAGGGGTGCCTAGGTGGCTCAGTCAGTTAAGCACCTGACTCTTGATTTCTACTCAGGTCATGATCTTAGGGTCATGAGATCAAGCCCTACATTGGGCTCTGTGCTGAATGTGGAGCCTGCTTGAGATTCTCTCTCTCCTTCTGGCCTTCCCCCTTGCTCCTGTGCATGAGTTTCTGCCTGCATGTGTGCTCTCTCTCAATAAATGAATGAATGAATGAATCAACAGTAAAACTGAGTCTCAGAGACCAGAGGATTCTCACAGGGTCATACTCCTACTAATTTGAACCGGGATTAACATGTATCCTTCTCAAATTACTCTAACAAAATATTTTAACTGTTAAAGAACTTAGCTTGGGTCTTGTTTATCGAAGCTAAATAATGACAGCTATAAGGAACAACTTCTTCCAGGAAAGTCCTTCTGCCTCAGCTCTGGACTCCCCCCCACCTTCAAATGGCAGATGTTTTTCTCTAGGTCTTTATATGACTTAAACAGCCGTTTCCAGCACTTCTTTCCTCTCTAGCCCTCAGCTTTCACCCAGAATCTGTATCACTTGAAATAATGAATTGAATGGCTAAAAACAAAAAACAAAAAAACAAAACAAAACAAAACCAAAAAACCACTTGAAAATCTTTTGCTTTAAACCTAGAGATCCTCCTCCTAATAGAATAAATTTGGTCTCCTCCTCCCTCATTATCCATATCCACCCATGCTAATAAAAGTAGCAACTTTCTTTCAAATAGTTTCCTTTTAACCATCCCCACTGACCTCTTCTTCTTCTACCTGAACCGTCACCATGGCTTTCTTACTAGACTCCCCATCACGAGTTTCCAACTTCAAATGCTTCTCATTCTGGCCATTTATTACCTTGTTGACAGAGTTATTTTATCAAAGTACAGTCTAGTCATGTCAATTTTCTGGTTAAAAGCCTTCCACAGCTGCTTCCTGAGATTCCTTAGGAGAGCATGCAAGGCCTTTATCAACCTAATCTCTCTTAACATTTTTGACTTCTTCTTCCAACACTGGCCCCTAACCCAACATGTTTTGGCCATTCTGAAGTCTGTCACCTACAGAGCGTCATGATCTTTTCTTTTTCCCAATGTTGTGTCACACACATTGCTCACAGCCCCTCCCTATCTATCAATTCTGTGGTTAAAAAAAGAAAAAAAATCTTTGCAAAACCATTAAACCATTATCTTTCTAGTGTAACTTTTACTATATTTTTTCAAACTACCCTACTTGATGTTTCCTGGTTTATATACATGCCTCAGAGAGACTGTCATTCCATTGTGATTATTTGCTTACATGCCTGATTATTTTATTAAATCATGAGAAGATAGAGCTATGCTTAGTTATTTCTGTATTCTTAACATTTGGCACAGTGCCCAGCGCAAAACAAGTGACCAATATAGGTAAGTGTGGAATGTGGATACTATTATTTCTGATATTCTTTTCTCCTGCTCTGAAATCATACTTTCCTTAAATGTGGGTATCTGTACCTGAAAAGCAGAATAGTTTCCTGGTTTCAGTCAGCTGTCCTGAGGTTATCTTCTTTAATACCACTTTTAGAAGTCTTATGAAATATTATATAGTCATTTCACTTTTCCTCTGTTCCCACCAGGGATTTTAAATGAGTCAACAAATCCTCACAGCTGGTATCTTCAAAAGTGGGTGATGGAAATAAGAGAATTGATAGGAACATAATAAGCTCTTTGTCCATATCTGAGAGTAGATAATTAAAGAGACTAGTGTTTCGTCCCTTGTAATGTCCAAAGTGTGTGTGGTGAGACCTGAATCTATGGTGGCTTCTACCCATCATACTGTCCCATCCTTCTAATAAAAATTATATATTTAAATCCTAAGCATAGATGGAACTTAACAATCTGTCTCCTCCATGACATCATTAGAAACAACTCTTACTCAGTTTAAAATCCATTTCAAATTAAGTTGCAGAAAGCACTGCTGCCCATTTAATGCTCATGGATTTTTTAATTTAGTTTTTCCCCTTTAAATTTATAAATATACCATGGGATAATGTTTCTGACACCAGTGCATTTAGTAAATAATTGATCTCAGTTCTGAAAAACCGACCTCCATGTAGTTTAAGTTGCTCTCTTTTGCCAAGTTATAAATAAAAATGCAACAATGGTTTTCAGTTGAAATATAATTACAACCAGTATGACAGCCGTAGAACTGAGGACAGCTGTTTAAATAGGAACAACTTGACTCCAAAGGAAAACGTAATGCTTATGGAAATACACTTGAGGCAGCTTTAATTCTAGAAACAACAAGTATGAGATTAGAGCCATGAACCTATTCTTTCTAGCTTTTATCTGGACATAATGTATGAGAAATTCCCAATAATGGCCTAACTCACACAGATGATGGTGAAAGGATATAACATTTTTGGTGTAATTAGGGGGAAACAACTTCTGTCTTTAACTTTTTTTTTTTTCCTCATTACATTCTTGATATAAAATGGTAACACACAAATAACATCTCAGCTATATAAGTTGAATGTGTTTTGGTGAAGGAGGAGCTATCATCTGACCCAATTAATCTTGATTTGGGATAACTGCTTGATAAATGATTTTCCTGGGAAGGGAGGTACCATGGCTCATTGCACTTTGTTTTCATCTTGGATCGTCTTATGTATTCATTGTGTGACCTTGGCAAAGTCATTTAACTTCTCCTTCCCTCTTTTCATTTGTAAAGTGTAGCTAATCCTAGTCTATCTCACTTTGGCAAAAACAAACACTGGCATTATATATTCAATAGGTATGAACATGAAAGATTATTGATATGAAGGATAACCATGGTTGATTAAGAATATTACTGTGTCGCTAACGAAAGCCTATGAATAGACTGTCTTCATGTAGAATTGAGTGTTTCTGACAACTATGTATTTGGAATTTATTTAAAGGGATGCATGGTACTTATTTTGGTCTGTTGACCAAACATCTGTTGGCATAAAACTTGAATAATATAAATGTAATCTATATTGCCTAAGACTCTATAATACATGCCATTTTATTATTTTGATTATTTAGTCTGTGACTCTTGTATTCGGAACCATTAGCCAGGTAGCAAGTGATATAGGTAGAAACAATATTAATCAGATAAAGAAACTTCTAAAGATATAAAAGTGATGTTAATTGATGTACATAGTTAAACCAAAAAGAAGAAAAGCAAATATAATATAAGTTGGTGACATTGTTATTCAAAATGAAGGGACAATATTACAAACATTTAAAATAGAGTCAGGTCTATGAAGAATAAGCTTATATTAGAGTACAGCTTTAGCTCTGAATTTTTAAACTTAATTTTAATATGAAGATTTTAGAATATATTTTCAGAGAGAAAAAATATTTGCACCAAATACAAGCATGATATAGAATGGTTAAAGGGAAGAAGAATTCTAAACACTATTCCAAATGGTATCAAGTATTTGAAAAGAGTTATATCATATTTGCATATAGATTTTAGGTTAGGCTTAAGGAAAAATAAATTATTATGAGAATTGTTTTTGATGAAAATATTTGAATTGCTTTTTCATTAGAAATTATCAAAAATGCCCTAGATTTTTAAAACAAAATTGATATAATGATAGAATCTTCTTTTCATAGAAGGAAAAAAAAGAGATGGACTGCTTAATCTCCTATATATGTCAGTCCTTACATTTTAATTTTTTATTTTAATTTTATTTTTTTTTAAAGATTTTATTTATTTATTTGACAGACAGAGATCATAAGTAGACAGAGAGGCAGGCAGAGAGAGAAGAAGGGAAGCAGACTCCCTGCTGAGCAGAGAGCCCAATGAGGGGCTTGATCCCAGGACACTGGGATCATGACCTGAGCTGAAGGCAGAGGCTTTAACCCACTGAGCCACCCAGGGCCCCTCAGTCCTTACATTTTAAAACTACCTAGAAAAAAAAGTACTTTTTCACATAGTAAATCAAGAATGAATATGAGGTTATATTTGTTATTTTAGAATTGGATTTGGTTGGATGCCTTATTCAGACTCCCTGAAAACGAGCTAGGTGTTGTATGGGAAAAAACAGAGGGAATGTAGTGGAATATGCCCAAGTTGATTGCAGATAAGTAGAAGAGGTGCATTAGTGAGAAAGGGTTACCACCAGCACAGACAAGTGATACAGCAACATCTAATTGCTAGACAGTTGGCTAAAACAGAGGGTGCATATTGTGGTTATAGCTCATGAACAGTTAATTCATCTCTGTATTCCTGGAGCTTATTACTAGAGGATATTATGTTAAGCTAAATAAGTCAATCAGAGAAAGACAATTATATGATCTCTCTGATATGAGGAATTTGAGAGACAGGGCAGGGGCTTGTAGGGGGAAGGGAGGAAGAAATGAAACAAGATGGGACCAGGGAGGGAGACAAACCATAAGAGACTCTTAATCTCAGGAAACAAACTGAAGGTTGCTGGAGGAGAGGGGAGTGGGAGGGACAGGGTGTCTGGGTGACGGACATTGGGGACAGTACGTGCTGTGGTGAGTGCTATGAATTGTTTAAGACTGGTGTTTCACAGACCTGTACCCCTGAAGCAAATAATACATTATATGTTAATTAAAAAAACAAAAAAAGAACTGTAAGAGAATAATTTATGTTGTTGTAAGCCAAAACAAAAACAAAAACAAATATTAAATAAATATGCAGTGAACCAGTGGAATGAACTGAAATCACAAACCTGACTCATAGTATTTTAAGCTCTTCATTCAGTTCTTTGACAAATATTTATTAAGCGCCTACTACTATGTGTAGTCAATACAGTGAATAGAAAGACACACACATATATACACACACATTTTCTATCAATCTAATTATGGAGACATTAAGCAAATAAATTTATGAAAGAGTATGTAATAATACTCTAGAAAACACTCTTTGGGACAGGAATAGTGTCAAATAAAAATTGCCATTGGCTGGGAATTAAGGCTGGATTCTCTAAGTAGGTGACTCTTGAGATGACATGTGAAAGATGAGTATGTAGTTGGGTTGACATGAAATTAAGTGGAGACAACTATCTCCAGGTAGAAGAGATTGCATGGAAGAAGGGGTCCTATGACATAGAGGGATGTGGCATATTTAATAAAGCAAAGAGAGAGGAGATATGCAGTTGAAGGAAGGTTAGGTCACATCCTATAGAGTATGGCAGGCCTTATTAAAAAATGACTTCATCATCAAGAATGATAAGAAAACACAGGAAGAAATTACACTCTGGCTTCAGGGCACGGATAATCTTGGAAGAGGTATGGGAAGCAACTACAAATTGCACTATGCTTTTCTCAGAAGGATGGAGCCCTTGTCCACAGGAAACAGTCAGGTTTTGCCTATGTACCTTAAAAAGAAGCAGAAGGTAGTACAATAATTTTTTTCTCAGTTCTTTCTGAAAGCAAGAGCTATGTAATGGTGATTTAAACCCCCTATATCTCAGAAGTTTTACAAAAACAAGTAAGAGAATTGGGAAAGCCCATGTGGTTTCCTTATGTATTGAAAGTTCTGCATACACTTATATTTTTATGAACAAAGAAATATGCTTTTCCATTTGCACATCAGAGTTATAACTGGTCAATTAGGCTTGAGTGGGAGATGATTGGCGTTAGATGTGGCCATAAAGTCAGATGCCATCCAGTTTCTTAGATCCAAACATCTCCTAAAACTTAAATCACTATCTAGTCCATAGTCATCTTAACATATAATTTTGTTGTAAAACTTTACAGCAGTTTATCCATGTGTGGTCTGCCTACTCTTGAACCAGAATCAACTGGACTGATTTTTAAAAATGAAAAGTCTGGATCTCCTGGTTCTAGACCTTCAACGTTCTCAGGGGTGCTCAAGAATCCACAGATGTAAAACGTGAATAGAGGATTCTCAGGAAAACTCATGTTTAATTCTTAAAAATGATTCCTCAGCATTATGATATAGAATAGTTACTAGAAGGCTTATAAAATGGACATTCCCAGGATCCACATCCAAGAAGTTTAACTCAAGATATTTGGGGTGACTAGGAGTAGGTTTTTTTTTTTTTTTAAATGAAGCTTAAATGAACTTTGAGCGCAAAGGCAAGAGCCATTGGTCTAAAATTTTTCTGTTTGTTTGAACAGAAAACAGTTTATTTTTCTGTTTATTTGAACAATTTCTAGTAAGATGTTTCAGAAAGCACATACATCCCTGTATGATAAGTTCTTCAAAGTCAGGGACACTGTCCTTTTCAGCTTTCTCTCCTCAGCACCAGGATACTATTCATTCTTACCATTATTTGTATCTCATATAAAATGTCATTGCCTCTTGACTAAATGGAATGTTCCTCTGTAGATTCACAAGCCTCTGTGTAATTTCCCAAAGCATTCCTCATGCGTTATAATACAACTGATTATTTTTCTTCTAAGATATCTCTAAACTCTGGGAGATGTCTATTTTATGCTTTAGAATTGCTGATATCTAGCAGACTACCTGGCACTTAAGAGGCACTTAATAAATATTTATTGAATGAAAAAATATGCAGGAAATGTTAAATGTTTTTAATTACTTGAAGATTTTGATATCTTTTAAACTCTAGTGAAAATATATTGTTTCATTTAAGGTTTTATATTAGATTCTAAGTCAACTTTTGGGGCTACTCATAAGAAATAGACATCTAATTCTGGTAGAACTTCTCAACAGTGATTGGCATAATGGCCCAAATCTGACCACCTCTCACCATCTTTGCAGCCATGATCCTAGTCCAAAACGCCTCCATCTTTCCCTTAAAGGGACCCTGTATAGACTTGAAAAATGAAGGCATCTTCATAGGAGCAAGATGGCTCAGGAATTAGATGGGTATTAAATAAAAAGTAGATATAGAAGATCTAGCTTTAGATGAAAATCATCTTCAAAGACTGAAATAAATAATACATGTATTAGAAAAATAAAATTGTTAGAATGTGGTCCATGGGAAAAAAGAAAAAAAGCATCCACAGGATTAGCATGAAAACTGATAGCAGAACAGGACTCTATAAGCCTAAAGTATAGGAACACAGAAAGTAGAGGTAAGACTGAAAAATCAGGATCTGGGTGTCTTAGAGATTTTATAAGAAACACTGAATTTGTTAATCAAGAATCCAGATTGAATAAAGAATATAGTTCAATGGGCTTTGATAACTTATCAAATATTGTTTCTTTTTTTTTTTTTTTTTTTTTTTTTTTAAAGATTTTATTTGTTTATTTGACAGAGAGAAATCACAAGTAGATGGAGAGGCAGGCAGAGAGAGAGAGAGGGAAGCAGGCTCTCTCTGCTCAGCAGAGAGCCCGATGCGGGACTCGATCCCAGGACTCTGAGATCATGACCTGAGCCGAAGGCAGCGGCTTAACCCACTGAGCCACCCAGGCGCCCTCAAATATTGTTTCATATCAAGAGGAGTAGCAAAAAGTTTGAGCCTCATGAAAGAAAGCAGTGGGAAAAGTTATTAGAGACAACTTGGTCCCCGGTATGAACATAAAACAAGATAACTTTGGGAGGAGAGTTTGTTCAGAATGAAATGGAGGATTCCATGGCAGGCAAACGAAGTGAAGACCTGACATGATATAGATTCATGTGAGGTATTCCTCACCTTTTGTTTTCTGAGAAGCAAGAGACATCTAGTCTAATCTTGAACTTAGACTGAAAAAAAAAAAATCAATTTATTTCTGTTCAAATTTCATCTTGTCATGGTATCTTTTCGATTCTAATTCCATTGATTTTCCAACCTCTTTCTCTATTATACTAGAAAAATGTTGAAAGAACCGGATAAAAAACATTAACCTCCAGTAATAGGAATGCCATAGTATTCATTTATCAATAAAAGGAAACCCCTAACACCTCTGGATCATACCTTGGGCTCCACATAGCTTGCAATATTCCATTCTTAGACACTGGAAAGCAAGTTAAGAAATCTCAGAAAATTATCAGAGCTCAGTATTATGAATCCAAGAGAGAGCAATGAGGGAAAGTGTCATGAAATATAGAGAGAATGCCTTCTCTGGGCTGAGCTTTACCTATGGAGTAAAACACAAAATCTGGTTCAGGGAGAAAAGATGAAAATGAAAGAAAGATAAAGTAAGAGGTTAATGAAATAAATCAAATTGATATAGATAAGAAAACAAAGAAGAGATACAGGTTAAAGCATGCAGAATTTCAAAATTTTGGAAAATATAAATATTTACAATTGACCAAATTATAAAATAACTAAAATACCAATCAGAATGCCTTTCTTATGTCAATAAGCAATACACCTTACAGTTAAGAGTTTGAATTGTACATTTGTATTTCTTTTAGTTCTGATTGACAGTTGGGTGATCTTAGACACAGCCTTTAATCGTTGTAAGTCTCAGTCTTTATCAGTAAAATGGCAATAATTATACTACTTACTTCATAACATATATACATTGAATAAGTGAAACAAAACATACAAATGTTTATTATGGTGTTGGGAAACAAGTAGGAGCTTAATGCATGTAATTTAGTATAAACAGCTACGATTTGCTTTGTTGCCATTTGCTAATATTCATCAATAATGAAATGTGCAGATGACCAAAAATTATTCTGGGTATCAGGAGAAAACTGAAAGTAGCTTTGCCTACTGCTTTAGACAATCCACAGAATGAATGGCATTGTATAAGTAATTGGAAGTCCAAAACAGACAGACAAAGATCAGAGGCATCTTTATCTAAATGGTAAAGATAAAGCCACTAGGATTTAAAGTATTGATATAGGAGTACACAATACACAAGTGTTAATAGAGTTTTTTCTTATGGGAAGTACTAAAAATTCATATATCTTGTAAGTTATCATCTTACACTTCACAACAAATACCACAGAAGTTGTTACAGGTAGCAAAAAGAGGTATCATCATGAAAGTTTAACATTTAATGCAAGTGAACAACTCAGATTTAAAATTTGATGCCAGGCTTCTAAATGGAGCAATAATGTTCTAAGTAATCTTGGTAGTATAAATACAGAGAGAGCAAAGTAAAGTTTCTAAAATTTTTAGAACGTTTTTCCTATGGAAGATTGTTCTTGAATAGTGTTTTCTTATTCAAGTAGCAGAGAAAATAAATTAATGGAGTGTTTATTGAACCCTGTTGGGACAGACACAATGGGCACAGAAGACATTAGGGCATTTGTTCACGAGGGCATTTGTTGGGGGAAATAAGATGAACAAAAAACAGGAGTGAGCAGTAGAAGATGACACGAGAATTATTTGGAATACCTTATGCATCCCGCCTACTGGTGAACCCAGGGTCCAGGGAATCGTCTGTGATTTTTTTCTCTCCCTTAATCTCTATGTTATCAAAACCTACCCACTCCACCTCAACAAAATGGTCCAAATTTGACCACTTCTTACTATTCCCACAGCCACCATCATAGTCCAAAAAACCTTCATCATTTCCTTAAATAAATGCTTCACTGTCTTTATTCTTTTCTAACTACAGGCAATATTCCACCCACAGTCTGCATTTTCTCATTAAATACAAATTTGGTTGTAATATTTCTCTGCTTAAAATATTTCAGTGAGGGACACCTGGGTCCTGGGATGGAGCCCCGAGTCGGGCTCTCTGCTCAGCAGGGAACCTGCTTCCTCCTCTCTCTCTGCCTGCCTTTGCCTACTTGTGGTCTCTGTCTGTCAAATAAATGAATAAAATCTTTAAAAAAAAATATTTCAGTGATTCCCCATCACAGTTGCAATTAAATCTAATCACTTCTCCTGGCTTATAAGATCCCATGTGTTTTGCCCCTGCCTATTTCACTTTCCCCTTCTCTGTGCTCTAAACTCCTCGTACCCTCTGCTCCTAGATCAAATCAGGGTCATTCCTGTCTTAACACTCTTGTGTATGCTGAACCCTGTGCTTGGAACCCTCTCCCTACAGTTATTCCGGGATGGTTGTTATTGTTTCTTTATTTTTATTTTTTGGATGTTACTCTTTACATTTTGACTTAGAGGCCTTCTCTGACCATCCTATATAAATAGCCCATCTATGCTCGACTCACCACTCAATCTTCTATAGAAGTCTTTTTTTTTCCCCTCACCACAGTAATAACTATTTATATGTATGTGGGTTTGTTTATTTATTTTCTGTTCTCCACTAGAGGGTAAATTCCTTGAGGGCAGAGATCTTAGTTAATAAATTTATTGTCATCCCCAGGTGCCCCCTAAAACCAGTGCCTGATGAGTAGTAAGCCTTTGTTAGTTGAATGTTGAATGAATGAAGGTGGCCATTACCTATACCTTTCATCCAGATATATTCCCTATCACTGACGCCATCTACTCCCAGAATTATTTTCTGTCTTTCCTGAGTTTTTGCATGGAAGAAGCTTTCTTTACTTTCCTAATGGGAACGGAGCCCTTAAATCTTCTATTCACCTGTTCCCAAGGCCTTTTCTTGATGTCTCATAGAAGAAAGTTGACATATAATAACAGAAAGAAGTATAAATATTATCTAGTTTCTTTCCACTACTACCAACTTGACCTTTTATTACCTTGTAAGTTCAGATCTGTTAACTTAAGAGGAAGAGAACTCTAGATGTTGGTACAGAAAGGTTCTTAGGACATTCAGTTTCTGCAGTACTGTTACTGCTAGAAGATGGTCAGTGGCTCTGGGGTTGATCCGGACATTAATTTTCTATTAACATTAATAAAGCTAATTTTAAAAATATGTAATAATCACATAAAGCATGCCTCCTGCAAATAGTTTCATCTGTCAACTTATACATAAACTTTAAAATACATTTTAATTTTAATTTCATAACTACCTGAGATAATTGTGAGCTGTAGAAACACAGAGGACAGAGAGGTCATTGTGGCCTGGAGTAATTAAAGAAGCATTTGGAGGAGGCGGAGGGATTTGCGATGGGCTTTGAATTACTGTTGGCTTTAAATAGCTGCTATACTTAGTCACATAATTTCCCCTCACCTAATTTTGAGGAGAAATTTGCATCTCCTCTCTGCCCAGTTTCTCCTGGCTGGCTGCCACGCCTGTCAATGGCAGCAGCCCTTTTGTTGAAAAATGGCCAACCAGGTAACCATGGATAATTTCAGGCTGAAAACATGTAGAACTTCCACAAACTGAAATGTTAATGGGAAGAGCCCCTTAGGAGCATATTAATATGGATGCAAATCTTTTTTTTTTTTAATTTCTCCCAGAGGCTTTAAACATGTAAAAAGAACAGAATAGCAGTGACTACATATTAACCGAAGTTAGTAGTCAATGCAAAATATCTTAATCATTTGAACCTAAACTGTGGTTCAAAGGAATTAATCCTGATAGTAATATGATTTGCCATATGCTTTGACACGGCTCACCGTGGAGAAAGTGGGAACTATGTTGAAGAATCCTCCCCTTATCCTGCACCAGAAGCATACTTCCTAAATCTCTGAAGCTTTCTGAGAAAGTCTTTTTGTGAATATCTGATGATCCCACATAGTACATTTTAGATAACCAAAAACAAAACAAAAAGAAAATATACCAACAAATAAAATAGGTTGGACAGATGTCATTTCAGGGACTCTCAGAAGATGGCACCAAATATTCATCCCTACTGACTGCCAAAAGACAAGAAAAGCCAAACATCCTAGCCTGCAATGTCATCATTCTTAGTAATATGACGAGTTTTCCAAAAAGAGCATCTGTTGCCTGGACCTCATTCATGGTCATTGCCACTTCTGCCTTTCCTCTTTCCCTCATAATAAACTCCAATTACAATTATG
This sequence comes from Mustela nivalis, assembly GCF_964662115.1. Taxonomy (NCBI): domain Eukaryota; kingdom Metazoa; phylum Chordata; class Mammalia; order Carnivora; family Mustelidae; genus Mustela; species Mustela nivalis. The sequence continues at coordinate 38,808,575 of NC_139026.1, forward strand.
GAAACCACTCCTTGCAGAATAGCCACCCTTTGGCCTTGGCACTTTGGCCAGCTGTTGGCAAATTATTGCACTGGCCAGTCCTAACCAATACCTAACCAAGTATTCTCTCAATGACACAGAATCTAATACTTTAATACTTCAATTCCCATGCCTTATATCCCATGGTCTGAGATAGAAAATCCTAAAGTAATGAATACCATCACTTCTTCTCCAAGCTGTAATGGACATTGGTGTTTCCAGTCAATTTCAAAATTTTGGTCTTCCCCAGAAGACCTTGCATAAAAAACCCTCCTGGTTTTTAATTTGTTTGTTTTTTTTTTTGTTGTTGTTTTGTTGTTTTGACTCAGTCACATCTTTTTGCTAGGAACTAAGATGTATGGTCTTTAAGCATTCCAAAAAGCACACCATCAGCCATCAAAGCAAACCCATTACAGGGGGGGAAAGGCCAGCAAACTGAACACCCTCCGAAGGGCAGTACTCCCTTAGGTACCATGAATGCTCAGGTATTTCCATAGTGGTAAGGGCAATTTGAAGATGTGAGATTGGATTGGGAGCAGCCTCATAAAATATTTACCTTCCGTGGGACTAGTTCTCAATTTGGGATTTGTTTTTCCTAAATGAAGTGAAAGATTTTGAAACTCTTGAAAATGTTAATCCCCTTCCAGCATAGTAATTATGAGCTACATGGTCAATGTTTGTTTAACTGCCTATCTTTTTAGTCCATAAGATCCATGTCTATGTAGGGGGCCTATCTGCTCTTACAGATCTTCTATGCTATCTGGTATATATTAATAATAATGCTACCATATGAACAAAATAATCATCATTTCTGAAGTGCTTCCTATGGGTCAAAGACCCTGAATTTTATGTATATTATCTCATTTAATACATACTGTACAATAGTCCTATGAGACACTATTACAAGTACTATTTTTCCTATAAAGAAACTGCAGATCATTGGGTCGAAGTGATTTGCCATATATCCAGAGCTAGTAAAAGGAAAACTAGGATGATAATCTAGGTTTGTGTGATCTTTAAGTTCATGTGTTTTATTTCTGTGGGGTATTTTTTCCTATTAATAAACACTTATTTAATTTCATCCGAATACTGTCATATTAAAAGATTATAAATGGGTTCAGATATTTTATGAGTTGATTCATGTTCACTTTCGAAAGTCTATATTTGGCCTCAAACGCATGATGTTGGTTTTGACACAGGGTGTCCTGCTGACCTCATCTTGTATAACTGGGGGGAGCAAAATTAGCATAGTTACAGGGGCTTGTTATCTACTCAGATACAGAGGGCTATCAGAAAATGTTGTTGTGTGAACCATGAAAGACTATGGACTCTGAAAACCAATCTGAGGATTTTGAATGGGCAGGGGGTAGGAGGTTGGGGGATCCAGGTGGTGGGTATTGGAGAGGGCACGGATTGCATGGAGCACTGGGTGTGGTGCAAAAATAGTGAATACTGTTATGCTGAAAAAATAAAAAAATAAAAAAATAAATAAAATCAATCCTGTAATAATAAAAAAAGAAAAAAGAAAAAAAAAAGAAAATATTGTTGTGCCCTCCCTGTAGGAATTCCAGACTCTGTAAGATGCCATCTAGCAGGGTTTTCAAGTTAGGTTTTATGGAATCCTTCTTTTCATAGAATTACTGTAGATTTAGGGTTGAATTCCAAGTTTTTAAGTTCTCCTTTGAAAGCTTTGACATTATGTGAGCACATTATTCACCAAACCAGTGTCATTGTTGAGTGGAAAGGGTTTAGAGTCAGGTATACTGATCTATCACTTTTTAACTGTGAGACCTAGAGTAAGTTACTGAATGCTTTTCTGCTCCATTTTTAAAATCTAGATATGAAAATAATGTCTTCCTCATAATGTTGTTGTAAAATGAAATGATTTAAGGTATTTACAGGAGACGGGGACATAATAGATACTTGAAAAATTCCCATGTCTGTATTCAAACCATATTCTCATTACTACCTGTAGGTAGTAACAATTGCTAACAATTGGGGTATTTTTTTAAATAGATTTTATTTATTTATTTGACAGACAGAGAGCACAAGTCAGCAGAGAGAGACGAGGAAGCAGACTCCCTGCCGAGCAGGACCCTGGGATCATGACCTGAGCCGAAGGCAGAGGCTTTAACCCACTGAGCCACCCAGGTGCCCCAATAATTGGGGTATTTGGAATACCCCAAACCAAGAGCAACATCAATTTTTTTAATCTTTAGCCCTATATCAACAAAACAAAATAGCTTACACATAAGATACTACTGAAAAATTTCTGAAATACAGTTATGTTAACTAAAGGAAACAGTCCTATGACAATAATGGCAAAATTTGTATAGAGCTCAATATTTCCCAACACTGTTTTAAGTGCTTTCTATCCAAATCATGGAATTGATTAGACACATAATAAAAGTCAGCAAGAATTAGCTGAATTAGTTACATTCTATAATTATTTAAGAGAAATTGCTGTTGCTACCACCTTTATATTTATGATCTGTTTTCAATAAAAACTTACTTTTAAATGTTCAAATATATTACTTTGAGAAATTTAGACTACAAGTTAATTATATCTTTAACTGTAAATCAAACAAAAATTCAATGGATATAAGTATGTTTTCTTCACTATCATTTGGCATATACATAAATTATGTGTGATTGTCTTCTCTTGATTAGAATGTTAGATACAAAACAGAATTATGGTATAGATGAAAACACAGAAAATTAAATTCTTGGCTACATCATCATTAAAGATGAAGTCTGGCTATTTTTTTTTTCTTTAAAGATTATTTATTTCACAGAGAGATCACAAGTAGGCAGAGAGGCAGGCAGAAGGGGCGAGGGAAGCAGGCTCCCTGCCGAGCAAGGAGTCCAATGTGGGATTTGATCCCAGGACCCTGAGATCATGACCTGAGCTGAAGGCAGCAACCTAACCGACTGAGCCACCCAGGTGTCCCGGAGACTGGCTATTTTATTATGGTTTCTGCTCACAGCAGTTTTTCCATATAATTTATACTTTTCAAGATGCTGGCAATTGTTACTTTAAAATTGGAACAAAAGAAATTAATCCTTTTAGAGGAGTGATGATTCAAACCTGGCAGATAAAAAAATATAGCTCTAATTTGATTTAAAAGCCTACATTCTTTTTTGTAGAAGAACTTCTATAGAATTACAAAAATGAAAAGAGACTGTCCAGCAAACTTATAAATTGAGAAGATAGGCTACATCACCAAAACATAAAATAGGAGTAGGTCAAAGAAACTATGAACATTTCTATTGTTTCTTCACAAAGGAAAATGAAATACATGTACATATTTTTAAAATAAGTTCACCTGTAGAATGATCACTATCATTCAGGACTTTGGAAAGATCTATAGTATAATGTAAATTAAAGTAGACCTTTCTTATAATCAGAAACAAGGAAGCAACAATCTTTCAAAGACACCACATTAGATCTATTTTACCGACATGTTATTCACTATCTTGAATCTCTCAAAATCCTTCAAATTTTGCAGTGATGTCTTCAGCATGTGTCTTTTCATATTTACAAAAATTGAGAAAAATCTATCTTACAACCTGCAACTTTGTCATCTTGGGTCTTAAATAGCATAGGCATCGTAGTATTTTTAACATGGACTAGTGGCATCTGGCAAGGTCATATGAAGGTGGGAACCTAGGTGTATTAGAAGAGTGAAAATTGAAAAGTCATCGATTGGAATTTTTCTTCCTGGGTCAGTTCTGGACCAGTAATTATTAAAGGACTAGATTTCAGTAGATGTCATGGGATAGAAACACTAAAGTGTCAAGACACCAATCATTGAGTCAAAAGGACTAGGATATTTAAGGGAGAAATTGGAATGGAGTGGAATGTTTGGATTGAATGTCCTGGCCAAATTCCAAGCTGAGAGATTGTCCTCTGCTTTTCTTAAATCCCCCCCTGTAGTTTCTTTTGGAGGCTGTACTCTCATTCAATTCCTTTCTTAAATGATTTTGCAGTATTGTGTTCTGTTAAACAACTGCTGTGTTCCACTTCAGTGGTGGGTAAAGTGATTTCTGTGCTCTGTATATAGTTTGTAACATACTCCTTGGGAGGTGAAAGGTGCTGCATAAATGTAATATCCTGCTACTCAATTTAATATAACAGACATATAGATTTTAAAGCCAAATACTATAGGTTTTATGAAATCATTTTCCAAACAAAGCAAATAAGAGTTCAAGGTTTTTTTTTTTTTTTAATTTTTTCATTTTGCCATACTTCCTCCTCTTGCCTGCTTTAACAACAATAGAAGGATCCCAAAAGAGTGACTCAGTGAATTTGAGATTCAAAGAATACACAGTCATTAAGCAAATGTAACGTGTTTAGTCATGCTAAACTAAATTCACAGTTTGAATAGACATGGAATATAAATGAAATAAGCTCAGGGCAAGAGTTAAGGACATCTCAGCAAACAAAGCTCCAGAGCATTTTCTGTAGAGCTCACTTGCTACCTGGATACCAGACCTGAGGTTCAAAAGCAAATTTCATCCATTTGAGAAAAAAAAAATTCAAAACTGAAATGATGAGACAACATTATTCTAAGCAAAATTTCCCTCATAAGAAACAATAAGACAATGAGTAAAAGCCAAACAAGGGCTATTAATTCTTGCAAGCACAAGCACAGTACTATGCCTCCTGCCAAAGAAATTTTAGCTAAAAACAAATAAGTTGTTCATAAAGAAAAATGATAAAAATGAGTAGAAAGCACAGGCCATGATGACTTTTAATTTAGAGTCTTTCTGAGGTGCTTCGTCCTCCCTAAAATTTACTTTATCAATGCTATTCTGCCATTCTTTTTAGCCAGCCAAAGATGATAGTAAAAATCGCAGTAAAATTGTCTTAATCTTTTTGAATAGTATAAGGAGTAGCAAAAAGTATATTTCCATCCCTTTAACAAGTCTGCAAACATTTCTGTGTACCCCACAACTGCAGTTTTTCCTTAAATATTTTAGTTATTTTACCACAAAGATGATTAAAGCAGAGAACGCTCTTAAAATGTTAAAACTTTGAAATGAACCTAAACAAAACCTCTTAGTTAATCCAATTCCTGAAATTAATCTGTGTGCTCTGTTCATTTCCTTTTACATTTGAAGCAAGTACAAAAAAAAAAAAAGTTGATTTGGATGAAGAAAGTTGACGTGAAAGCGAACACTCATGATGAACTTCACATCATGCAAAGCAGATAATCACTTGGCACTTTTCAGTAAGAGAGTATTTTAAAATCCGAATCATTTTGTCAAAAATATTATCACCTGAAAAACAGACTTTACAATGTGCTGCTCTCTTGGGCATCATTGGCACTAAGAATAGACCATAAATTGGTAGTATGGAGTGCCTTTCAGCTCCAGTTTTTCTAAAAGCACTTCACAAAGCAATTAGTCAGATAATGGTGGTGTGCTCACTTCTTGCAGCCTCTCTGGACTCAGTAATAACACAGTCTCTTTCCAACCGAGTGAATGGATTGTATGGAAAACAGAGTAACATCTTGAGTCTTCTCAATCCTAGTCACATTCTCTCCTTAAATAGCGTATTTTACTGTCTTCTTATTTATAAAATGGCTTGGAGTTAAAATTCGTACTTAAAAAAAGTCCTAATCATTGATTTTTTAATCCAATTAATTAGGATCCATAGTAGGTATCTTCTAATCATTGGTGAATGATGAACCACCAGAATGTTCTACCATCATGCTGGCTGTGGCTTTTCTAGGGAGATTGGGGACTTTTTATTATTTTTTTTTTAACTGCAATGAACTTTAGAATGTGTAAAGGATCTGTGAAATGTCACCATTTTAGCCTATCGAATAGAACATGTAAAATAGAGGAACTATCTACTGGCAGCTTTTAGAGATTGCAAAGGTTAAAGGGGAATTGACCTCTCCTAAAGCCTCTTAAACTTATTGTGATTTTTCACCACAACAGACTATCGTGGTACTCTGCCTATAGAAAAAAGGATCCCATGCGCAACACCATTAGAAGTCTGACCTATTGATTTTTTTTTTTTTTTTTTTTTGGAGGGAGGGAGAGGGGCAGAAGAAGGGAAGAGAGAGAGTATCTTAAGCAGTCTCCATGCTCAGCACAGACCCTGACATGAGGTTTGATTTCATCACCCTGAGATCATGACATGAGGAGAAATCAAGAGTCTGACACTTAGTGGACTGAGCCTCCTAGGGGCCCTTGATCTTCTGGGATTCTTTAAAAGATACTGTTTCTGTTATTAAATTTATTTGAAATAATTTCTGTTGACAATTTGATTAAGATGATTTTCTCTTTATTATTTACTATTTTCAAGTAAAGATATATTTGGGAATTTAAACTGGCATTGCTTGGAGTGTACATAGACTTTTGACCAATTGACATTGACATGGAGGGTAAACCACTTGGTCCAACAACAATATTCAATTCATGACAAGTTTGATGAGGGAGCAGGAGGCTGGCTGAGGACAAAGCAAAAGCTGGCGCCTTGCACCCCCCCTTCATCCACTCCCCTCCATATGTGTAGCATTCCTCAGGCACCCCTGGCTGCCATAAAACAATAAATAGTTAACTTGCGGAGATCACAATCCTGCAAGACAGGAGTCTCCCTTGGTTTGCAAATGTCCTTGAGATTACAACAAAGAAGTTACCTTATCAATAGCCCAATTTCCAAAGACACAGAACTCAGTTCCTCAAGCCTAATGTCACCCTCCCCTCCATAAAAAACCGAAGGAGGCGGAGGTAGAAGGAAAAGTAAATAAAGTTAAATTTCCTCTAAACCTAAATCTCATTAACAAGGATGCTTGATAGCAGGAATGTAACATTCCACCAGACTCCCAATTGTCTTAACTTGATAGTAACCAGGCCTTCAATATCCTGATAGTATTCTTTGCCCCAATAGCCCTTCTGGACACCCCTTTGTCCTCACCTACCCAACTCCTGTGTATATAACCAGCCACTCCTCACAACCCGGGGCAGCAGCTCTTCCTGCCCATGGGTCCTGTCCCCGTGCTTTAATAAACCACCATTTTGCACCAAAGATGTTTCAAGAATTCTTTCTTGGTCATCGGCTCCGGACCTCAGCCCACCAAACCTCACCTAGGTTCTAGAACTTCATCAAGTTGATGGAAAAATTTGAAAAAAAAAAAAAAATACTGATTAGAGTCTTTTGAATCTTGGTGAGTTTTATTACTAAGGAATTATTAGGTAATTCAGCTTCAGCCTTGGTAGCTTCGATTATAGAAACAATGTATACTTTTCAAGGGTAGAGAGTTTTATACACTCAAAATAAGGAAGTGGGAAGGCAGTTCTAAAAAGTGATTTCTAAATACCATCTGTGTTGAAAAGCAAGAGAGGTAGGTACTTTGTTTCCCTGGAGTAAGTTTACAATTTTAATCTTTCCACTGCTTACCTGAAAAAGAAAAATAACACCCTACTTCCCATTTTGCTTGCATCTGAATCACAGTTTTGTAATGGTGAATTAGTTTTGAATTGCTTTTGAAATATACCCTGTCCTATATTTTACCATACCCCAATCCAATTTAATATAATCTGATCTAATATCAGTAATGCTTGCATTTATTACACATGCCAGTCATTTGGTATGTTTCTACTAACCTCAAGGAGAACTTTTAAAATACACCAGCATTTCTCAGTATGAAATTCCCAGTTGGATAATCAAAACCCTGACACCTATTAAGTGCAAGTGCTTATTTAAAATGTGTGGTGATTAGAACCTTTGCTCTCAAATCATATCTTATTGAAGTTAATGAATTCTTTGTAGGAATATTAACCAGATTCTATATTTCACTGATGACCCCATCCCCCCTTCTCACTAACTTACTGCATACATTAACTACTGACAGTGAATGATTCCTGAAAAATATCTAATAGAGTGGACAAAGCATTGCACTGGATCCTGCACAACACATACCTTTCATCACTGTTACACACAATTTCAAATTTGGAGTATGGGGTTCTCTTAATTCTAGTTGTTATTAAGCACATATGTCCATTGAGGTGCCTGGGTGGCTCGGTCATTGAGCGTCTGCCTTCAGCTCAGGTCATGATCCTGGGGTCCTGGGATCGAGCATGCATTGGGCTCCCTGCTTGGTGGGAAGCCTGCTTCTCCCTCTCCCACTCCCCCTACTTGTATTCCCTCTCTTGCTGTGCCTCTCTCGGTCAAAAAAATAAATAAAATCTTAAAAAAAATAAGCACATATATCCAAGAAACATAAATTTAATCCAAAATAAACTATTTTGGGGGCTCTTGGCTGGCTCTGTTGGAAGAGCATGTGACTCTTGATCTTGGGTTGTGAATTTGAGCCGCACATTAGGTGTAGAGATTATTTACATATATAAAACTTAAAAAAATAATTTTTGTCAGGCTGGAGTGATTAGAAAAGGAATAGCAATATAAATCAGAACTGAACTTATCATTGGAAGGGCTAGCAATGTATACGGTCATTCTGCTTTTGATCACCACCATTAATCTCCCATTTTTAGCCAAAGAATGTAAAAACACGTTAAAGATGTAGACTCTTTAAAAATAATGCCCAGGAAGTGAAACTGTACATATGCAAAAGACTCTCCCCTTTAGCAATCACACCATCAGGTTGCCTCCAAATTACTTGCTGCCCTTCAGGGAGGTGTTAACAAATGAAAGTTCAAAAACACTGGCAATCACAGCCAAGCACGCAAGTGCTTTTGAGTCATGCTGATGTTGGAAGAAAAACAGCAGGTATGGATTTCCAAAATTCTTGATGGATCAGACTTCCTATCAGAATATTTTATAGCTTATTTATTGGTTAGTTGATAGAATGGAGAACTATAATCCCCCATGCTCTTTGCCGCATGTCAGAGAGCATTGCTGCTATAGAACATCAATGTGAATAGCCCCAAATAGGACCTTTTTATCACCTCTCTTCACTCTGTCCATTCCTTGATAAGTAATGAGTATAATCAAATAAAAATTTCTATCAATACCAAAACTCAAAGTATTTACAAAATTTGATTGGATTTTGCAATATAACTCTGTATGACAACTTGTTATACTTAATGTGTCTGTGCACTAGTATGGCGGGAGATGTGCTAAATGCTTTCTGTCCAACAACTGATTTATTTTTAAGAACTATCTAATGAGAAAAATTCATGTTATTACCCTGGTTTTGCAGAGAAGGACATGAAGTTCAGGGAGATGAAATGAATCAGCACAGATCACAGAGCTAGAAAATGGCAGTGTCACGATTGAATCAATTTAGTCTCATGCAAGGGCCCCCACTCTTAAACTGTGTTAGTACTACCCTGCTTCCTCACATTTCTCGAAGTTTGCATTGTTGTTTAGACTCTGCTTCGTGACTTACTTTCCTTTCAATGGATTACTCAGCTCCGCCATGTGTAAGCCCTATGCTCGGTGCTGGGTGTTCATTTCTTCTATCTAAGGCCTGGCAGCTGCCTTCTTATTGTTTACATTCCACTGGCCGCAGCAAAGCAAGAAACCCTTTTCTTTGGCAAAGAAGATTGTCTTCAGATAAAGGGTAAGAGTTCCCCTGAGTTCACACATTTTAGGGTTACCTTCCAAAGAGGGTGAGTGAAACCTCTTGGTGAAATCCTGACCACTGTGCTCTTGCCTTCCTAGCTCTCCTCTCAGCTAACTTAAAGGCCAGTGTCTTTGAAATATTTCCAAGCTGGGTCTTAATTTCAATATGTTTATTTGACCCAGACAAATGAAGTAAAATTACTTCTAATTAAGGATAGCACCAGGCAGATTAGGAGGAGAGCAAGGGTTATTTTGGGAGTTCTCAGAGTATGCACTTAACCCCTTTGTCCTTTGGGGTTACTGTAATTCTTCTGTTTCTCTTTGAGTCCATCAAAATTTATTTATTTATTTTAAAGATTTTATATATTTATTTGACAGAGAGAGAGAGAGAGAGAGAGAGATAACAAGTAGGCAGAGAGGCAGGCAGAGAAAAAGGGGGAAGTAGGCTCCCTGCTGATGTGGGGCCCCATCCCAGGACCCTGAGATCATGACCTGAGCTGAAGGCAGGGGCTTAACCCACTGAGCCACCCAGGAGCCCCTCAAAATTTATTTTTGAGCAAAGCTTTGATATAAGTCAACTTGCAAGTTGTTTTAAATTTAAATCAACTAGATCTTTTCCTACTAAATGCAAACTGAAGACTTTGAGCTCTTGTAAAGTCTTTGGGCAGTAGGTTTCCCTGGGAAAGGACAGACTCGATGGTGAGAGCCAGCCTAAATTGCCTAAAATTGGTCCTTGAGACAGTTGCTTCCCCCTAAATTTCCGTCAGGTTACTGAGTGAGGAAACATACTTTTTTGAACATGGTGTTCTCTGTTAGACTCTCTTTGCCCCTGTGTATTCCTTCTTCCTCATTCTCTCTTCTGCCCTCACTGCCTTTCCTTGTCTTTCTTCCCACCATCTACTTTCTTCCTACCCATCCCACCTAACTCCACTTTCTCCTTCTCCATCTCTTTTTCCAAAACAGGGAAAGAGAAAGAGGGAAAGCAAATGGAAACAGATTCGGGGACAAGTCAGACTCTGTGAAAGAAGAGGGTCATTCCAGGGCCACACGCCTCTCTTAGTCCCTCAGAAACTCAAGAGAGAAGGAATAGATGTCCATTTTCAATATTGTTCATGGTCTTATTTAAAAAAAAAAAATTACCACCTTATCTCGATGTATGATTACATAATATTTAGCAGTCAAGAACATGAGGTAATTTAGGCAAAATAGAAAGGCCTGAGACTTTGGGAATAACACAATTCATAAATGGGCCTGTATTTTATTATCTCTCTTTTTTATTTTCAGGCTGTTTGAAAATAGTCATAATGGAATTCTATTGAGTTATCTGTCTGGACTTTCCTGGTTGAGAACTGCCCACACTGTCCATAGGAATGACTCCCAAGGGCCATGTTTTTGTTCCAAGAACAGCTTTCCTTGCTGTGCTAATTAATATGGGAATGACCCTTCACCTCAAGTAGGAAAATCAAATTACTTTCCTGCTAATTTGGAATTTGAACTGAAGCTATAGGGAGTTAAGCTGTTGGGCCTGTAGGAGACTTCTACAAACCTGGATAACATATTCCTGTGACAGAAGTCCCTGTAGGTGTGATGGATCTTATTCTCCTCTGGGTATGAAGCTTCCTTGGGTTGTGTAGACACCCCAGTGTTATTCTGATAAAAATCACTGAAATTTATGCAAGCTCAAATGGTTTCCAGTACCTGCCATTCTTACTAAATACTGTGATGAGGCCTAACATGTATTTCGTGAGTAATCCAATCCTTGTTTCTCTGAGTTTCCTTTAAACATTGTAATTCCAAGGCCACTTGTGTAAGTTTCTCTTCATTCTTTAGGTTTTGATCCATCTTCTGTATTTTGCCTGACTGGACTCAGGTGGGTGTAGTAAAGCAGGTCCATGGGGTTGCTGGATATGATGTAGGACTCTAGCATCCTCAGATCATACTGTGTTTTGGGGCCATTCTTACATATGCTGTTTGATGCAGCATTTAGAAACCTATCTCTTGACCAGATGTCAGTGTCATTGCGTTCTTTCTGAATTTGGGGGCCCTTTGAGAACAGCCTTTACTATTTCGCAACAGGAATAACCAACAAGAGAAGTTTAAAGTTCTTCCCTAAGGGCTTCAATGAAAAGTTCCAGTAAGACCCCAAACCTGTAGAACCCCAGCAGAGCCCCCATTTCATCCTTTCCTCTTAAGTTGGTATCAACATAGTATAGTTTAAAGTCAAAGGGAAAAGTTATTTTTGTGAGATTCTCCTATAAAGTCTTGACGCTAACCCTCCTTTTATGCAAAAATTAGTGTTCAGTAACATTTCCCTAAGCCAGAATCTTAGCGGCAGAGATGATCAAGGGATTCTCTCGAGAGCAGCGAGGCTTTGATATGGAACACAAATGTTATATTCATTAAAAATTACTATTGATGGCTATTTTTTATAGTTTACTGAATGTACTGTGGCTTTGAAACATAAAAGTGACAGCAAAACCTGACAAAGATCTTTCAGTTCTCTCAAAATGATATGAACGTGGAAAGAAGGAGGTAAAATTATACTCACAATTGCATATGTAGACCTTTTTATAACAATAATGGATGAGGCTAGACCTGGATGATTATGTAACTGACATGTGGACAATAGTAAACTCAGCTCAGAAACTTCTGGAAAGCTCTTGACTCTGAAAGTGTATTATGTTACATAGTAAATCTTTCAAAAGGAAAAGATGTCCTTGTCAATGTAAATTAAAACTGAATCAAAATAACAATACAGTTCATTCAAATGGCAATTAATTTGGGGATTAGTTACTGTGTTTGGGGCTCCTTCTTACTCCTTTTTTTTTTCCCTTCTGGTGAACTTCACCATCTAGGACAGGAATTGTGCCCAGAGTAAAAGGAGATTGAGTAAAATCCTCCATTATTCCTTCCCAGCCTAATCTACTTTGGAGAACCAAAAGATGTAGATATTTAATAGAAATTAATCTCTTTCTGTTATTCAGTCTTACAATGCTTCATTCTAATACTGATTACACTGATGTTCTAAGATATGCTGGCAAAATGCTGCTGTAATACAATTTCTTTGCCTCTAGAAATGAAAGCTCTTGAGATTGCTCTGGCTTACATAGCTGCTCCAGGTGATTACATCTTTACACAGATGTTAATTACTCTCAGGAGAAAGCTGCCCAAATTGTCATGTGAGTAGAATAATCTTGCAGTGGAGACCAAAGAGTGGCTTGAGGGCTATTATGGGTATTGTTTCTCACCTTTGTTGAGATCTGAACTCCACTTTTGATGACTATAGGGCTGGTGGCAAAAACCATATAAACGGTAGCCAGCTGATCACCAAAATGGGTTACTGAAAGTAGATATAGATAGAGCTTTTTAGCCAACTCCAAAGTTTGGGCCCAGCATAATGAGACCAAAGACACAGCTCTGCCTGGGATTTCTTTTTAAAAACTTCAGTGTATCTCAGACTTTACTGTGCTTTAGACTTGCTCCAGGGGTAAGGGCGGGATTTAAAAGATCTTAATGCCCTGGCCTCAGTTTGGATCAAATTAATTAGAATCTCAGGAACAAAACCCAGGGGTCAGTATTTTTTAAACTCCACATTTGATCCCAGCATGCAGCCCAGGTTGAGAACCACTGGCTTAGCTGCTCTGCCTGCTGTACTTAGGCTACCATCTGGGGGGTCCTCAGTGCAGCAGTCACAGAGGGGACTGACAATGGGAAGACAAAATAAGGATTCTTAGAAGAAAACAAAAGCCCTATGGCATTCTCAATTGACAAGTGGTAGCAATAGCTTCAAAAATAGTAACATAGAACAAAGGACTCCCTTCAATCAAAACAAAACACACAAAAGGATGCAACTTGGAAAGTAAACGTGAAACTACTAGAAATAGCGACAGATAAGCCATTCCGTGGATTTTATAAAGGGACAAGCTATATGGACATCCATTCATCAGCCTTTCCTCAAAAAACAAGGGAACAGTAACACAGGCACAGCTGTATATTTTATTGGCCATAGCTGTTACAATTAAACATTAAAGACTTGCCTTGGTGTTTGTTAATGCTTCAAGACACAGAGATACTTTAGGTGGTTGAATTCTTAGAGTAGATCATTAATATTAAAAGCAGGGGAACAATGCCTGGCAAAGAGTAAGTTACACCAGCAGGTAGATTGTACAGTGAATCTACTCAGGAGGAAATATGTATGGGGCCAATATAGGAAGCAATTTGATGATAGTAATTCCAAACTGAGGCAATATTTTTAAGAAAATCCACACATTTTGATGGACTATCAAGTTCTGTGTCACATTTCACTTTCTTTGTTTTGCCACCAGCTTACTATCAGAAAAAAACATTATATGATTCTTAAGAGTCTGTTGGCTTTACCTTCATCTTTACCACATGCCTGGTATTCTGAATATAGTAGGAATTTAGGAAAATCTTTGCTAAATGCAAAATAAAGAAGAGCATCAGACCATATCTAACCCTGGCCAAACTCAAAGTCTGGATATTTAAAAGGAATTGTATATTGGACACAGGATTTTGTCTTCTTCAAAACAAGTATCAGATAGAAAGAAAAAAAAAATGTAGTCCTAGATTGAACTATTTGAAATTGCCATTTTTACAGGCCAAAATCAGTCAAGTAGCAATTTTATATGGTTCAAAAATATGTTTTCTTTTGTTTGCTTCTTTAAAAATTAGTTTAACATAAACGAGCACAGTCTATCTAGTTTGAAAGTTTTTCTCTCCAGAAGCTGAATATTATGGATGTGCAACTGCTTTTAGAAAAACAAAAGTGGGGTCTCTGGGGAATAGCTGAATTTCTGACTGGGCATTCACATCAGTAGGCAATATGCAAATTAGCTTTACAGGGCCTAATGTCAAAGGCTTAAAATATTCGAGGATGGCTGATTTGATGTATCAACCTGATTTCACCAGGAATGTGGAAAATGATTACTCTGAAGGGAAAATACCAAACTCACAGAAAATAAAAATTCAGGCATTTGAATATTACCGTTCTTCCTTGCAAGAAATACTCTGCCCAAATGATTATGCAGCTCAGTCAATATTGGAGCACAGCTGCTTGTTCTGATAAGGAATATATTTTTTCCTAGGATTATGTGTCCTTTCACAGATTGGGGTCCAGGATAATTTAGGCCCGACAACTTCATATTCTGTTATGGGAAATAGAGAAATGTAATGCAGGCTCTAAGTCTTCAGATATATAGCTAGCGGAATGGATGAGTTGCGGGGTGATGTGTGAGCATTTTATTAGCATAGGGTAGCCATCTTTTTGCTGACAAAAAAAAAAAAAAAGGTCAAAGAATAAATATCCGAATACATAGAGGAAACAGAGAATTTCTCTGCAGTAATCTTAGCATGGTTAATTTTGAGGAGAGGTACCTAAAAACAGATCTTAAACAAGGATGTACTAATCTATTTGCTTGCTTCCCACAAGTGTCTGACTAGACCCATATCGTGAGTCGCTGGATATCCCTTGCACATGGACATCCATGGCCCCGCCTCTTGACTTAATGCAAAACATGACTAGGAGGAAGGCCCAAGGCAGTCACAGATGTTGCAGATATCACTGTACTCCTTCCTGAATAGCTGGTCTGTGCTCTGTATTTTGAATAAGTTTTTTCTGGTTTTCTTTTCATATTGTACTGCATGATCCAGTTCCCTAGACCCGTAGCTTTTAAAGATTTTTCAAGTTTTGATGCATGGTAAGAAATACATTTAAGGCACCACTCAGTACACAAAATGCAAATGTATAAACAAAACTGTTTGTGGCTCTCAGGGCATAGGTAAAGAGGAGCTATCCCTTTCTTTTTTCTCCCTCCCAACGTGATATTGAGTTGGAAAAAAGTCAATAGTAGGAGATGGACAATGACCTTGATGAGCAGGCTGGCCCTCAAATTGTTCATGGCCCCAGCCTACACGTGAGGCCTCAAAATAAATGTTCCCAGAAATAATGGCTCTTCATGTAATAATGTTAATTTTCACATATTTGTTGTAACATATTGACTATTTTGTTGCACTCCATTTAAAATGCTGGTTACAAACCCCTAAGATGATTCCAGGACCCATTCATGTCACCACCTACTAGTAACAAAAATTACGTTAAGTTATGTCTTTTTTTTTTTTTTTAAAGATTTCTTATTTATTTATTTGACAGAGAAATCACAAGTAGGCAGAGAAAGAGAGGGGAGCAAGCTCCCTGCTGAGGAGAAAGCCCAATGCGGACTTGATCCCAGGACCCTGAGATCATGACCTGAGCGGAAGGCAGTGGCTTAACCCACTGAGCCACCCAGGCGCCCCTAAGTTTTGTCTTAATAGAACCTCATGCCACTGACAAACTAGAAGTCAAAAGAGTTTGGAGAAGCTTATCTACCTTCACTTCTTGTCTGAGATGATGTTGGGAGGAGTCTTTTAAATTACTGCATAAATAAAAAGAATTTAAAAGAAATCAATTATTACATATAAAGGACAATATGCTGGAGGGGTCAGTCACCTTGCCCAGTCACAGACAGTAGCTCGTAGGGTTAAGATTCAAATCCAGGTATAACTATTTCTAAAACTCTTAAATATTTCAACTCACACTGAGATCTGTTTGTGGCTCTCAGGGCATAGGTAAAGAGGAGCTATCCCTTTCTTTTTTCTCCCTCCCAACGTGATATTGAGTTGGAAAAAAGTCAATAGTAGGAGATGGACAATGACTTTGATGAGCAGGCTGGCCCTCAAATTGTTCATGGCCCCAGCCTACACGTGAGGCCTCAAAATAAATGTTCCCAGAAATAATGGCTCTTCATGTAATAACCCTCACTACAAAATAATCAGCTGTTTGTTTTTGTTTTTTTTTTCCCCCTCAAACAGTAAACCACACAGAACCAAATCAACTTGGCATACGCATACTGGTCCACTAAACAATTCAGCATGATCTTATAAAATCTATAAATAGATTGTTTACATGCAACTATTAGTTTTATATTTAGTTTTTTAAACACCAAAAAGAATGAGATTGAGAAAACTTGTTAAGAGTTCACAGAAAGGGCAAGGCTGAATGTCTGAGTTTTTCTAATCACATTTGAAAATCAAATTTATTTCTCTAGAATTTTCTTGGATAAAAATGTTTGGTTTATGATTTTAGATCAAGGATGAAAAAAATCTTCTTTTACATAGAATGATTTCAAGTGACCAATTTTTTCCTTCTTTTAATTATAAATCTAAGTTTACTTTCATCTGTGAAATCCAAAGAAAACAGAAGGGTCAACAATTGATAAATATCTACATTAGTTGTCATGATTTTGGCATTGGCTATAGGCCAAAGAGACATGATACTCAACTACAGATTTTCTAAGAATGGAGAAAATACAAGGCTAATACAGAATATTAAGAATTTGGGTTAGATAGAAGGAAGAGTTTCTGCAAGATGTTGTGAGACTCCTTTTTCAGAAGGCCTTTACAAATGACAAATCTGCACAGGCAGGCAGGAATTATATAACATCTTAGGACATCTTTTCATATTATGTCTTCCATCAAACGTTTCTTTAATTTTGATAATTACCTAAGATCTACTCCAATGGACCAAATTCAGTTAAAATTAAAAAAGAGCAAAAAGCAAAGTCTCTCCTAATTCTCACGACATTTCTACTCCTAAACTTAGGCAAAAATAGAAGCGTCATAGTTCCGAAGTAAAAAAGAACAAGATAAACGCCAAAGATCCCATTCATGAAATGATGATATCTTAAAAGTAAAACAAAGGTTCACATAAGACCATTCTAGCTTGTGTTGTTTCAATAATTTATTCCTGCAAAGGAATTACTTGTCAAAGACGTGCCTTCCCTTGCCACTGTTGTTTGTCTTTGATAGCTGTGAGACGGCCTTGCAGCGTGCATACCATATTCCCCCAACGTTGATACAGAAGTTGGATGGATGCTTGAATAACTAGTACATCTGGCTGTTGCTTTGTATTTCCCTTCTTTATTACATTTTCAGAATCAAAAGTAGATAAGCTCTTACACCAGCCACTGTTATCAATATCAAGGAGACGCACACCAAAGATATGTGAACAAAATGAAATTTGACATGTCAATAGGAGACAGACTGCTGTAGGAAAGTACCAGATAATTAAATTTAAGAAAGAGCCTGAATTTTGGACTTTTCACAATACAGTGTGATATGGCAGACACAAATAAGAGTTTGTACTTTAAAACACATGCAGTTATCAAATCACATTGTTTTTGTTTTTGTTTTTTTCTATAATAGAACAACCAGAATAAAGTAACTGTATCGAAGGAGGGTGTAAACCAGATAGTCATGATTTAAATGCCAATGGACGAGTTGGATAAGATTTTAAAACAAGGAAAAAAAAATTACCAGGATAGGAGCTGTGGCAAATATATTTGATCACATTGCTTTTTATCTGTGTATCAGAGATTATGACCTCTTTGAGGACAGAGGCCCCCATCTTTTATTTGTTTCTGCCACAGTGCATGGCATATGGGAAAGTCTCAGGAAAGGAATGAGCAGTTAGAACCTGTTAACCCTGTTCACAGAAGTGGCAGGTGAAAGACCACATTCATAGGATCACCTAACACACTCACACCCATAAGCTTATGTTCAAATACTATCCCATATCCCCTTTATTAAATGTGCGCACACCCCAAAACCGATTTTTCTGGAATTCAGGCTATTCTGTGAATTTTCTAAGCTCTCCTTCTAATATTTCTGATTATTCCATTTCTGATTCTTATAGTCTAGATATTCTTATATTCTAAGAATGGGGATTATTGTCCATTCTTAGCTGATTTAATCTCTCTCTCTCTCTCTCTCTTTTTTAACTGATTTCATTTACTTTCCAGCACAGTCCTTGGATCAATATGTTTACATCTGAACTTTTTTTTCCCCCTCTTTTCCTTCCTCAGAGATCTTACTCTCTCTGGATCTCATTTATACTCGACATTTCTTATTCCTCTTTCTGTTTATTTTACTCAACATACTATGTGCAGTCTCTGACTAGGCTGTGAAACACTCAAATGCATTGATCACATTTTATTTGTGAAAAATTCTCATGTCTAATTTAGTTCCTGTCATTTAGGAAATGCATTTCAGATAACTTAATCAAGCACCTTCCCAACACCTAAGCCAAATGATGTATATGTCCTGTGGTTGTGGGTTTTTAAAAAAGGGCCTTGGAGTTAGCAAACAAGAAAATTGTGTTTTATAGGTAGGCAAACTAAGGGGCCAGTGGAGCTAATCTTGTGATATTAGCTCCTTTTCCTGTCTGTATTCCAATTTATTACTTGTAACCCCATAAACCCACAAATACAGCTGTATTTTTCCCAAGAAAGGTTTTTATCTGTATCTTGGCATATAGGCAAATGACTAATTTTAACATTGTAAAAACATAGTACAAAATTGCAGGCCATTGTTCTCATTCCATTTTTAAATTAAGAGAGGAAAACCTAGGTTAATAGCCAACAAGTAAACAAATGTGTGAATAAAGTCATTATAATCATATGAAGGAGTTTCATAATTAACTTGCTTGCATTTAGTGCCCATCTTTAGACCAATTACTGTGGCCAAGAAAGCATAGTCATGTACTTTAATTCATTTGGTATTTTGAAGTAGAAAATGTGAATTAAAAAGAAAAAAATTGGGGCACCTGGGTGGCTCAGTGGGTTAAAGTCTCTGCCTTTGGTTCAGGTCATGATCCCAGGGTCCTGGAATTTGAGCCCTGCATCAGGCTCTCTGCTCAGTGGGGAGCCTGCTTCCTCCTCTCTCTGCCTACCTCTCTGCCTATTGTGATCTCCATCTGTCAAATAAAATAAAAAAAAATAATAATAAAATAAAATAAAATCTTAAAAAAATTTCCTGAATAAAGAGCAAGGGCAAAAGCTGTGAGTTATTTCATAGATGAGGAAATTATGGCTCGTAAAGATAAAATGGCTATTAGATCTACCGAATTTAAGTCCACAATAAACATACTTAAGATCATAATATTCTAGGCTTTGTTTCACTCATGCTAACATAAAAACAGGAAGAAACCAGAAATCATGCTGTGAGTGTGTGTATGTCTCTGTGTGTGTGTCTGTGTAATTCTCACCTATGGAAGAGATAATCCTCATAATTACCATCTGATGTTCTGGGTTTTGATTTTCTTTCACTTTTAAAAGCAACTCATTGATAAGTGACATTCTAGGTGAATGTATGATTTTGTTCTACCAGTAGCCATATAATGGATATTACAGAGAGAAGGTGGAAATATTTGGAATGTACAGTGGATTTATTTTTGGTGTCATCATCCTGTCCTGATTTTAAGTACCATCTATAGCAGTGCCACGTGTGATGGACATGGATGATTACCTTCCCAATATATCCTCGCTTTTTCATTAATGAAGGAACCTCAGCTAGAAGAAGTGACTCATGCTTGTCTTATCAAGTTTAGATAACACCCTTCTCCCTTGGCAAGGAATGGTTTAGGGATGGACATTCAATACTGCTCTGGATAGGAAGACACTGGGGAAGTCTATTGGTAATTTTCTAGAAAAGATTTTGCTCTCCAATTAGGAAAGAGAGCTATGTTTTTAAAAAGTCCTTTTCTGTCACACTCTCTCCTTTCAGCTATCTTGCTTTCTCTTGCCATGCGAGGACGTGGTATGTGGATTGCTGCCCCTGTGCTGCCAACATGGGGCATATGCCAAGAGATTCCCATAGAGGCTGACTCAAGTTTTGATAGTAATTACCTGTAGGATCAACCCATGTGTTCCCTAAAGCTAGAATTCATAAATAGACATAATAAGGTGACATAATAATACATGTCACTAATAGTTAAGCAAGTTTACCAACGTGTTTCTTAATTTGCTACTGAGGAGCTTTCTTCATACAGATCTCATTTTGATATCTTCATCCCAGTCTTCCCTCTGGGGTCAACCTCTCATATCTAACTGCCTATTTGACACCCTTGGAAGTCCAACGAGCATGTCAAAGCTACCATGTAAAGACTAAAATGGGCTTTCTCCTCCCTCATCTGTTCCCATTTGAGTCCTTCCCATCACAGTAAATGGCTTCGCCAAGTTGTTCAAGGCAAAAACGTAGGAGAATTCTTGGTTTATTTTTTTCTCTTAGCTTCCCCATAACTAATCCATCAACATGTCTTACAGATTCTATTCAAAATATGTCTCAAATCTCTTTATTTCTCACCATTATCCTTTCACGAGCCTAATTAAAGCTACTCACCTCCGGTAGTTTCTTTGCCTATCATACTCTAATAACTTCCTGTTGGCTCTTTGCCTGAACTTTTGATATCTAAATATCCTTCTGCACAGAAGCTTTTTAAATCACCATTTTATGGCATTCCCCCATGGAAAGACCCTCTAATGGCTTCCCATTAGATGAGGTGGAAGAGCCAAGCTCTGTCCACTTCCGACAAGGCCCTGCATGGGTCAGTGTCAACCCAGCTTCTCAATTTCATCTCCAAGCTCATCCCTTCTCACATCCTTTGGTAGTTACTGAGTCTTCTCCATCTACCTTCTCTTTTCCAGGAGACATTGTTAAGATTCCCTCCTTCACATCTTTTAGGGATTTACATAAAGTCAACTTCTCAAAGAGGCCATTTCTGAACAACCAATATAAATATCACCCCCATGTACATGTTAAATTCTCATCTCCTCCTCCTCCCACACATCAACAATGTGTTTCAATCTTACCACAGATATCTTTACTATATATACATGTCTGCATTTTACGTGTAGGTCTTATTTATTGTCTGTTTCCTCAATAGAATGTAAGTTCCATGAAAGCAGTAATTTGGCCTATTTTGCTCCCTGCTATATTTCCTAACCCCAGGTATAATGCCTGATACACTGTGCATGTTTGAGAAGTATTTGGTGGGTGACAGAATTAATAAGTGACTGAATGAGGGAGGGTGATAAGACTGATCTCATGACCACATAGAATAATGTTCTGCACAGTAAATGTTGGTTGAATAAATGAACAGTTTTTTTTTTTTTTTACAGGAGGCAGAATATCCCTCCAAACTCCACTCTGTTTCCTTCTGGCAGGATCACTTACAGGTTGGCTGTTGTTGAGGTTTGTTGTATCTCTGTTTATGAGGACTATTGGTCTGTGGTTCTCTTGTAATGCATGGGTCTAGTTTGGGAGTTTGGATAATGCTGGTCTCATAGAATGAGTTAGAAGTATTCCCTCTGTCTCTGTCTTCTGGAAAGGATTGTAGAAGACCGGTGTCATTTCTTCCTTTAGTGTTTGGTAATGTTCATTAGTGAACCCATCTGGACCTGGTATAAGCTGGCTTTTTAGGGTCCATTTTATTCATCCATATGCAAACTGAATATCAAGTGTTATGCAGAGTACTACAGGTTCCAGTAAAGTCCTGTATCCCAATTAAAAGAGGTAGTGGGTGCACATTATATATAGTCTTTAGGTTCTAGAAAGGACCTTACATGATTGCCTAGAATGAGTGTATAATTAAATGATATAACAAGGAGCGAGTAAAACAATGAACTCATACTTATGGATCCAGCCTGAAACTTCATGTTTCCTGTGTGTGTGTGTGGTTTTTAATATCTAGAAAAAGTTTCATGCTTTCTTTACCCAACATGTGATCTCACGGGCCCATCAGCCTCAAAACCCTTCTTCTATCTGACTGATCCATCTTTTTGTCTATGAAAAAAAAAAAAAAAGACCATTTAAAATAAAAATATACTTGATGAGGTCAAAAACTCATTGAAATAAATGTCCCAGAAAGACCGCCTTCACATTTGCACTGATGGTAATGAACACAGTGCCTTCCCAGGGTTTGTTGAGAGATGTTTCCTTGTGCATAACTGGCTCTAAAAACAGTTCCAAAATATTTTCAACAGTGGCAGGATTTTTAAAATCTAAGATGACCGCAATGAAGGACAACATGGATTTGGATATAAATTCCAGAGCATGAGCTTTTTTTTAAAAAAACAGGAGTTTTCTTATTTCATGGTTACGTTTCATAAAATTTCAGTGTTGCTCTATTCTGCATTGTGGCTATTATTTTAATAAGAAATACCAGCAGTATTGAGTCTGTTTTCCACCTATATTCAGAGCCTCACAATACTGATGGCATTTTGGGAAAGAAGAAAGACAAGTATCTAATCCTTCATGTGTATATAGGAAGACACTCACCACAGTCCAGAATCATCTTATACAGAGACAAACAAACGGGTAAATATTCTGTTCCAAGAACTAAATTTCAGCATCCATATCAAATAAATATATGACTTATATATGAGTGAAAAAGTTAGTTTCAGGACATGAATGGAAAAGCTTATTGTAGAAGAATTATTTTTCCCCTGTTAGGAACTTTGTTATATATAAACAAGAAGTTTCAGTATAAGAAACCAAATAACTTTTTTCTACTTTATAGATATAGAATAAATACATATAAAATTTACTTTCTGAGCGGTAAATAACAGGAAAGGTAATTTTCAGTCACTACAATGTGTTAGCTAAAACTTTACAAACATTTTTGTAACCATTAAATTATGTTTCCAGTGTCTGGGCAGCTCAGTCCGTAGGCTTCTGCTTTTGGCTCAGGTCATGATCTCAGGTTCCTGGGATCGGGCCCCTCATTGGGCTCTCAGTTCATCAGAGACAGTCTCTTTCCCTCTGCCTCACTGCACCTCCCCCTGGCTGGTTCTCTCTCTCCTGCTCTCTCTCTCTCTCAGATAAATAAATAAATAAATCGTAAAAAGTAAATGTTTCATTAAAGAAAGAAGAAAAAATACCAGATTAAAAAAAAAAAAAAACTGGAAGGGAGACAATGGGTTTTTCTAACTGTCCAGTATTCTAAGGTATCAGAGATCTATAACCTAAATGGTATGTTAAAGACATATGAAAAAAAACCTGAAGTACATGTTTGATAACAATATAAATTCAACTTTATGAGGAACATAAGGATTATTTCTAAGTCAGGTACATGCACGTAAATCATCTTCCCTACTCACAAGAGACATTTCTTTCAGTAGAAAAACACAAACTGTTAGGTTTTTGGTTTGAATGCTTTTATCTATACAGAAGAAACTGGTGGGAAAACACTGCCACCCTGTCATTACCGTAATGGAATCAGAGAAGACCAGCTAAGAATTGAATACTAGACTACATGAAAATCAGGCAAAATTGCATAGAGTTTTTAAAGTTGTACATAAATTTCCCTCCTTTTTGTTTTAATTTCTCTTCCTTCTCCAAAGTGCTTTTATAAAGAAAAGAATACAAGGATGTTGGTAAATAAAAGTAGATTGATGCCAATTTTCCTGACTACAGACAATTTTTATTAGATGAATACTTTTTTTTAAAAATGATTCCCTTATTGATTGTGGTAGATTGTGTGAGAAGAAATTTTGCATCCTAAATGAACTTGAAGCATGCTGACCATAAAGCAGTCTAAAAAAATTACTCAAGCAGCTAAATTGTAAAACCAAAGTATAAAACTAAAGATTTTTACATTTATACTCAAAAATTTAATATCAGTTGTTTAAAAACCTCCAATAGTTTTAGAATTAGAAGTCCTAAAACTACATAAAATATTCATTATCATATCTTCTACCTGGAATGTGCCCGTTAATAAGAAGGGGGTGTGAGAGATGTGAGCAGGATCGCTCTATGCCTGGAGTAGTGCTTTCTTGGATGCCAAGACAGAGTGATCGTTTCTCTTATGGAACATCAAAACAACCATTAAACCCAAAGGATTATTGTATTCAGTCTTTGTACTCAGCTGCCATCTTGAGAGGGAGCTATTTTGGAAAGATATTTTCCTAAAAGTTTTTTTTTTTTTTTTCCGGTTTTCCTTTGCCCCTATGGAGAGTAATCACAAAATCATAAGATAACTTATCACCTAAAAAACTGTCATGTTTTGCCCATATTTCAGCAAAACCTTCAGATTTATTACAATAAGCTTTCCAAGTGCAGTTTCAATATTTAGAAATATGTGAGAGGATCAAAAATGCATCTTTCCATTGTCAGAATTGTATTAAAAGTTTTCAAAAAAGATAAATATCTGTCTTTTTAAATAAATGCAGGAGCAGATTTCCATATTCTTTCCTCCAGAATATTACATCCTCTCATCCACCACTGTTTTACAATTTAGACAAGTTTCTCTTCTTTTGGTCCTCAGTGTACAATGTTTCTTGTAATGGCATATGTTTACTTTATGTCCTCATCTGGTGCTTTGTTTTATCTCATTTTATCTTGAAATTTCTTTATTCCTTTTTTTTTATAACGTTATTACACAAAATTTAATTTTGTTAGTCCTTCCACATTTTTATTCTTGTAAGTTACAGACTTACATTTGCACTCAGTTCTTAGTGATCATGCCCAGGATTATTCCTGTTATCCTTCTACATGGATAGCTTAGAATATGCTCATTTATAATACCATTTTAATATTGCCCATCAATAAGCTATTGTGAGCCAAAATATCCATCTAATTTTCTATATATTTGATAGCAAATTTTAATTCACTTTAATGTGGTGCATTCCTTTCATAAATATGTTTATTGCTTTTCTTCTATTAAATTCATTCCTTTTATTGTTTCCTAATTTATGATTATCTTAATAGATAAGTACACTAACTTCAAGCATTAAATAGAATGGTAATAATATTCTAGTTATATACCACTGTCTTGCTGGGAGGCTTTGAATCCTTAATTATCTTGACACATTCTGTTTAGGACATAAGAAAACATCACAGGTATATATATAAAGGACTATAATTGATTTGTAAATATTCTAATCAATTTAAGAGGTAGAGAAGTTAATTACACACATTTGTCTTAATAATTGGTCTTCTCTAGGAGTTCTTAAGTTTTTGTCCTGGGTAAAGGCATAGTTTTGTTAAGCTACACAGTCATTAGTCTATGCTCTTCTGTCTTCACAGAATTACTTGTTTCAATATGGAGAAGTTGTGAATGATCATAAGTTGTTTGGTAATAACTCACTCCAGTGATTCCAAAATCTTTTCTACAACCTCTGCTCAGCTATCCTTTGTTTCTTAAATGTGTTGAGCAAGAGATTGGTATAAAGTTTTAGTCATTGGTATAAAGTTTTAAATTATAAAATTTTTACACTATTCCAGAATATTTTGGCAAAATGGGCATTTATACATGTATATGTACATCTAAGTGTCTGGATGTGCATTTTGAAATGCATAAGGCTACTCTAATGACCATCAAAGAATTAGAAAGATGAACTTAGGAGAGCATAGAGATTTCACATGTGAAGTTGCCATTCAGAAGAATAGCAATGCTATGGCTTACAACCCCCCAAAAGGTAAATGTTTAGGACAGTGCACAGTTTCCACATTTTAGGCCACTTAACTAGCTATCAAAAGGGTACCTCTCTGATGTTATTAAAATTTTCAAACATTTGGTATATAAAGATATGCTAGCAATGAATTTTGTCTTTAACAATATTCCATTGATGATAATGTCTTTTGGTTTACTGAGTCCTAGAATAACCAAGTTTTCAGATTAAAACATTTACAACCAGGGCTTCACTAAAATGCAGAGAATACGTATTTTGTTACTCAAAATGTTTTGAATGGTGAACTTCTTTAGCCATTTTCTGAGAATGCATTTATTTTGAATTCACTCTTGAAAAAATGGCCTACATAAGCATGGAATTTGAGTTTGCTGTTTTCCATCAATACTTGATCAATTTTCATTGCTTTTTTATATACTGTCTGTTCTCATTGAGTTTTAAGGTCTTTGTATTATCTTTGGTGTTCAGTGGCTTTGTTACAATATCTATGTGTGAATTTATTATTACTTACCTGG
The DNA here is from genome assembly GCF_964662115.1 of Mustela nivalis. Lineage (NCBI taxonomy): Eukaryota > Metazoa > Chordata > Mammalia > Carnivora > Mustelidae > Mustela > Mustela nivalis. Next base: position 38,834,950 of record NC_139026.1, read on the forward strand.
CTCGTGACTGGAATGATTCTTTATATGGTTTGCAGGTCTTTCTTCAAACATGGAAAATTCTCAGCTATTATCCTACAATTATCCATCAGCAATTCCTAGTAGATATATGATGTACTTCATTTTATTCTTTCCTGTCTCTTGACTTTTCCATAACTTAACACTCTCGTGCTCATTCAGATAATTTCTTTAGATATAACTCATAGCCATTAATGTTCTATTTTCCTTCTTAAAGTTTTCATTAAGTTTTTACATTTGAAAACTATATTTTTCTTCTCTTTGAGTATTATTTCTTTTTCAAATTTATTAATTTATTTTTATAAAGTTATAAAGTTTCTTTTCTTCACAATTATTTTTCAAATTTTTAAGATTCTAGCTTATGGTACCTGCTTATTCTTGGTTATGTTGGGCAATTCTCATGTGGGGGCCTTATAATTAATTGTTCAATTGAAAATCGTTTCCCAGATTTTTTTTTTTAACTAAGGGCTCCTGTGTGCTCTGGCTCAGATATGTTTCTATACAAAATTGTAGGTTTCCACTAGTTTATGTAAAATTTTGAAGGATTCATGCATGGTGAATAATATAAATTTAAACCCCATACTGGTATACACCATGACCTGGTTTTGATTAGTTCCAGTAGAGCTACTTTTTCCCCCATTTCATCTAGATTCTTAGGCAGACAAACTCTCGTCACTTTCCTGGCTCAATGTGTGCAATGTTCTTGCTGTTTTGTCAAAGAGAAGGTAGTTCTTCTTGGGTCTGGAATGTATTTGAGATTTTCAGTTCCAGATCTCTAATCCTTAGAGACTTGATAAGGGACCAAGCCCTCCCTGTTCAATCATGACATCACCTGTTAGCCTTTCTACTTAACTTTGTACTCTGCTTTTGAGTTCTTTTTTTTACCCTTGAGGATTTTTAATTTTTAGCTGTATTGATCTATGCAGTTATAAATGTTTACAATAATATTACTGTTGAGATATGCATATATGAATAGGAGTGGTGACTGTTTCATCTCAATTCATTATAATTGTTGATACAAATTATGATCAATGACTAATCCAGATGGTGTAGTAAAATTAGAAAATGCTTCACGTAGTTAAATGTGAATTTTACAATGTTAGGAAATGGACAGCTTTCCAGAGTTCATAGCACCTGAAATATTTTTCTAGCCTTCGACATATCCTTTAGTTGCTTCACATTCTTACTGGGTTTTTAAAAAACGTATTTTTCTATCTATCTTATATATTTCTTACTTTGGCTTTGTTTCTCTATAGTATTATATTGAGTTCTCCCCCATGTTCATGTGAACTAGAGTATTCTATTAGGCATATGTTCAAGTTATGCTTAGCTACACATTACTTAAATAGTTAAATGTATGGCAAAATGAAGATTCTTTAAATGCTTAAAAGTTGGGGAAAAATATATTCAAATAAAAAAATGAATCAACGCTAAATAAACTAATGAAAGCAACAAAGCTTTTGCTTTTATTAAATTACCACAAGAAGTATTTAAACCTCCATAAAATATTTTATTAGGCTGAAATAAGTATCAGCATAAGCAAATATAAAAATCATTTCTGTTATTAAAATGGTCCTCAGTTATGTGTTGCATTTAAATATTACTAGTTTATTTTTAAGTGATAATTAGGGAAATTATTAACTTATACCCAATTTCTACAACTTTCTCAGGATATTGGTTTATCTCTTCTTATATTAAAAATATATACATAAGTTGTATGTATTTTCTTGTCCTCTCTTTTCTACTTTATACCCAATATCTTTAATTAAATCATTTTCTTTTCTGTTACTACAGTGAATTCTCTGAAGTCTATTACTGTTTTTATATTGACTAGATGGATACAATCTTTATTGAATTAAAAAGTGACTAGTCTCACTTAATCCATACCAAAGTCACTTGGCCAGATAGAACAACGGAGCGAAAGATTTATTCAGAATAGAATACTTAATCATGGAAAATATAATTAAGAAAAATCTCAGGATGAGAAAAGATGGTTTTTTTGAATTGGTTTGTAGGGTATTTGATTCCATAAGGGCTACACTGTAGCCATCCTGTTTTTTGGGCCCAGCTATCTGGATTAGATTTATCAAGCAATATAGCTTTGTGTAGTATGTAGATTTATGCATTTCCTTGTCCTTTCCATTTAAGGAGATATAAAACCTTAAAAAAGAGTTGAAGGAAGTTGATCAGATAGATATTAATACATGGTTGACAACTCTAAGAATCAATAAGATCAGAGTAAGATCATTGGAAAAACCTTAAAGGAAAATGTAGAAAAAATATGATTTGAGTTACTGGATAACCAGTATTTTAGTGGCTCTGAATATTTATGTATTTGTTCTTTCAGAAGGGTCTATCTCTCCACTAACATGAAATTGCCATGAGAACAGAAACCTGGACATAGGGGTTAGGAAAGTGACTGGCATATGAAGTACTTAACAAAAATTATTGTTTTCTCTTTCTTTAAGATTTTATTTATTTATTTCACAGAGATGCACCGAGAGAGAACATAAGCAGGGGAAGTGGGAGAGGGAGAAGTAGGCTTCCTGCTGATCAGGGAGCCTGATGCGGGACTCAATCCCAGGACCCTGGGATCATGACCAGAGCTGAAAGCAGATGCTTAATGGGTCGCCATGCCACCCAGGTGCATCACTAAAATTATTGTTGAAAGAATAAATTAATTTTTTTATTCCTCTCAGGCTCCATGATGGTCAAGGTTTGTTGGGCCAAGGGAGAATAGAAGACAAAGACATATTAATTGGAAATCTAAGTAAAGGGAACATCAAACAAGCTTACATATTAAGATAACAGGTGATATAGCTCTGGTCAAGCAGTTTTGATGAGTCACTTGAAAGGTATGGGGGAGAAAAGCATTTAAGAAATACACACAAGGTTGGATAATGTTATCACTGGTGTCTTATTTAGTTCAGGTTTTTCTTTTTTTTTTTTTTTAAGGTTTTTATTTATTTGAGAGAGAGAGAGAGTGTGTATGTGCGTGTGTGTGAGAGAGAGAGAAGCAGACTCCCCTTTGAGTGGGGAGCCCAACATTAAGGTTGGATCCCAGAACCCTGAGATTATGACCTGAACCAAAACCAAGAGTCAGACACTTAACCAAGTGAGCCACCCAGGCATCCCTAACCTCAGGTTTTCACAGTTTTTGAAGATGCAAAATGGAGATGGAGATAATGCAACATAGGAATTGACGGTTCTAAGACTCTCCTTCAAATATTTTCAACCCTCCCATCTTATCCTTTGTTCTTGTTTCGTGAGAGTGAAATGGAAAAGAGGGTGGGCGGGTTACCCAACACTGAAGAATCCTTTAACAATTTTCTTCAATGGAAAAGAAACTATTTCCCCCCCAGTGGAATATCCAGAGTGAAGAAGGGTCTTCGGAATCCAGATGGTGAGTTCTCTTATGCCTCAACCTAAAGAATATTAATAGAAATTTTGGAAAGTTTTCTTTTAGACAATTTTATTTTTACTGAAAATTTGAATTGATAGAGAATTATGGGCCCTTTTTTTCAGGATGGCTTTCTAACTTTTTGCTTCTTATACTGCAGATTAGCTTAGTAGAAGAGGTTTAGCTCAGAGCAAGAGATACTATGCATTACAGACATTCATTTTGGAATCAATTTTTCTTTGAATGGAGATTTTTAGTCAGGGAAATATTCAATTTTCTACCCCTCACACTTGTTCTTCTGGTTAAATGGAAGTAGAGGGGGCTCTACCTGGGACAGCTAAGACCTCCTTGACATCCAAGGAATAGAGGAAAAATAGATAAATACATTGTTATTGGGCCTTATTTCCTAGATTGTTCATACTCCTAGGTCCTCCATCCCTAGGCACAGTGGCTCCCTGTTCCCTCACACCAGCCAAATTTAATTAACAAAAAAATTAAGAGGAATAGTAAAATATAAAATAATGGCATTTAAATAGAACAGAATATTCTTTGGTCTAATATCTAGGCTAAAAGTAGCAAATTTAGTGCCTAAAATACAGTGGGTATACAATAAATATTTGGTAAATTAAAGGACTACCTATAATATAAATGCAGTAAATTAGTAAATTTGGTCCTTGTGAACACCTGTGCTTAACTTTTTGAAAGACATAGAAGGCAGAATTCCTTAAAAAGTGGAGTTCAGGGCCACCTGGGTGGCTCAGTGGGTTAAAGCCTCTGCCTTTGGCTCAGGTCATGATTCCAGGGTTCTGGGATCGAGAGCCCGATGGGCTCTCTGCCCAGCAGGGAGCTGCTCCCCCCCTCTCTGCCTGCCTCCTCTGCCTCCTTGTGATCCCTGTCTGTTGAATAAATAAATAAAATCTTTAAAAAAAAAAAAGTGGAGTTCAGGGCACCTGGTGGTGCAGTTGGTTAAGCATCCAAATCTTGCTTTCGGCTCAGGTCATAATCTCAGGGTTGTAAGATTGAGCATTGCATGGGGCTCTGTGCTCAAGACAGAGTCTGCTTGAGTTTCTCTCTCCCTCCCCCGTGCTCTCCCTCACCGTGTAATCTCTCTTTCTGTCAAATAAATAAATCAATCTTGAGAGAGAGAGAGAGAAGTATTTCAGCACCTGAGTGGTGCAGTTAGTTGAGCATCTTACTCTTGGTTTTAGTTCAAGTCATGATCTTAAGGAGATAGAGCAGACAGAGCCCTGCATTGGGCTCCATGCTCTGCATGGAGTCTGCTGGAGACCCTCTCTCCCTCAAATGCCCTGCCCCATGCTCGATCTCTCTTTCTAAAATAAATAAGTCTAAAAAATAAATAAATAAAAGAAAGAAACAAACAGTGGAGTTCAGTAAAGCTTTGAGTGTTAGGTCAAGTAATTCAGAGAAAAAGCCATCAGTAGAAGGTTATGAGACTCACCAGTTCTCTCTTCCCACTGCTCCTGGGCACTCATGAATAAGCATGAAAGACATAGAAGGCAGAATTCCTCTTTGCCTCTGCTGAAATATTTCCTCTGTTCATCTGCTTTCTAAATGAATGTGTAACTACTATATGTATGAATTTAAAATCATTGAATATACCTGTTCCCCTGAGTTACAAACATAGCCATGAATCACTCTTCTTTCTCTTCAGTAGTTCAATACTGCTTGGGGAGCCACACTTGAGATCATTTTGCCCCTCTCTAGCTCTACCCAACATCTCTTCCCTTCCTGCATACCTTTCCTCTACTCAGGAGAATACAGCTCATGTCATCACCATTATCTCTGTATTTCAGAAAAGCCTTACCTTCTCTTTTAATTTCTCATTCACGTGGAGTCAAATGTGCTTCCCTGTAGAGCTGTTACTCAGAGTAAACAAGATTTTAAAAAATATGTTACTAAATTGGTTTAATGTTTTGGAATCATATAGTACCATTTTCTACTATTTTTCACCTCAAAGCTCTATTTACAAATCATAGGATTTAACTATAATTTTGTGGATTTCAAAAAAAAATTGACTCTGAACATCTATGATTTATACCATTGTTTTTGTGTGAAAGTGATGTTAGAGTCCTAAATATTTAACTTACAAATTAAGGTTTTGAAGCATAGTCCCACTGAAGTTAGTGTCTGCTTAAATTGCAAATGTGATCTTTAAAACTAGCTGAAAACCAGGGATATTTTTATTTATGAAAGGATTCTTATGGATTTGGAAGACAAATTATTCCAATCATTTTAGGACATGTTTATAAAATAATTTTACCTGAAAGATTTTGAGAGAACCTGAAATTTCACCTAAATGTTTTGAGCATTTTCTCTTTTAGACCCTTGTCTCAGTGGAGTCTACCATGTAGGAAGAAAGAATTAATTTTATTGTTCAAACATTCTCTCTAGTTTTCCTATTGAATCTAGTGTTGCTTTCTGCTCTCATCCATGCAAGTTCGGCTTTTCATGGGTCAGAAGACAATTCTTTGTCCCTAATTCCTACTTAAGTGTATGCTTACTTTTGAAGCAGGCATATTAAATTGGCAAACAAGGTATAATTTGTTTGCACTAAAAATAAAAGTATGAGAAAATTCTCTTACTAATATTAGAGAGCACAGAGATGTTCACATATAAATGGGGAACCCTCAACCCAAAAGGTTTAGCTTATTTGCATCAATAAATTATCTTTTGAAAGTTCAACACCCCTGGGACTTGTCTCAATGGAAACCATAACAAAAGTACATGTTAAAATTCTTAACCAAATGGTGCTTATTAGTCATATCTAATGTTGAAAGAATAACTCATTATTTAGAAAGCTTTGTAAGGCTTAAGATTCAGATGAGAAAATAATAGTAGTACAAATTTCGAATTTAATACCTTTTGCCATTGTCCAGATCCTTTATTATTTAGCAACTTTGGGAAGCTTTTAAATTAATAGATATTCTTATCCTTGCCATCCTTAATATTGAATTTTTAATCTCAATATATTTAAGACTCATATGAAAGGGGAAATAAAACAGTTTAAAGTCCCTTGTACTATCTAGTTTAATCATGCTTTCTCTTCAGCTGTTTCCTTGCTCTCTCTCAAACTGTAAAGTAGTTGTTCTTTAACTTTGGAGTTCACTGGAGTCATCTGATACACATATTTAAAGTGCTGGTTCTAGAGCTCAATCCCAAAGACTTTAAGTAAGTGTGGCATGAAACCCAGAAATAAATGTTTCTGTAGGTTGGCTTCAGGCTATGTTTTCAGGTGTTTCTCAAAATATATGCATAATGGAAGATAAAATTGTTCATAGAAGACATTAAATAAAATAAAATGGAAATATTTTAAGAACTGAATGGTAGGAACTGGGCTGCCAGAACATTAGCACATATCCTTCATTATAAAGGTATTGAAGTAATGTGATACATTAGCACTGTGACAGTTCCTTCCTAGGAAACTAAAGCACTTTTGGTTCTGAATATATAGGTATTTTCAGAACCACTTTAATAGTCCATGTAAAGAAATTATGAGAATTAGAAAAGAAGCACATTTCTACAATAAAAGTATGATTGTGCACTGAAGTATCATACTGCATGAGGGAGAGGAGAAACTTGTGGTACTGAAACAGTTCATTCTCAAAAGGTAAAGGATTTGTGCTATTAAATAAATTTCTCCAATAGGCTTGTGTTGTAAGTCCATGCATTTATAAGAATTAGTTTAGTTCTATGCAGTTTTAGTATTGGTGACCTACTATAACCAACTTCCTCAGGAAAAATGAGTCAAGATGCAAATAGTGAAATATAGACCTGAAGACACAGTCTCATACTCTAACATCCTTTCTCTTGTATTCAATGAGAATAATGCGAAAGTCAATTCTTTAGGAACCCCAAACTTCAGTAACACGGGACTCCAAACAATGCCTACTAAGATGATTCAGTCACTCCAGTTTACTTCATAGAATTGTGTTTATGCCTCTGAAAGTGTGTGAGAAATGACTTAGACCAAAGAAACAATTTGATTGGCTAATGAAGAGTCTAGGAATGATAACTGAATTTGATGGAATTCATTAGTTAAGACATTCAAGCATATACTTTACAACCCCAATTATGTACTCTAACATACGTAATAGTCACCATGTGATATATGTACTTCATTGCCGAATTAGGCACCTACGAAAGAGGAAGACACAGTATGGTTCAAAGAAACATCAGCCTGAGACAAATCCTGCCTTCACGCTCGCCCCCTTGCTGGAAATATCATCTGTACAGCAGGGCACAAAAGTACAGAGGCAGATGCCATGGCATAATTTTTTAGAATGCAAGACTGCTCAAGATCATCTACAGATAATGAACCATGACCACTTCAGATATGATGAAGTACAGAGTGGAAGGGAGAGAAAGCATACATGTTATCTAAGTGGCCAGTGCCCCATCAAGTAAACTTGCACTTCAAGGGCATGAATCCTAGTAATAATTTCAAAAGACATGAAAAATTCTGATATTTCCTTTAATATCATGAAACACTTTTTAAGATAAGAGATACGTTCCTTCCGTCTTATACTCAAATGCTTTCCCTCCCATCACATGTCTCGAGATATGTATGGAGATAGAGGCATGCATCAACAAAAACCTATAAGTTTCTGTTTTCCCATATGCCTTAATCAGGCAGTTGTAACGCAATTTTGAGGAATGAAGCAAGAGGGAAATGAATAGTCTTCTAATCTCAATCCCGGCATTTGTCACTCTGGCTCTTGCTGGCTCTCGTTTTCCTGTTTTCCCCCAAGAGGGAAAACAATAGAAATAATCCAGGAAAATTCTGGCCTGACACTCTGCATTTGCCTTTACTACTGATAGGGTATATAAACTTCTGCTTGTGTAGCTCATTCATTATTCACACGCTGCTCTATCTTCCTCACCTCCTGGTTGTGCTAGGTGCTCCAGGCTAAGAACCAATAAGTATGAATCATGGTGACATAAAGAAAAATCTAGAAGAATAAATGTTTCAAGAACGCCATTTCTTCTGACACATTCTTTTCAGTGGCATTGGTCTATTATGGGGAAGTAGCGCGTGCTGGCAGCGGAGGAGCCCAGTGGAATTACCAACCGCAGGGAATTATCTCTGAGCAATTCACACTTTGTTTTGCTAACAAGACTCCTTGTTAGGAGACTGGAGTGCTATCCTTCTCTGGCAATATTCTCCCACCTTTTAGAATTATTGAAAAGCTAACTGAATCTATTTTGATTTGTGAATCTCTTTGTAAGCAACAGCAGCTGCGGCAGTGCTAATAAAAAGGAAAAACCTTGCTATTTACCTAGGAAAGACATTGAAATACTGCACATACAATAACATCTGGGATGTGGAGAAGCTCGATGAAATATTTTAATAGTTCCCTTCCTTCCTCGCTTTGTTCTTTCTTTCCTCCCCGCCCCTTTGTCCGTCTTTCCCCCCATTCTTTTCTTTTTGTTTTTCTTCCTTTTACTTGGTTTTAATATACTTCGATTGCATTTATCTATTCTTTGATACAACCTATTACCTTCTATTTCAGATTATTATATAATGATTTTAGAATATGAGATCTCAAAATACTAAGTGAAATGGCATCATCCTTTCACATGTAGAGACACAGGTAGGGAGACTGTTATCAGCTGAAGCTTTTGGTCCCAATGAAGAATGGAGGTTTTACAGATTCTGGTGGCTCTGATACCAATCAGACCCATTCTGCTTTCTTTACAGTTTGGGTTTCAATTCTCCGGAGGACGCTAACCTGGCAACACCCTGTTGTTTGAGGATTCAAGTTTTCCTACTAGAAGATAAATGAATACACAATCCCCTGCAGCTTTCATTATATTCAGAATAGAATTTTATAGTTCCTCTGCAGTTATTAAGGGGTCCTATTTGCCAGCTAATGGACCGAATGGTTCTGGCATAAATCCACATCGGAAAATCTTCTGGGGGCTTAAAGGTTTGAGAAAACCTTTAGTTCTTGGTTTAAAGGAATAGATGCTGCATAAGAGAGCATTATTTCCTGAGTGGCTCCTGAGTTCCATCTTGCTTGGCTGAAATAGACAAGGGAGTGTCTATTCCAATGTGAGGACTTACTTATTATTTGTGATTTGCTCAGTGAATATTAATTGACTATTTATCATGGGCCTTATTTTTGGGGCCAGGTCTTAGGGGTAAGAAGAGAAAAGACAGTTTCTTGTTGAAAGAGAGAGACAGATGTGGAAATAGTACTCTATAAATTGACAAGTGCCACAATGGAGATTTAGAATATACTAGGTGCTAAGGAAGGATTCTTCCCATTTTCAAGGAGAATTCTAATTTTTCATGTCAAAAAAGTAGAAAATATTACCAACACTGTATGTTCCTGCTAATATGTATTTGCATCCTTCAGAGTACTGGGCATGAGGTTATCAAACAATAAAGTGCTGGAATGACTTATGATTTACACAACTGTGGCTTTTCATAGTTGGATATTTTTTCAACAATAATTCCAAGCAAAAAGTGGCTCTTCCCACCAGAAAGCATTTAAAACCTTTCTCCCATAGCTACAGAGCCCAGAAAGTATCTGATTCCTCACAGAGCATGGCCACCAGAGTGATTTTCTACATGTTGGGAGAAAATACATGAGTTAGCAATATACACCCACTCTGGAAGCCAAATAGCAAAGATTAAAAACCATCTGTCATTGAGAGTATGAGCCTGCAAGCAAGCAGTAGACTTCCAGCAGAGTCTAGGGCAGGAACAGTGTATAACACAGATTTAAAAACACAAGATTTAACTGGAATCATTTGCTTAGTCACATGGTTAAAAAGATATTACCAGCTCTCACCAGAACCCACTTTGCCATGTGTTGCATAAAACCATGTGTTGTAAACCAGAGATATTTTTTATGGAAAATCATTCTTTCTCTCGCAATTTTTTAAATGCTTATTTTCTGTTAGGCAGGGTGCAAGATACTGAAAGTACATTGGCAAGGGAGAGACACAGCTGCCTCCAGTGCCCCACCTCCCCTCATTTCATGGAACCTGCAGGCTAATGAAAGAGATAGATGATATACGTTATGTCATTACATAATAGAAATTGTAATAAGTTCCTAAAAGGACAGGTAAAGATGCTAGGAAAGTGAAAGCAGGGATCCTCATCCAGAGTTGGCTTCTGTGCAGAAATCATATTTAGGAATTAGCTGGATTTGGAGGTGGGGTGGGGTAAAGGGGTAGAATCACGTTGGAACAATAGGTGTGAAAAAAAAAAACTCAGTGTGGTTGTAATATGGTGCGTGTAGAGAAGCATGGAGGGTGTTAATCAAGGCAGGTGGCAGGTATGGGAACCATGAGAAGCCACTGAAAGATCTAATCCCTTTAGATACTTTCAAATAGAGGGTAGGGTGATTGGGGTATGTATCATGATTAAAAGAAATCTAACTATTCTCAGAAGTGAAATTTATCATTTTGATTCAGAAATTAATTAAATAATACTGTGTTTTTCTTCATAGTATTTAATACTATACATATATGCTTGTTTGTTTCCTCCTCTTGCCATGACCACCTCATCAAAAATCCAAAGGGGCACGTGCACCCGAATGTTTATAGCAGCAATGTCCACAATAGCCAAACTATGAAAAGAACCTAGATGTCCATCAACAGATGAATGGATCAAGAAGATGTGGTATATATACACAATGGAATACTATGCAGCCATCAAAAGAAATGAAATCTTGCCATTTGCGACAACATGGATGGAACTAGAGCGTATCATGCTTAGCGAAATAAGTCAAGCAGAGAAAGACAACTATCATATGATCTCCCTGATATGAGGAAGTGGTGATGCAACATGGAGGCTTAAGTGGGTAGGAGAAGAATAAATGAAACAAGATGGGATTGGGAGGGAGACAAACCATAAGTGACTCTTAATCTCACAAAACAAACTGAGGGTTGCTGGGGGGAGGGGGTTTGGGAGAAGGGGGTGGGATTATGGACATTGGGGAGGGTATGTGCTTTGGTGAGTGCTGTGAAGTGTGTAAACCTGGTGATTCACAGACCTGTACCCCTGGGGATAAAAATATATGTTTATAAAAAATAAAAAATTAAAAAAAAATTTAAAAAAAAAAAAAGATGTAAACTTCCATAATCATGGAAATTCCAAAATCATGAAAAACTAACTACAATAAAGAAAGCAGGGTATACAGCTAGTAGAATGATTATATATTATTATTATCTGACAAATTTTAGCTTTTTTTCTTGTAAGAAAGCACTAAATAAATTAGGTTAGAGATATTTATAGTTAAGCCACAATAAAAGATTTTTTAATTTACAGAAGGGGTTGTATACTTTGATGAAAAAAAGATCTTAAAAATTATTTAAATTATAAAAATTTTAAAAATGTATTTATGATCTATTTGTTTTGAACAAAGTATTTAGCTCATCCTTTTTTTCTTTTTTAAGATTTTATTTATTTATTTGACAGATAGAGATCACAAGTAGGCAGAGAGGCAGGCAGAGAGAGAGAGGAGGAAGCAGGCTCCCCGCCAAGCAGAGAGCCCGATGTTAGGCTCGATCCCACGACCTGGGATCATGACCCGAGCCGAAGGCAGAGGCTTTAACCCACTGAGCCACCCAGGTGCCCCATGCCCATCCTTTATTTTCATATCCCATTATCAGTGTCAGAAGGACCCAGATATGAGAGAACCCAGACATAGCAAGTATAATACAGTAGAATAAGGAAGCCTCTATTGAAATAACTTGTCCATATAATAGTATCTGCAAACTTTTGATTTTAAACTTCATAAATTACTGACTTTTAAATGATATATCTTCTATTTATTGTGTACTTGTTTATTATTTAAAGTTTTTTAAAAGCCCCAGTAATGATTTAATTTTCATGATCTTTAAAATATTTAAGTATAAATCAGTTAGCAAATGCCAAGTAAAAAGTCAATAATTACTGAAACTTACTATATTAGAATATATTTATTCCAGTCTGAAGCTTTGTATTCAATATAGTGTCTTGTACAATATAGTGTCTTGTACAAGAGATAATATCTTTTGGTTGAAAATCTTGGATGATTAGTTTATCTAATGTCTTTGATCTACTAACTTCAGGTTTCTAGCATATGGTTGAAGGCCTATGATCATTTATGAAGTCCTGACTATTCTATGAGGAAGCTAATATTATTATTCCCATTTTACAGATTAGGAAACTCAGGAATAAAATGATTATACAATTTGATCAAGGTCACACTAGTCAGAGGTGGAGCTGAGATTTGATCTCCAGCTATACTCTTTTAGGCTCAATGACATGACACTGTGCTGTATTTCTCAAAGAATGACCAAAATATAGGAGTACCTAGCTAAAACTGGCTCATTTTTTATGATACTGCTGAAATAGTATAGGTTGGACATTGTATGCTGATGACTTGCTTTAATTTGGGCAGATTTTTGTACTTCATTTTCCAGCTCAAAATGTCCCAAACTAAAACCAGCTCCCCCAGCCTTCTTTCCTCTCTTTCTTATTTGGTCATGTGTTCATTCATTTATTCACTTAGATTGAGTTTGTTGTTGATTTACAGTGGGCTAAACACACAAATACAAACACACAAACACACAAATACTAAACACACAAATAGAAACGATGGTTACTTTTGTCATCAACACCATATGGAGTCATCTTCGCTTCCTTCCCTCTTTCTATAACCAGCCACAAGTCTATCAATTCTTCTTAATGTCTCTAGTAGCGTCTTGCCTTTTTCTCTCCATTTCTGCCATTAATAGATTGAGACCACCATCTCAGGTCTTTATCACTTTATCACTGGATTACTACAACCACCTCTGGAATAATCTTCTACCTCCAACCTATCCTACACACCAATATCAGATTAATTTTACTCAAATGCTTGTATATATAACAAGTCCCATTATTAGCAGAGAATGTACTAGTTTAAGAACAAGACATTGAATTTGGGGAAACAGAAATTTTCTCCTTGAAAGACCATCTTGAACCTCTGCCAAAGTATTCTTCATAAAGTATTCAGTGAAAATGTAAAATTGAAAATGCAAAACTGATTAACTATGTTACTCCCCCTTTTAAAGTCCTCAAGGCTCATTTTTGCTCTAAGGATATGTCTTACTTCTTTAGGCTTAGAATGCTCTTTGTTCTATGAACCCTGCCAACTTCTCCAGGCTTTTTCTCCATGCCTCCCTCAGTTTTTAAGTCATAGTCAAATTGAATTTCTGGAATAAGTCAAGCTACTTCCTCTAATTTTCACTGTACTGCTTCCTACTCTAATTCCTTACTATGTCCTAGATGGCCTTTCCTCACTGCATCCAGAGTTCTCTGTCTTCCTCAGTCTCCTCTAGATATATTGGCCATTTTTCTAGCCCAATGAGCCCTGTTTCTACCCAAGATCTTTGCCCCTGTTCTTCCTCATAATCTTTCTCTGGATATTTGTATGGCTTATTCCCTCATTTTAGTCTAGTCTCTTATCAGATGTTGCCTTTGTATGAAAGTCTTCCATTGTCACTGTATCTATTCCCCATATATTCTTTCAAACACTTACTACTACCTGATATAATTTGTTTGTCTTCCCCCATGCCACGATGCATAAAGGCAGAAAGTTTTACCTTATTTGTGCCTGATAACAGCACCTTGGATAGTATCTGGCCCATGTGGGCACTCTGCAAACATTTGTTGAGTGAATAGATGGATTCTTCATTTCTCAGCTTTGGTACTATGTCTGCTAAAAATATTACTGAATCCTACACTGTCAGAGTCCCCATAAAGTTAAGGTGTCCTGGGTTAGGTGTCCCGCTTAATTGTTTGAGTTTACCCTGTAGTAAATTTGCTACAGAGTGGACAAGTGAAGCTTAGTAACCATTTATTGAAATAATACATATAGTGAAGATCCTTTTAGATCTATTTCCTTTCAGAATTCAGAATAAATTAAGAGATCATATGAGTAACTCTTTTCAAACTTGTTATAAATATACATGGAATGCTATTAGATTCACAGATTAGCTTCTCAATGAAATAATATAAATCTTCTCAAATTAATTTTCTCCCGTTTTCTTGGGTATTGCCCATAAAATGTCCCCTCTGTATATTTCAGAGACTCCAAGTTTCTTTCTGGGGGTGGTGGGGAGTATGGATCCTTTTGAGAAACTTCTGACTCTTCTAAAAATTTTCACATGCACCCAATATACTGCTTTTGCTTTCAAGAGATCAAAACCAAATTAAGCCCCAAAGAGACTCCTATTCTATGGACCTTGGGTTAAGAATCTTATTCATATTCTTTTCTTTTTCTCTTTTCTACCAGTTTACAAACACATTCAATGTTCTTCATACTAAGCCAAAATATTAATTCCATATCAACTACTCTTTTAATCAGATGCACAGCTTTCTCTTCTTTACTACAAAGCTTTCATAGTAAACTTTTCTACTTTTATTTTCATATAACTGTTAAATCTTTGGCAATCTGGTTTCCCCATTCCTTCTGCTAAAGTCATTATGAACCTCATGACTGTCAAGCCCAACACATAGTTGTCTGTTTTCAATTCCTCCACATCTTTGAGACTGTTAAGGACCATTTTTACTATTGTTAGGCTTTGATTCTGTGTCAACACACACATTTTGTTTTTTTGGTAGTTTAGTATTTTATTTAAGTCTGTTTCTGCTTACTCTTCCTTTGTCTTATCCATGTCTAATTCCAAGGTTTTATTTTTAGTTCTCTACTGTTTCTGTATTTTTGCATGTACTGCATTAGTTTCAAATATTATTGCTTTGCAGACTATTCCCAATAGCATATATTTAGCATTGGCCTCTGTGCTATACTATAGACCCAAATTTCCTCCTGATGTCTATCAACTTATAAATGTCCTGCTGGCATATGTAACCCACAAACCTCAAATGAAACGCTGAGTACTTCCATCACAGCTTTTTCTTATTTTGTGTTTCTTAGATCACTGTTTGATAAGAAAACTTAAATTTATATTTCATTGCACCTTATTTTACTACTATATCTGATTGTCACATATTATTGATTGTTCCCCTGAAATGTCCCTGGAATGCTTTCCCTTCTATTCTATCAGTCCACTAACTGTTACAGGCCCTTATCATGTTATTGCTTATATGTGCTTTAGATTCATAACTGATGTCTTCCCTTTAATATCCTGCCACTTCAATACAAGCTCCACATTGCTCTGCCCTCTAGCCTTGCTCTCTCGACACTATCAGAGCACTCGGTATTGCTATTAAAAGACTCACTTTATTCTTCTGAATACTGCAGTTGATTACATGCACGTCTGCTTTTGCCATCAGATTATTAATTCCTCAAGGGCAGAAGTGGTATATTAGCCCCTTTTATATCCTCCATAGGGTCACCTTGACCACAGCATGCACTTAATAAATGTTTGTTATATTGAGATACGTGAGAAAAAACAACTCAGAAACATGTCATCATTGTACAAAGCTTGCTAAAATGCTATCCTCTACTGTGATATAAGAAAGTAATACATTATTGTCCCTAATTGTTGATGTTCAATATTGGCTAATATTTATTATCCTTGGTATTTAATTTTAGAATAAGTAATTGTTCAGCAGTACACTGGAAAAATTAAAAAGAACAGAAGTATATATTGACTTACTTTTCATGTAATTCAGAAATCAATGATCATTTCACTTAAATTGATCTCAGTATCTATGAGTAAGACAATGCTTTTAAGATTATTCATCTTTTTAGAACTTTCTATGTGTAAAAAGGACACAGAGGGAATTATCCTTTTCCCAGTATCATATCCAAAAGATGTAAGGGGGATTAATTCACATGCTTGAATTTTTATCATAACACTGGTTTCTGGCTAAGGTTCTGTAAACAGGTGACTTACCTTGTCAAAGTTTTTATTCTGACTTGTCTAAAACAAGTAATATGACAGAAATTTTTGACATATAGGTTATGAAAAGCTAAAAATTTGGTGTAAGAGCAAACTATTCTCTACAGATTTCCAAGCATTATCAATCAAGATGATGTAATAGAAAGACTGTAGGTCCTGGGCGCCTGGGTGGCTCAGTGGGTTAAGCCACTACCTTCAGCTCAGGTCATGATCTCAGGATCCTGGGATTGAGTCCCGCATCAGGCTCTCTGCTCAGCAGGGGGCCTGCTTCCCTTCCTCTCTCTCTGCCTGCCTCTCTGCCTGCTTGTGATCTCTCTCTACCAAATAAATAAATAAAATCTTAAAAAAAAAAAAAAAAGAAAGAAAGACTGTAGGTCCTTAGAATTAGAAAGACTTGGAACTGAATTGTGATTTTAACATGTGCCAGCTCAGAAATCTTGAGAAAAATGTCAAACTCTTGAGTTTTCTCATCTTTAAAATGGTGATAATGGCACCAGTCTTAGAATTATGAGAATAGGATAAGTCAAAGTATGACCAATAATTAAAATAAGTAAATGTTTAGTGCTCAGCATATACTGGTTCCTTCTCACTCTCTTATCTTTCAACAGAATAGAAAATAGACATAGTCAAAAATATGACCTTGGATTTAATAAAGGGTTCATTATATTCTTTTTTTTTTCAAGAATATTTGTTGATGATCTACTAGGTTCCAGGCAACATGTTGTCTTAAACAATAGAGCATAATGTGGTCAAAGGGTCAAAGGCCCCCTGTCTAGCAGTGTTGGCTCTAGTGTCACCTCTACGACTTGGTAACTATATGATCACTGGCTAGTGGCTAATGCTGTTTCTTACAGGTGATAATCATTTTAAAGATGTTAAATAGTATTAGGACTACATCTAATTTTGAGGGGGAAACATGTACTCGATTTCAATTTAAATATCCTTTATTTGAAATGCCAGCAGGTTGACCAAGTATAAATGCCTAGTAGGAGGCAAAAATAGAGGATTATAGACTACATGTTCTAGAAACAGTGGCCATATCTGTTTATTCAGTATTATATTTCCTTGTGTTCAAAGTATCTGATCAATCAGTAATAACACTGATGAAAAAAAATCTAATAGATTACTTACCATGTGCCAGAGACTAGGCAGAGAAATACTTTTATGTGTGTGCTGCTAATTGTTACTCAGAGGACATGAGCAGTGTGGGACATTTAGGATATATACTGACTAGCATTTTCAAGAGCTAAAAAAAAAAGACATCTTTTATAGGCTTAAAGTAATCCCATAATATTTAATTCCTGTTTTCTAAGAAGCAAGTCTGATGGTGTGAAGTAACAAATAGAGGGAGATAAAAGTGAATAGTAAATTCTTGATGGCTTTGAAATTATGAACGATGTTTTAAAGTTTAGATAAAACACTAGGAATAATTTCTCATTTCTGATTGGGTATCATTTCCCTTTTATCTAGTGCATGTGAAATAATTTTCCTCCATAGAATATCAGAATTTCTTGGCATTACTAGTAATTAATAATAAAATATTGTCACTGTTCATATCATTATGTTGGAATTGTATAGAATTCTAAATTCTTCATTTGGTGACAACACCCCGGTTACATATGAAGGAAAGCTCAGAGGCTACATCATTCTTTCTTTCTTCCACTCTACGAACAGAAAAAAACTCATCAGCTTTGGGGGCGTCAACATTTTTCCCCCCAAAGGATTTCTTTTTTCTCAAAGCTCTTCACTGTAAACAACTTGAGTCATCATGAGAGGGGCCAGTTGCAGGAGATTAACATTGTAAAGCTTGCACATATGTATGCAATAGCTTCACAACATCTTTACAGCACAAGTTATGATAGAGCTTTTATGTCATGTGCAGCAAATTACTGTTGTGGACACTCAATATAGATTTGATATGTGCAGTCATTCCATTTTTGGAGAGCTAAATTTTGGGTCTTATCTCAAAATCTCTCGAAATTCTAGAAAGGACGTATAATCTCCCTCCCCCTTTATTATAAACTAACTCTAAATCTGAAAACAAATATAGTAGCAGATAAAGGGCCTTTCCCACCCCCCTCTATTAACCTGGTAAGAATCTTTTAAAAATTCAGATACATGAATTTGAATAAAAGAAGGGAATCTTGAAATTGAGTTTTAACTTCAATATAATTCATTTAGAGGGAAAACTAGTAATGAAAACTTTCCAATTATCCTGTAAGATAGAGCTTCTGAGAAAATACACATTCAAATAATGATTCATTTTTTTTTCATTCATGCTACATACATTTATGGGTACTTACTATGTGTTGAGATCAAAATTATAATTATAAATTAGTTGGGCAAGGTTTGGAGGGAGAAGTATTCCAGGGAAATTGTTCAGCACTTGCAAAGTTCAGAAGTGATTGAGCATGTAACCAAGGCAGCTTTACCATGGAGAGCAGAGGGGGCGTGGGGAGCCATAAATTTAGAAAGATCAGGGGAATACAGATCCCAGAGGTTCTTATTTGTCATAGGAATGATTTTGGACATTTTTTTTGTACTTTATAAAATCATCTAAAAGTTTTAAGTGGGGCAGTAACTTGATCAGAGTTGAATTTTCAAAACATCACTTTGGCTGTGGCATGGTAAAGAGATTTTAGAAAAAAAAAAGGATAAATTATACATTATTTATTTTTAAACCCAATCAACCAAATTCATTCTTCTTATAGGCCACTTTATTAAAGCTTTAAGAACTGCTTGCCTTTATGATATCCTATATAGATTTAGGACTAACAACATACATAGGCCAGATTCTCCCCTCCCTTCCCTCACAAATATACATGCACAAACACACAAATCCACTCACCACATTTTTCTAATCTCTTTGCAAAGCTGACATATTTACTTGATGTTGTAGTTAGGTCATAAACTTTGAGCTAGTTTTTTAGTAGTGATGTTCAATTTTTGTTGATCATTTATAGGCTACACATGGTAGGCTTGCATGGAGACAAAGGTAATTCGACTCTGGGTGATACTAATTATAGTACCCAAAAAAGAATGATTACTGTGTGCCAGGCAGTGTTGTAAACACTTTACCCTGCATTAAGTTACATAATCTTTGTAACAATTTGCTAATTCCTATGTATGCATGATCTATTATGTAACTAACCTCATTGAGATAATTCCCTACATTATGTGATTCAGATTTCTGCACAGACAATCCATATCAACACAGTCCAAAAGTATGAAGTAAGCAAAATCAAACTAATGAAACTTAAAAATTCCCCCACTGCAAAAAAACAAAATGAAACAAAAACAAAAACTAAAAAACAAAAACAAAAACAAAAAACAACACAAAAAAGCCTATAAAACAAAAACCACAGTCTGATACTTTCATCACAATATGCTTTTTAAAAATGTCAGATGATTTCTTCTAACAAAACTATAGGAATGTAACAGTGTCACACTTATTCTCTGATTGGTTCTGAGTAATAGCAGTCAAAAGGTTTTACTCTGAAGTTGCTGAAGTGTAACATCAGGTAACTTAGTAAATGATTATGTCCACTTAACCAAATATATCATGCCAAGCAGAAAAGGATGTGATGAATTCATTGCCTCATGTTATTCCAGTTCAATTATACAGCTTCTGTCTTCTGGAAGGATGATCGTTTTATCTGGTGCTAAATGTCCTTCTGCCAATTAGTTTTTGACTTATCATTAGTAGTACCTAAGAAGTGCTCATTACTTAAGCAATGTAGCCTACAACTACCTTCTCGTTTTTCTTATATGACTTTCTGTGATGCAGAGAAAGAGCAGACTACTTTGGGAGACATCATTTGCAAATACAGTATCTCCATTTAGAAAACCAAAGGGATATAATCAACATCTATAAAGACATAAAGGCAGTCCACTGCCTCAACAGGGACTTGTTTGCAGCATTCTTGAATCACTGGAATTTAAGGGAGTGACAATGATTTAAAGTTTGAAATAGCAAACTTGAGACAACAACAAATATTGAAATTCCACACAATGGGCATTTCAAGTATAGAATTGCAGAGCTTCTGAGAGCTAGAATGAAAATATGGTTGTCTGAAGAATACTTTAGATAATTAATAAATGACAAATATATATGGGGCTACAAAAAGTAGAATTCCAATAGTTTTATATTGCTTTCTGCCTCCATTACTTGTGCCTTAGCCAGTATGTGGACACAGACCATTGGACTAAAAGAACTTTTTGTAGATCAAGTATGAACTAATATATTTAGTTCTACAGGGAAAACCATGGCAGGTTCTTCTTTAAAAACTTTATCTAGACTACTTTTCCTCATTTGAAATTTTTCAGAAGTGTACCTCATTCCAATTCATATTTCATAGAAACCATCCCTGACCCTACTGATCTAAGTGAGAGTCCCTCCTGTTTACTCCAGAGCATCCCATGACCCCGTCTTAATGTGCTACTCATGCTACTATTCTGCACTGGGATCTTTACTTGTTGCGGTCTTTTCCAGTAGAGTGTGATGTCCCAGAGGCAGGGAGCATGTTAATACATCCGTTCATTACACCTACCTCACCAAATGGTTTCATTAGTTGTTAAGTGATCTCACTTCTTTTTTAAAATAAAGAACTAGGTGATAAAAAATGATTCAGAAAGGTGTTTTTATTTGTCAAATTATTAAACATATTTATTTACCCACTCAAGAAATAAGCATTGACTTTGCAGATCATTGTATTGCCAGATTATTGTACATACTAAGTTACAGAAGAAAATGTTTCTTAAATTCCCTAAAATTTATGCCACTACACTAAGTACTTATTAAGAGAAACTCTGGAAAGCCTAAAGATGAGAACATGGGTTAAAACACAAAGCACATAAGATTTCCTATTCTGCCTTCCTTCATGGCCAGCAAAACTCCCAACAAACCATACAAGCAGTAAAGGTGCCATATTTATTAAGTTTCTTTAATAACATATTGACTATTAGACTGTAAAATAACTTTAAGACTTTAGAAAGGAATACAGATCATCCCAACTCTGGCTTTCTATGGTTTTTCAAATCATGAGTAGTGTTTCTTTGTTTTTTGAATCCCGTAGCTCATACTTTTTAGAACTACGTTCCTCAGAAACAGAATCACTTCATGTGGCCTCCCTGATCATGATAGAGTGTTCAAATGTACTTCTAGATCCAAAGGACATGGAAGCATTTCCAACTGTTACTTCACGTCTCCACTGAGTTCCTCCCAAGCTTGTACTGCTGCACTGCAGCTGCATTTTTATTAGTTTGAAACAGGGTAGAACCCACTGGCATTCTGTGATGGGCACACATTTTATAAAGAAGCCCTGACATCTGTTGTTCTGTGGTAAGTATAGAGCCTAGATATTTGATTATTTCTTTTAGGAGCCTCTTGTAAGAATTAGCCATCAGAATTACTGCATCTATTTTTTTTTTTAAGATTTTATTTATTTATTTATTTGACAGAGATCACAAGCAGGCAGAGAGGCAGGCAGAGAGTGAGAGAGGGAAGCAGCCTCCCTGCTGAGCAGAGAGCCGGATGTGGGGCTTGATCCCAGGACCCTACAATCATGACCTGAGCTGAAGGCAGAGGCTTTAACCCACTGAGCCACCCAGGCGCCCCAGAATTACTGCATCTATTAACCTCTCTCATTTGTGTTCATGTAGAAGAATCTCTTTAGTAGAATATACCCTCATTTATGTTTTAAGGTAGGAGCATCGGTTCATAAGCAACATGTTTGTAGTAACAGATGGGTGCAGAAGGATTAAAGGACATTTGAGACACAATAAAATCAATGTTTTCATGTACAGATGCTTTTAAATTATAATTACTCTTAAGATTATTTCAATAACTATAAATAAACATTTAAAAATATATGTAGTTACATAAAATTTTATTATACATTTATCATATATATTTAATAAGAACTTTTTTCTTCTAGCTGATTCAATACTTTAAAAAAAATTTTTAAATTTTTTAATAAACATATAATGGATTATTAGCCCCAGGAGTACAGGTCTGTGAATCGCCAGGTTTACATACTTTTACAGCACTTACCATAGGACATACCCTCACCAATGTCCATAACCCCACCACACTCTGATTCAATACTTTTAAAACACTGCTGAAATTCCACAAAATGCAGCTGATACTAGATAACACAACTTTTGATCCATATTTGTAAAAAAAAAAAATAGCTGAAAATTTTACTGGAAAAATTGAGACTATGAGTTTAAAATTAGCATACTTTGGAATAAATATTTATGTATAAAATAATTTCATATATATTATTTACAATAGACTCTTGGTTCCTATAAATATTTTTCTCAATAGATATTAAATGGATCTTGAATGTATTCACACTTGCACAAATGATACAAAATGAGATTACAGCATAGTGTACTTTATTTTATTTAAATTATAGCTGCAAGTAATAAAACTCAGTCACTGGAAAGAGTAATACATGCTATTCCGAATGATCTTTGCTATGTGTCTGAACATGCCTGGTAGCGACTAGGTAAGGTAAGAATCACAACTTTGGAATATATGAACAGAAGAACAAATGGCAAGGTAGTGATTGACAAACCTCTGCTCTGTTTAGGTTTGTGAAATAAATTAAAAAGAGAAATTTGAAGTATCTATTGATTCCTTGGTTTCTAAGTGACAGCTCTTGTATGCAGTGATTTTGTTGTGGTTCGGAACAACCTGGACCTCAGAAGCATAATCCATTTATTGAAGGGTACTTGAAGAAGGGAGATAAAACTTTATCTGTAACTGTACCTTTCTTCACAAGGAAAGATGAAAGGTACACTCAAAAGTGGCTTTTCTTTTTCTTGAATATTGCAATTTGAACAGAATTAGAAGAGGCTGTGATTCCAAATAAAGCTATGTAAGGATTTAAGGTATAAGAGAGGAAGTTGAGGGAAAAGAAATTTCTAAGTTGTTTCTGATGATGTTTGAAAGTTATCTGAATGCTAGAGTATAAAAAACAGGTTAAGTAAATTAATTTTAAAGGTAAATGATTCCTTAACCAAATATGATATGTCACTACTTTTTCATATTTTTTAGGATTTCTATATTTATATACTTGGGGAGTATTTTTAAAATAAATTATAAGATTAAGATCCTTGGAGTTTTTAATGTACACACAATCTTGCAAATTCATTTGAGTTAAAGAAAAAGTATAGTGCATTTGGGCCAGTTCAGTGTATTTTGAATCCCAATAAAAGGAAAGAACGTGGGCTTTTTATTTAGGACAGGATCCAATTCCGTCTCTACCCAACTAGTTTGGGTACATGAGCAAAGTACATTAGCAAAGTACTTAATCATTTTGGATCCCTCTAGCTGCAAAATATAATTAATAAAATCAACCTCATAAAGTTTTTGTCAGTTACAGTATTAAGCTCAATGCTTGAAATATAGCAAGTGCTTCAGTAAGTGGTAGAGTAAGAAATTAGGAAAATGTTCATTTAAATAGAAAAGAAAACCCTACAAATACTTGTTATTTTTCCCAATAATCAGGGCACACTGTCATACTTTTCCGTTAAGTTGACAAGTGATAGATAAATTACATGGAATGTCAATTGGTTTCCTTTAATCACTGGATACCGGGTAGAATACAGTATATACAACGTTCAACAGCAAATCTTTCTGTGGCATTATCTCCCTGGTCCTCTGTTACAACGACCTGAGAGTAGAGTCCATGTTCTTTTCGATGGACATTTTTATTGAAATCACTGATCTACTTAATTTTTCTCTCTTTAGTCAGGAAAGGCTTTGGGGTGCAGATGAATTTTCATAAGAATTTTAAAATATCAGCTAAATAGTCCAAAGAAAGGAGGCCTTTTAACACATTTAAGCTGAAAAATTATTAAAAAAAAATTGAAGCAGGCCATATAGATAGAAGAAGGAACACAATTATGAAGTATAAGATAGGATATGCAGAATAAATTTCAGAATAATTTCATAAGTCCAGGATTTTTATATGTGAATATCAACATTTCATCAACAGCAGACTCTTGCTTATCAATGAAATATGAAACATGGCAGCATTTTTAATAGACGATTATCTCTGACAGAGCCTGCTACAGAATGTAGGAGTTTTTTTCCGCTTGTTTGACTTATACCTTTGGTTTTCTAATTTAATTATTAATGAAGTTGTCAATCAGCAGTGGTTTCAGTAAGGTAAAGAACTGATCAGTGAACATTTGATATCGTATTTAACACGGGTCAGCAAATGTAGATAATACATGCATCTCTACAACAGCTGCCAATTTCCATAGATCTGAGCTCTGTCCAGGGGCTGATTATCTTCTCTGACCATGTAACTACTCAACTTCACCTAAACTCTTTGGTTTCCCATGACAATGCCTTCACTGCAAGAGTCTTAATATCAATCTTATTTCTCCTTGAAATGAAATAATTTCGATAAAATAAGAATAAAATGCAACGACACATTTCATTCATTACCATTGAAACCACCATTTTTCAAGACCCAGGCACTGTGCTTGCTATGCAGGTGCAGCTATGGAGAGAGACATGCCCTATTGGTCTATAGGCAGTAGCATTCAATAGAGCGAAGACAGAGTTCAAGGATGCATAAGAGATTACAAAGTACAAAACAAATTTATAATTAGTGCTAGATAAATGACTTCTGTTGTTGGTTATCAAGTTTATTTAACCAGTAATTTAGCAAAAAAAATTTTTTTCAAGAAGTTGATGAACTTTTTACTCTAATAGCTTTCACAATCCTGGGCAACAAAGTCCTTTAAGGTGTCTGTCATTAAAACACAAGATCAAAAATCCTCCAACTTTCTTAATTGGTAAACTCTGATGCTAAGGTAATGTTCTACCTCCATTTTCTAGCATTATTATTTTTCTCCATGAAAATGGAAAGGGAACTCCCCATAATAGATAAACTTTGATTAAGATGCTAATCTGTATTTTCCCAGAGTTTCTCGATTATTCATTACTAATCAATCTACTGACTATAGAAGATCAGATCTCAATAAGCACCATAATCTTACAACGGCTCTTAAAACATGGAACCTATGTATAAGTGTCCTCCCAGCCATTAATTTTAATATTTTTCTTTTGATGAATGGTTTAAAATGTTTGCCACCGTTGTTTCAGATATTTAATATACATCCTTTAAAAACATGAAGGCTTCCTGGAGTTTTCCTTCCAGCAAAGGGAGGGAGAGGAACATTACTCACCTAATCTTCAATGCATTTTGAGATGAAATAATAAAATAAGCTATTATTATCCAATTTTACAGATAAGAAAAAAAATAAAACTGAGGCTCAGAGAAATTAAATAAATTGCCCATCATGGAGGAGGAGTCAGGATTCAAACTCAGTCACTGTGCCTCCAGTTTCTTTGACTATACTTTATATTTATACATTATGTTGAATTGTTCCAAATATTTCCCAGAATGCTATTTCACTTGTGTGACATATTTATTAAAAACACATATACACTACTATAGTCACTTCATCAATGTTAGCACTCCGTTGTTACTAAGGTACTCCCTCTCAAATCACTATATAGTATGAACTCATTATCAAGTAAAACAACTTCATTTCATCATAATGTTTCATATTATAGAAGTTTCCATCCTTACCCACACATCCTGGCCTCTTACACTACCCCAACCTATATTTACCATCACATTTTCATGCCAAGAAAAATATTAAACTATGAATTTGACCTTAAAATTTTGAAAAGGAAAATACAATTGATCTGCTAGATGACCATTGAGCAAAAGGCACTGTATTTAAGTGTTTCTCTCTCTCACACACATACACTTCACACACACACACACCAATACAAACACACACACAATATCTTGGCAGAAAATAAAATGCATAGAACTGTTAGATAAAAGATAAGATAAAAGATTGTTTTCTTCCTGTTTTCCTGGTCATTATTAAGGTGCAGTTCAAGGATACCAACTAAACCGCTCCATGACAAATAAGCATTTATTTTTCCTTGAGGTCCTACCTTTATTATCCCACTCAAAATATACTGACAAAACCTGAATGGTGTGTTTGAAAATTAATCAACTAACGTTTTTTCTCATCTCCTGGATTCTGATTCCGCTGATCATCTAGACACTACTTCAGTATAACATATTGTATAACAGCTGGCTGAGACTAAATGGGACTTTTGAATTATTCTTAAACTCTTAAAAAGTATGCCTTACTCTCTTAAGGTATTTCAAAATATCTTAGAATCTCTGTTTAACTGTCACTTTAAATTGAAACAGCATTTGATGATATCAAGAAATATTGCTTTTACAGGAGAAAGGATAAAAAAAGTAGAAATGGGAAATTATAAATTTGAAAAGAAATCTCAAAAGCATATGAACTCAGCATATGCATTCACACAGTTTTCCCCATCTTCAAGGTTCAGATAAAGATTTTAATTAGCTCCCTTGAAAACTGTTAACACTAAAATAAAAATTCCATCATCACTTCCTTTTTCACATAGTACTCAGGATACCATGCCCCAAAATAGAATTTAAAATTCCTGATTAACACTGCAATAAAAGAGTAGAGAAATACAACACAGGCAATGCTGCATTAGTTTAAGTACACTTTAGTAAATGGGCCTTTAACATTTAATGTGCATTATTATACACATATAGATGAGTTACATCTTTTATTCTTCCTGCACATGGTAGGATTTAATAAAATCCCAAATGAAAAAATACATATTTAAAGTTATTTATAATAACAAACATGCCATTATTTTTAAAAATGTTCTAGGGTAATTATCATGAGAATAAAAAACTGATGAAATGAAACTGGGTTCAATATTAAGAGGATATTTACATATATTACCCTCTCTATCTTTCTCTCCACAAGTATATCTATATATCTTTTCATGTATGTTCCTGCCATAATGAAAGGTATGCAGGGTCTAAGGGCATTTTTAAGTCTGTCATTCATTATCTTTTAATTACTTTGATAATTATAGCTTCAAATATAAAATTTATGTTCAATTAATAAGTCAAAAGAAAAACTTCTTTATCAAATGCATGCTCATTTAAATTAGAGTACACAAATAATGGAAGATAATGTTTGATTTAATTCTGAAACTGTAATTTGCAGCAGACTTATTTTCATGGTCAAGGTGACTTCTGGATACAGTGAGTGAATCCTTACAGAGAACTGTACCGAAGAGAAAACAACATGTGTCAACCCTGTGGGTGGAGGTGACATGCAATTTAAAATGTCTAATTACACATTTCACCTTAGCTAAACATCCTGAAAGATGACATGATCTAACTGCAGATTAATGCATTTATTTCTCTAAGGCCACAAATGAAGTAGCTGGAGGAAACATTTCTCTGATTCTCTAAGCAGCCCAAGAATCTTTGCCATGTAAGTTTGAGTAATTGTCCTGCATATCACAGACCCTAAAACATGACTAAAATATCAGTGGACTTCAAAACATCATTAAGGATTGTTTTTAAATTTGAAGAGGTATAAAAATAATCTCTAAGGGCCCAAGCTAACTAGGCTAGACCTAATGGAAAACTGGATACATAGTCTTCCGATCTCTCCTGTGTATTCCCTACTTCCTATGCTCCCTCTCCATGCCCTACCTTCTTTTCTTCTTGATTCTTCCATGAAAAATTGCAAAAGCCTTTTCCCACTGGCAAAGCTAATTTGTGTTTTCTTCACCTCGTACTGTGGACTGAATTTTCGAATCTCACTGAAACTTGTGTTTGCTGGATGCCTAAATTCTTTCAGGCATTGCTTCTGGTATATTATGCAGTTTGCATAATTTCTCAGCCCAACACTTCAGCTCTCTCTAGACTTGGGGACATTTTAGAATTTGATGATGATACCGTGTACATATCTTCAGTCTATCCATAAATGCTCTATTTCTTAATATACCATACACTGTGCCAGAAATGAAAAGATGAAGAAACTCCATTTAAGTACCCCTGGAGTTATACCAAACACGTCTACTGGGTATAAGAGAAGCACATGACCAACATGTGCTCTGAGAAGGGGATGCCCATTTTGAGGTTGCTCTTACAGATTGAATGTTTCCCCGAATTCCTATTTTGAATTCTTCCTCGTCACTGAGTTTCCACCCTCATGGATGGACTTAGTGCCCTTACAAAAGAGACACCAGGGAACTCTCTGGTCCCATCCACCATGAGAGGACACAGTAAGAAGGGTGTCCATCTGGCAAGTTGTTATGGCAACCCAAATGAACGAAGAGAGTGGTGGAATCTGAAATTGATACTATAAATACATGATCAGTTTCAGCTCTTCTCTATTTTCACACTTTACTCTTTTTCTAACTTTCTCCAGCCTTCCAATGATCTAGGCTCGAATCCTTCATTCGTGCATGAATTCCTGCCACCAGTCTTTATCCTGCCTCCCCTATGTGGTTAAAGGTTGAGGGTCCAGTGATGAAGACAAGACTTATTCTTTCAGGCAGCCTATGGGGTGAAGTAAATGAAATAACAATTTAATTGCCGTTATTAAGTGCTAAGCATGTCAGGTAAAAAAAAAAATTCTGTCCTCGTGGTTTTATTATTTAAGATTAAACGTTCATTCTATTTTCTTTGTTTTTAATAGATTATGAAAAAATAGCTCAGGGTATAGAATGTGATCCAAGAAATTTATGTCATCTAAGGGAATACCACGAATGCTGCTATTTTCACAGGAGGATGTACTATGTCAACCAAAGCAATCTCATATAGCAATGGCCGTTTTAAGAGACCAGAATCTACACAGTGTTCATGAAGCCGCTGATTAAATTTTGCCCTGTTAAAAAAACAAAGACAAAAGCAAAAACAAAAAAACAACAAAGTGTAGGAGTAAAATGATTTTATGAGGTCAAAACGTGATAAAACTGTAGTCTAGAAATATTTCAGGATTACTAATAAATTAATAGTGACAACAGTGCTTTTTGGTATAACTACTATACAGTATTCATTTGAACAAAGTATGAGTCATGGTATCCTTACAGTGCATGCTGAATTTGAAACAAATTGCAGCTATAATTTATAGTACCATAGAACCTAAGACAGAGGCACATGTAGTCCAGGCTCTTTAAATATTCTATAAATAATAGCTCAGAGAGGCACAGTTGACAATGAGCAGGGGCTGGATGATGAATCATCAAGTAGTTTAAGTAAAACCCTGCCTGATTAAATGCTTTGTTTTTAAACCACCTGCATCAGTGTCTGCTGTAGCAGGACAGATCAAATTGTTCTCGGTTTTATTTTTCAAAAAGCAGACGGGCTTACAAATGATAAGCTTTATTATATTATGAAACTGATGCCAAATTGAAGTGCTGAGCATTGTGTAACTCCAATTATCTACATTTTGGCCCCGGATTTACTGCCAAGCAATGTTAAAGATACGGCCAACGTAAATGATCAAGCGGCTCATGGCTTTGGGTTGTGTGTCCATAATTTCATTTCGGTCTTTGTGGTCTGGAGAATTCATTTCTCCATCCTGCACTTCGGGAGTCTTTTTTGTTTATCCCACCAACCAGTTACCAGATGCTGTATCAACGAAGCTAATTAGTGGCGTCTCCTTCGAAAGCTGGTGCTTGCTGAGCATGGTCATTAGAACAGGCAGAAGTGCGGAGGCTAGAGACATCCTGAATGACACAGAAACTCCAGCAAATGTTCTAGGAGCCAGATCACTAGGAGCTGCAAGGCGGTGATGACTAGGCTGCAGCAAAAAATCCACTCAGGTGAACCAAAAATCTGGTGGAATGTAGGTTAACTAACTTGTTCGGTGTATTAACATAACATAGACTGAGTCTTATTTTAATGTTAACACATTTTATTTGTTTATAAAGTTATAAACTGACATTACATAGTAAATGATATCTCTTAAACTAGGAGTATCCTAATTGCTTATGATTTGTATACTGTTAATATACAAATCTCATATATCAATGTCTTCATGTATTAGGACCCCAAATTATCACCAGACTGCCATTTTACCTTATATCATATTTGTACCAATTCCTTTCTCATATACCTTTTCTATGACATTGGTAGCTCCTTGAGGACATGAACTTTATTTCTAATTCATTCTTATATCTTTAGGCTTCAGCATAAATCTGGTAAATTATTGTTTAATAAGTTTTTGCATAATAAGCAAAAGAGGGAAGCTCCTAGTCCCTCCATAGGTAATGAGCAGATGCTGAGAATGTCTATCAAAAAGAAGAATCTTTGCTTTGTAAAAAATAAATGTGAGGCTTTATTATAATAAGAGGGGGAATGGTTATACTGAACTAGGGCAGAGTTCATCCATATACTGAGCGTCTGAATGTGACTATTATTCTAAAAGGATATATTCCATGTTTACATAGAGGATTTTCTCATTTCCCATTTGAAGTAACCATCCCCAAAATAAGATAAAAATGTATTGGCTTTATCTTTTGATGTCCATGGGTGGTATTGCCTTTTTTTTTTTTAAATTTGTTTTGAGTTTTTATTTAAATTCTAGTTAGTTAACATATAGCATGATATTGGTTTCAAGAGAAGAATTTAGTGATTCATCACTTACATACAACATCCAGCGCTCATCACAAGGGCCCTCCTTAATGTCTCTCATCCCACCCACCTCCCATTCAGCAACCTTCAGTTTGTTCTCTATCATTTTGAGTTTCTTGGGGCGCCTGAATGGCTCAGTCAGTTAAGCTTCCAACTCTTGATTTTGGTTCAGGTCATGATCTCAGAGTCATGGGATCGAGCTCCAGGCTGGGCTCCCTGCTCAGCAGGGAATCTGCTTGAGATTCTTTCCCTCTGCCTCTCCTTCCACACACTCTCTAAAATAAATATATCTTAAAAAAATAAAATAAAATAAAATAAAATAAAATAAAATAAAATAAAATAAAAGGCTCCTTCTAGCTTCTCTGTCGCGGCCAGCATGACAGCCTGACCAGGGTCGAGAGGGTAAGAGGACGGTGAGACGAAGACGAGATGTAAAGAGATGGGGACAGGAGGGACACAGTGGATGATGTCCAAGCAGTGCCAACTTTATTACAAAGTGTGCACGATTATATAGAAAGCACAAACACCTAGGGGAGACTAACTGCCTGCCGCATACCAAAAATATTTTCTCCAGGCTCCTGTTTACCAGGTCCCTTAGGTTAAACACTCAGACATCCTGACGCCAGCATGTTGCTTACTTATAGATAAGTTCCCTATTGATGAAGGGACTGAAAAAGGGCGCCCGATGCATTTTATGGCCCATGCAAGAACAGCAAGGTCCAGGCATGGATTTAAGACTTAGGCCTGTATTGTCCTGTTCTTGATAAACCCCAATGGGCAGTCACATAGGTGATCATGAGACTCATAGCACAGACCCTTTCTCAGCGCTACTCAACCTTTTCATTGCTGAGGTTGCTTAACCGCTTAATGTCAGGCAGGCACAAGTCAGGGCCTGGTTTGGCTCATATCTCAAGCTTCTGCGTGGCTTCCCACATTTCTCTTCTTCTCCTTCTCTCTTCTGTTTATCAGTTTTGTTTGTTAAATTCCACAGAAGTGAGATAATACAGTATTTGTCTTTCCCTGACTTAATCTGCTCAGCATAATACTCTCTAGCTCCATCCATGTCATCAGAAATGGCAAGAGCTCATTCTTTTGATGGCTGAGTAATATTCCATTGCGTATACATCACATCTTTATCCATTCATTACTTGATGGATATTTGGTCTCTTTCCATAGTTTGGCTATTGTTGATAATGCTGCTATAAACACTGAGATTCACATACCCCTTTGAGTCAGTATTCTTGTATCTTTTGGTTAAATATTTAGTAGTGCATTTGTTGGGTTGTACGCTGTTTCTATTTTTACCTTTTTGAGGAACATCCATATTATTCTCCAGAGTGGTTGCACCAGTTTGCATTCCCACAAATACTGTAAGAGTAACACTGTACAGCCATAGCAAGAATAAGGACTATTTGAAACATAACTGGTTTGAAATATTAGTTTTGTCATTTACTAGCTATGTGCCTTTCCATAAGCTTTTTTTTTTTGATTCATCAAATATTTTATTCTTAAATTTATATCTCCTTTGTGAAGTAAATGAAACTGTTTATATATATATATTTTTTAATTTTTTATTTTTTATAAACATATATTTTTATCCCCAGGGGTACAGGTCTGTGAATCACCAGGTTTACACACTTCACACCACTCAGCAAAGCACATACCCTCCCCAATGTCCATAAGCTTTTTAACCTCCCTGAAACATGTTGTTCTACCCTGGAAAATGATGCTCAAGACTTGTACAGCCAAAGGTGGCTGTGATTACATGAACTACTATGTGAAAAAGTGCCTGGCACTTTGTATATACACCACCAAAACTAGTCCCAACTGATCACTGGGACTTATTAGAAACTGTGTCAAAATATTAATTTCACTAGAAATATGTATATTTCATGGTTGTTTATATTATCATAATAATTTACGTAGAAAGGGATTGCTCTGTGAGTCCTGATACATCCATTTAATGAAACAGGATAGTGACAAAAATTATACAGTAGGCTCATATGTAAAAATACATTATATCTTACATGACTGAGTGAAAACATAGTCTGTAGTAATATTATAGCTATTGCATATAATATATAACTATATATATCACCAAAAATCTGAAAAGATCCATTCCAAACTGACAGTTACTTTTTAGGGATATTTTTGTTTTTGAAAATATTTTTGAGAATTATGATGTAACTGAAAAATGCTAAAACACAAATTTTGAAAAAAAATCTTATTCTGCTGCTCTGTACAAACATTGCTTATAGTATTCTTTTATACTGCTGTGTTCCTATTAAATTAGAAGGCAATTCATATCCCAAAGGTTTTTATAGTTTAGATAATTTAATGTAACTTAGGATGCCCTTTGTCCCTTGTTTCTCCTTTCCAGCTAATGAGAGGGAACCACTGTACTACTTCTAACTCCTCTGCTTTTTTCCCTATCATTTCTTTTCAATGTGAGGCATGTGCCAAAAAGATATTTGAGAGTGTGCTGTATTTTCTTATTCAGAAATGAATTTCTCTTACTTGGTTCCTTTTATAGGAACTTATTTCTGCTATTTTCCATCTTAGACATTTTCTCTAGCAAGGACTCAGAAACACCTGTCATTGTAGTCAATCTCTAGAACACAGTCACTTAAAAGTAAATTTTATATATATATATATTTTTTGTAAGATTTTATTTATTTATTTGATAGAGAGAGAGAGATCACAAGTAGGCAGAGAGGCAGGCAGAGACAGAGAGGGAAGCAGGCTCCCTGCTGAGCAGAGAGCCAGATGTTAGGCTCAGTTCTAGGACCCTGAAATCATGACGTGAGCCAAAGGCAAAGGCTTATTAACCCACTGAGCCACCCAGGCACCCCTTAAAAGTGAATTATAAATGAAATGGTGTTGTGATTGAAGTCTCTCAAACTGGGTATTGTTTCAGGTTTATAAAACTAAAAAAAAAAAAAAAAACAACAAAACAAAACAAAACAAAACAAAAAACTAACCATAGTATTTTGTGACAATTCAAACCTTCTAAACTCATTTGGAACTATCTTAAAACCAGTGAACACATTTTACCCATGATCATAGCTCTGCAGATGTTGGCTGAAGTTATTTTATGAAAATAAACATTATTTCACAGGTATTTTTAATGTAGATGTTCTGACAATTCATAAAAATATGGTTTTCAGGGCGCCTCGGTGGCTCAGTGCGTTAAAGCCTCTGCCTTCAGCTCTGGTCATGATCCCAGGGTCCTGAGATCAAGTCCTGGATTGCTGTCAGGCTCTGTTCAGTGGGGAGCCTGCTTCCTCCTCTCTGTCTCTGCCTGCTTCTCTGCCTACTTGTGATCTCTATCAAATAAATAAATAAAATCTTTTAAAAAATATGGTTTTCAATATTTCTTCAAGCATTCCGTGGCAAGTCCATATTTCCAAAGTGTCTTCTAAAGTAAAATGATTAAGACATTCTAATTTTTTTTGGTTTATAGTTCTAAAAATGACTCTTCCCTTATTAGCCTAAGGGTGAAGGATGTCTTTAATATTACTGTAATCCTTGGTTTGGAGAAAGACAGAGGTGGACTTATTTAAGAACCTGGAATTTGACAAATGATGTATTATAATGTGAAGGATGTTGCTTTTGACTACAGGAAAAGGGATTTGAACTTAAGGTACTTAAGAAACCAGAAATGGAGATAGTAATATCAGTGTATACTATGAAAGTATCTCTCTGTGGACACCAAGCAAGTATTTATCTCTATTTTGGCATAGTGAGCATGAAGGAAATGGATACTACTTAAAATGCTAAAATGTTCAGTCTGATTTAAGATGCTCATATGTCTGTGATAAGATGAAAGGAAAATGAATTCTTGACCAGATTAGAATCTTGAGGAAACTGTCTGTCAAATACTACTTGCCATGACTTGGGTTGATTAAATTCATATAATCCTATATACACATGAATATAATGCATGCAAATTTTACCCCATGAAGCCTAAATTAATAAACAGAATAAATATGGCTTCATTTTATAGCATTGTACAGAAGAAACAAAATGACCAGCAATCGGCATATATTATAACTGTAGAATGTGTATCATTAATAACAGTATATTTTCATTAAAATGTGGGTTATGAACTGTGCTAAATACTGTGAACGTCCTTAATTTTCTGTCACGGTATATTATAAAAATTTTAAAAGGCAGTAATTAACCTGACATAAGTGTTTCTTACAAGCCAGCTGTTAATTTCTAGATGAAATAATACATTTTCTAAATTATATTTTGATTAGGAGTAAAGATAGCAATATGACTAAATAAGAAAATTAAATATGTCATTAATTGTAGAAAATTTTGTTCCATGACTAATTCCCTCATTTTGAGAGCATTTAATATATTGAGCTATAGTAATAGTGACTTTAAAAAATTATTTGAGAAATGGTGCTTTCTTTCCTCCTACTTAAATGGTCAAAGTAATAATCTATGGGATGCTTCATGTTTTATATATGTGTTTTTTTCAATCACTACTGTTAATGAGTTTAAATATATATATATCTATGCTTCCTTAAAAAGCTATGAGAAAAAATGAACTTGGCAATTTATAGCTGGTATTTCAAAAATATTACTAGACTCTAGGGATATTTCATTAGATTAACATAAGATGTTAAGATTTTAAGATATTGGTTTATATGAAAAACCTAACCAAATTTATTTTTCTTCCAATCAGACAGAGTCACAATTTCTTTCAATTCAGTTGCATTTTAGAGTACCTCTTGCAACAGGCCCACACTTTTCTAGACCAAGGAAAAGAACTCAAGGAGTCCCATAAAGAACAACAATAATTTGAATAAAACATAAGTAACATACAAAATCTCTGTCATCCTACAATGTTACACTAGCTCTTCTGATCTTGGGGTGGTCTGTTGGCACTAAGAGTATCACCAGCCTGAACAACAGTAATTTCAGTACATACTTAAAAATTTTAATCTCTTAGTAGTCATTTTCTTTTAAGTGGATGTTTTTCTTTGCTGGTTTCTGTCAAACTTTTGTCAGGCACTCTTCCGTTTGGTTGAATCTGACAGCCTATAGGAAGAGTCCCTGACTCTAACCTAAATTGTTTGGCTTGTCTCATAGAAGAGTCCATACTCACCACCCACTGGGTTTCTAATTCCATGTCATGATGTATAATCTAGCCTAAATACGAGTGACATTTCTTTTAAGAAAAGGGCTTACCACTGAAATATTGCCAGTACAAGATGGGCCTCCTCTTGCCCCTCTACCTTTGCACATACCTTCCCTTTGCCCAGTTGTGCCCAAAAGAGAGGCTACAGAACTTGGCAGTACACAAGGACATCACCATTTAAAGCATCTTCTTGAGGGTTAATTCTTCTATGCATAACAATCCTGCTATTTGCCAAGGAGAATTAGGAAGGACCAAGCCAGTGGGGAAAAGTAGCTCCAAATGTTTCAGGCATAATTAAATCAAAACAAGAAGCAACAGGGACGCCTGAGTGGCTCAGTGGGTTAAGCCTCTGCCTTCGGCTCAGGTCATGGTCTCAGGGTCCTGGGATCAAGCCCCGCATCGGGCTCTCTGCTCGGTGGGGAGCCTGCTTCTCCCTCTCTCTCTGCCTGCCTCTCTGCCTCCTTGTGGCCTCTCTCTCTGTCAAATAAATGAATAAAAAAACAAAACAAAACAAAAACAACAACAAAAAAACAAAAACAAGAAGCAACAACTGAAAAAAACACCAGAAAAACTTAGGTGGTACTCTATCACTATATATATATATATAGTTTTTATTTATTTATTTGACAGAGAGAGATATCACAAGTAGGTGGAGAGGCAGGCAGAGAGAGGAGGAAGCAGGCTCTCCATGGAGCAGAGAGCCCAATGCAGGTCTCGATCCCAGGACCCCGGGACCATGACCCGAGCCGAAGGCAGAGGCTTTAACCCTCTGAGCCACCCAGGTGTCCCCTCTATCACAATATTTTAAGAAACCATTGTTAATGAATGACATTAAACATTTTGGAAAACAAAATTTTTAAAGTTGTTTTTGAAAATAGATCTAAAATAATTCTCATATCCTTTATGCTAACAATACTTAGTAACTATGTACTGCATTCTGATCAAATTCAGTACTTTTTGTTTGGTCACTATAAAGCTGAGCTATTTTAGCTAAAAATGTATTTCTTTTTTTTTTTTTAAAGATTTTATTTATTTATTTATTTGACAGAGAGATCACAAGTAGGCAGAGAGGCAGGCAGAGAGAGAGAGAGAGAAGAGGAAGCAGGCTCCCTGCTGAGCAGAGAGCCCGATGCGGGACTCGATCCCAGGACCCTGAGATCATGACCTGAGCCGAAGGCAGTGGTTTAACCCACTGAGCCACCCAGGCGCCCCTAAAAATGTATTTCTCACTGGCCTTCCAACTTGGTGAGTTAATATATAGCGAAACAAACATTATTACATATTTCGTGTAAGATGTTATAAGCACTAAAAAGTCACTGAGTGAAGTGGTTTTCAGAGTAGTTCTGGTTTTATAAATATAGGCTTTTATCCATTAAGTGTTACTGGAAAGTGACTTCCTTGGGGGTAGGAAATTTGCTTTTTTTGTTTTTTGCTATATCTCGAGTTAAGAGATGGCTGGCATATATCAGATACCCTTGAATTCTTAGGAAATGACAATGTGTTTCCTTCCCTTCTTGTCAGAGAGATGATCTTTTAGCAAAACACTTTTTCGGATTTTAATATTTTTAAAGGATATTTTACTGAAATAAAAATAAAAGGGCTCTATATTAGGATT
The DNA here is from genome assembly GCF_964662115.1 of Mustela nivalis. Classification (NCBI taxonomy): domain Eukaryota; kingdom Metazoa; phylum Chordata; class Mammalia; order Carnivora; family Mustelidae; genus Mustela; species Mustela nivalis. Next base: position 38,872,539 of record NC_139026.1, read on the forward strand.
TTTGTATATAAAGTCTTCGGCTAACAATAAAAATGGTTCAGACTTTTTTCTTTCGACAGTCTTAAGTACGGTGGTGACATTAAAAAGGAAACCACATATTTTCAATCAGATTTTTTTTTATCCCTCGTCGGATTTTTCTCCTCTGAGGAAAAGAATTATTAGAAAAGTAATAAAGCCAAGAAGGGCCACCTTCCATTTTAGGTAGGACATGGGAGGCATGATGGTTCTGGGGGATAGACAGGAAATGTAATAAGGGCAGAGTTAGCACAATTATCTATCCTTTACTCTTCTGATACAAACAGAACTGATTTCCCATTAATAGTGTTAGATTTGTATCTGTGACTTACACTGCTAAAACCCACATTAGTGAAGCACAACACTAATGTGACTAAATTAACACCAAAGACTGATGATTCCATGACTGTTTCATATAAGCACTGCTGATATCATTTCCTGAACAGAGAAGAGGGGTTTGACTTAGTAACATTTGCCTGAGCATGTCAGTGAATAACCAGAAATTGGGCAATCTTACAGATTCTACAATCCTACATAATATACATAATTTAGGAAATAGTCCCTTATTTATTCTGAAACAAATCCAACAGCTGAATTGTTCTATTTCTAAATTCCTTTCTGTTCCACACATATCTGTGGCTATGCCCTGTTTTTAAATTGCTTTACTATGATACTGTCAAGAAATGAGAACTAATGTGGTAGTCAGGTGACTTGTCATTTTTCATGCATGTGTTTCCAAACTCTGGTGTATAAAAACAGAAATTGCTCTGAAAATTTTATCAGGACTTTGAGTACAAAGTTTTGAATGCTTTATTAGGTCTCAAATCTGAGGGAATAAGACTTCTGCATATTGATATTAATCATCAGAAACTATATTAAGTGAGGGCTATACTGGCAGCATGTACATGTTTATTAAAATAAAATTTTAGCCAAAAAAGAACAAGTTTTCCAAAATTGCATTGCTTTTTAAGTTATTTGAGAGAGAAAGAACGCACATGCACACAAAGGAGCAGAGTGAGATGGAGAGGGGCAGGCCGACCCCAGGCTGAGAATAGAGACTGACCGCAGGGCTCAATCCCATGACCCTGGGAAGTTGGATGCTTAACCAAATGAACCACCCAGGCACCCCCCAAAATTACATTAAAGAAATTATCAAAAACTGAGCTAAATAAGGTAAGCTGATTGTAAGTAAGGTAAAGTTCTGTTTTAAATCCATTAATTTTATTTCCTTTTTGCATTTAATACAAATTAACCTCATTTCACTCACATTTTGTTCACAGTAATCTTTTATCTATTGCCGTAAAGAAAATAACCTATCTTTTGACCAGTTCTTTAAAGGGGTTTTCATCAGTTGAATTTTTTTTGTTGAATTTTTATTGTTATATTGGCATTCTGAACTCCTAAGATAAGCCTAAAGTCAAGTCCATTAACAAATATTAGATGAAACACACATCAAATTAAAGTCCTGGGGCTGAATGAGTAGCTTATTTTCATTTTTTAAATCAAAACTGTTGCTTTGGTCACTTAGCAAACCATAAGTGATTCTTAATCTCACAAAACAAACTGAGGGTTGCTGGGGGGAGGGGGTTTGGGAGAAGGGGGTGGGATTATGGACATTGGGGAGGGTATGTGCTTGGGTGAGTGCTGTGAAGTGTGTAAACCTGGTGATTCACAGACCTGTACCCCTGGGGATAAAAATATGTTTATAAAAAAACAAAACTGTTGCTTGTAGTAACTAATTTGTTAAAAATATTTCTATCTTTTGCTTAGTCTTTAACTCTAGGGAAAAGCCAAATGAAATTAATCTATTTAATGCCTAACGCAATCATTCCTGTACTACACATAGAAGGTGGGGGTGAGGTCAAGGATGGTATTTGTTGAGATTACCATTAAAAAGAAAAACTGTCCTCTGAGCATAGGCTGCATTTGGATTACTCTGAAAATTAAGCGTTTTTTAGAGATTAAAATTCTAATATCTTTGTAAAAACTAATTTATTCACTGTTGCTTATCAAGGCATAAATCCAAAAAGATATGAGCTTCTGAAAGATCTATTTTCCCATGTTTATAAGATATCATCATTGAAAAAAATCGATAATTATGCAAAATTTACAACTCTAGGCAACCAGTGTACCAGCAAGAAGTTTGAACTTTATAATAAATTATACATTTTAACAAAATAAACCATGTGATGGGACTTTGTTAATGGTGAACAACAAAGTCATAGTTTTATTAGAGAGCTATCCAGGAGGGTATAAGAACAATAACAATGAGGTATAATTGAGAGGTTTTGCAAAATCTTTTCCAAAAAAGTAGTGGCATGGCAGCATTGTACAACTTGTCACTAAAACTTACAAGTTTTTTTCCAAACCCTGCATGCCATGCTTCTATACTATTTTTAGTAGTTGACTGAAACTATAGTAGACTGTGAACTATATCCTTAAGTGGATTATTCATTTCTTAACAATTATTGTACTCTGTACAAAATAATTTAGTGAATACCTCCTTTAATACCTTATTCAATGAAAATTTATTGATTGTCAACTATTTGCAGGCTATGATACAGAGAATGATGTGGAGATAAAAACACACACACACAGAAAGCCCTGGTCAATTTTCTGATGATTTCACAGAATACATGCAAAATTTAAGATGCTGTTTTAACTGACATCTGTATTTTACATCTTATACCATTCCAGTCCAGAGGAACAAAGTGATGTCAGAAAGAGCTAATTAGAGGCAAGCATTGAACTAATACCCTATTTTACTAACACAGTAAGCTGATTCTACTTTTTAAGTAAAGAGATTTAGATAAGTATATATAACTAGATAAATATAGTTAACCACAAAATGAAGAAATAAATGCTTTCAGATAGTGGGGTGCAATTCTGTACAACTTCTGAGATGGATACAGACACTTTTGTATAGAAGGACATAGAATAGTTGGTAATTTGGATGCCAAAGAGATGTGTTTTTTGGGGGGGAGGGGTAGGATAGGATAGAGAGAGGCTATGAGAATATGTTGAAGTTCAGAAAGTTAGGCATATTTGGAGAACTACTGTACTGATTGTAATCTTCTACCAGGAATAAGAATGTGTAGAGACAAATGTCAAGGACTAATTTAATGGTTTTTTGAAAACCAGAATGAAGACAACTCAACAGGTGGCAACTACATAGATTAACGTGGTGTTTGGGGAAGAATAAATTGGTAATTACAGGGTTGAAGGGCATGGAGGCTAAATAGATTATAAAAGGACTCAAATGAAAATTATTTTCTTGGGGTATGGGCTTTGATGATATGTGTTGATGGAGTGTTAGTTGAAATTTTTAGAGTAAATTGACGGGGCCTCTATTAAGACAATGAGGTTGTACAAAAGGGTGTTGAATTTGTGGTCAAAGGAAGATAGTGAGCTGGATTTCAGTAATCTCAGGGATCAGCGATGATCTTTGATTGGCAACTTAGAACGTCATCTCCACTTGCAGCCCTCCCCTCCAGCTCTACTCCAGGTGCAGGTGGAAGGGAATGAACGGCTTCACTTGGGTTACTTCTATTTGTGCGTGAAGAAACTTTTTATTACCTCCAAAAAAAAAAAAAAAAAAAAGGAACATTCCATAAAGAAATGTAGGATATAGGTTATAAAATAAAGAGATTATGATGGCAGTTAGTTGTAGACCTAACAATCAATTGAAAATATATAATAGAAATCTTGTGTTTTGATCCATAGTCAAAGATGGCAGGATTAAAAGAGATATTATGGGTCAAATAGGATGCAGTTCACTAAGGTGGCCTGAGTTCAATGAGTTCAAAGTTCTCAATTTTTTTCTAAAGCATGTAGTTAATGTAATATATTAAATTTCCCTAAAACTTTCAGCTATCCTTGGACAAAGCCAGTAATCTAGTTTGACACAGTATTTTAGGGATTTTGACATCTGCTGATTCACAAAACTTGAAGAACCATTGCTCTTTTCTTTAGGAAAAGTGTATCTAAAAAAATAAAACTGAACTCCAAAAGACTATCTAAAATCTTTTGTTGTACACTAATTTTGTCACATTAAATTTTACTTGAAGAAAGTGGAACATTAATGGAATTTGGAAATATTTGTTTTACTTTGATCTTATGATAATTGACCTCTATAAAACAAAGAAGGAGAATTAAAAATGGAATAAAGAAACATAACGTTGGGAGAGAGAATTGAAATCAGCCAAGACACTAAACACTTGTCAAGATTGACCTCATCTCCCGTGAGGAATGATGATAAGAATTAGTTTCAATCCAATTTAGAAAAAAAATATTATGGACTAGAATTTGCTGGGTAATGACTAAGTAGAGAGCACTGTGGTAAGCTCTAAGGACAGGCATTCAAGGATCTCTCATTGAGGTGGAGAGAATGCAAATGTTACTTTATAAGGTTATCTTTACCTTCCTTTTATATCTATTTACTAAATACTAAAGAACCAAAAATAAGATAACCAATGGACACTGAGATTACTAAAGTTGTAAGGAAGAATCTGGACTTGATTTGTATTTTTCAGATGTGACATAACAGACACTAAAAATGGGACATGGTCAGAAATTCTAAAATCTCTTTAAAGTAATTATAAGAGAGTGAGTGTCATTTTGGCTATCATGGCTAATCTTGGGACTGTAGAAGACTGTTGTATGGTACATATATCACATTATAAAAACAGTCTCTTGTTACCAAGCCACATTTGCAATATTCTAAGTGCAGAAAGTAAACCTAAGATTCCCATTTCTCTCACAACAGCCTGAATGCCGTGTGGAAGTTAGTTTAGATTACAGCTAGTTTCTCCTAGAGGCAGGGGACTGGATTAAGTATCTGGAGATCCTTCTAGCTGTGTAATTATTTTGTATCGATTTTAATTATCCAAAGCACGAAACTGCTGAGAGGTCTGATTCCAAAGCCATGACCTAAATGTTCCAGAGTCCTACCCTTTCCCCTGTTAATTCAGTTCCCCTGTCATTACAGAAATATTAATGCTACAGATAAATCTTTAGGTAGCATTTGTCTTTTTACAATGAAAATAAAAAACTTAAATCCTCACAGTAAGATTTAAGTTTAGAAGCTTACTTTGCAAGTTCAAAAGGTGACTTTGATCCCAGGTGTCTAGAAAAACAGGAATATGAAAGCCACGCTCTCTTTAATAACTCGTAGATAGTCCACATTTACATTTAAATAAGGTTGCCTTTGAAATGCTTTCTTTTACATTAAACTATTCAACAGATCATTTTATGAACTAGGTTTATTTTATTTAAAAATACTGATTAAAAGTTTTAATCTGTGGTCAGAAATTCAGCAGTGCCATAGATCTTAAGATCTTCCCAGATTCATAAAGTATCCTTCCTTGTCATTTGGCAACTGCACGAGGGATGATCTCCTTAAGCAGCGACATTTACATACAAAACACATTCTTAGATGAATGAAGAAAAGCAGTAGCATAATACTTTCCATTTTTAGTGAGTCTGAAGCAAGATAACCATGATATCTGGCAATTTCTAGTCTGCTAATTGGTTTTGTTATCATTAGGGTCTACAAAAGCAACCTATGTATGAGCTACACAAAAACAGCAGCTGTCCCCATAATGTTACTGTAGAGTTATACTTCCTGGATAGCTTAGATTTATGCCCGGTCCAATCTGTCAACTTATAAAACAAATTAAAAAGTAATTTTGAGATGAGTAAATCATGAATGATGAGTCACAGGGCTTTATAACATTTACCTTACTGATGAGTTATTCTTTTCTATAATCTAGTATGCTTGGCATGCTTATGTGAGTCTCTGTCTGTGTGCATATTTTGGCTCTCCCTCCCCTTTCCTGCACCTGTGCAAATAGTTGGAGGGTCATTATCTTTGGTGATATGACCATAGCAAAGGATGAAAGAGGTACTATAATACTCATGAAATAATTCAGAAGTAAATCTCGCAAACTGCTGCTAATTCATACTTTATGACAAGGTTTCCTTATCAGTTGGACCTCATTTCTCAGTTTCTATTCCACTACTAGTTTTATCCTATGAAACCCAGAGGAAACGCTGCATCTTCAGACCTGGATTACTAAGTACTAGCATAAGGAGAGCTTACTCCCTGTTAGCGATTTGAAGTGATACATTATATCAGTGTTCTATTTTCCTAGCAAAGATCAGTATCAAAGGAAAAAGAAATAGAGGGAGATCCTGAAAATACAGCTTCATGGGGATGGCAGAAGGAAACAAAAAGAACAAAAGCAAGAATAAGATTTTTTTTAGCTCTTCCTATAATTCTTTAAAATATAGTTCAAAGACTCACAGTTCTAAATCTTTACTTCTTCTGTTAACTACCTCACATCTTCACGTTACCTTGTATGCCAGCATCACATTAAACAGCATATCATGAGCTCAGGAATATCAGTCACATTTCCTATTCCCCAAGTAACTGGAAAACCATATTTAATTATCTTAAACAGCATTCTAACTTCCAGAGAAATATCTAGGTAGCACTTGTACAATATTTTTCTGAGTTATTTTGTTCCAAACAATGTTTCAGCATTGGAGCACTACGAAATTATTCCAAAGTAAGGCTCTTTGTTTAAAAGATTCTGAAAGAATAAGAGAATTTATCATTGTTGCTGTGTCCTTAACAAGATGGCATATAAACACTCTAATTCCAGTTTGAAAATAAGAAGCTGCTGGTATAAGAACATGGCTATTCTATTTAAGTAATTGTTTAGCATGACTTATCTTAATTTGTTTCTCTTTATATTATAACCACATCTCTTTTTTTATGCAGCATGATGGTTATGTTCAATGAGAGTACCAAAAATACTACTAGTAATTGTATTTCGATGATCATTCTTTTCTGGGCAATTTTAATAATTTAAGATATGATTTCAATTTTGTTCATTACTAAGATAAAATCTAATTTCTTCTCAAATTCTAACATTTAAAGGTCACAAAGGCAGCCTCTCAAGAAATAGTATCAGAGAGCAAAGAAAAGTACCAAAACCATTATCACTATTTTTTCTCCCCTTTTCCATATCCAAATAAGGTATACTCAGGTCTACAGTCAAAGAATCTGGAAAAGAAGTACAAATTGTAACATAATATTTTGTTCAAGATGGCTTCCTTCAGCTTCACTAAACTGGAGGCCCTTGATCTCTCTTTTCATAGAGCATTTTAGAAAACTTGTAATTGTAAAATCTTTCTCTGCTTCTTTGAGATGTAAATTTTTGTAAAAGCTTCTTACCAGTTTTACAGCTCACAATTGTCTTCCTCAAGAACCTGGAAGACATCCCTTTGAAATGATATTATCAAGGAAGATAGTGCCCCTATCTTAGCTGTCCTGGTCCAAGTCCTAAAATTATCTCCTGTCTTGAGGATATGGGAAAGTTTCCTTCTCCTGTAGGAAAAGCCAGTTAGCAAACAGAACCCTCTACCAGACCGCTTAAAACTCTCTTGCACGTTGTTTCAGTGGGATAGAACTCAGATTGAGTTCTGGCTTGTCCTAATGCAACAGCCTTGAATCAAGACATTTTTGCTTGCTTATGTCAAGTTGCAGCACTGGGTTAGAGTCAGAGAAAATTATTGTTCACACCTACTAATAAATAATTTAAATTTTGTGTTATTTAGTGAACATAAAAGTTTGGCATCTTAATAAGGAAAAAAATAGTAATTAAACATACCTCCTAATGTTACCTATGAATATTCTATTTAAAGAAAGAGAGAGAAAAAAAGGAATCTCTGCAAAGCCAATTCCTAAGAATTATACTTAAAGCTGTTTTTAAAGATATAGATGTCATGATTTAATAAACCTTAAAAAGACAAGGTCTAATTTTCCAATTATATAATAATGAGCATTCAAGTCATCATTTGAGCTTGATTCCTTAAAGTTTAAGTTCAAAATCATAGTTTTCAAGTTACTAGCAAACTTAAATATAATGCTGGTTCAACTACCATCACCGATAAAGAAGCATGAACAGGACGTTCTCTAAGTAAACATTTCCAAATCAAACCTGTTTCTACACTGAAATTTTCCCTAACTTTACCACTCTAAAAGAAGTGACTTAAAAATAAGTGACTTAAATATGGGGAAGTTCAGTAATTGATTCTCCTTACAATTTTTTCCTATCTTATAACCAAAGCCTTGCTTATTTATTCTACCTTTATTTTATCCAGAGCAAATCCTATAAAGACAGGAGTCTCTATACTTTGAAATATTTTTTGAGGCTACCAAAATACAAGATGGCCCTTTATCTATATAACTAACTAGCTAAGATGACTACAGCACACCCTTTCAAATGACTACAGAGCAAATTTCTTATGTGTATTATCTCTAACAATTTGGTGTAGTAAGGATTGTCTCTTTTTGTTTTGACTTACAGATTCTCTTAACTGCTATCTAAAAGCTCTCTTTGCGGGGTGCCTGGGTGGCTCAGTTAGTTAAAGCCTCTGCCTTTGGTTCAGGTCATGATCCCAGGACTCTGGGATCAAGCCCCATATCTGGCTCTCTGCTCAGCAGGGAGCCTGCTTCCCCCTCTCTCTCTGCCTGTCTCTCTGCCTACTTGTGATCTCTCTCTCTCTCTCTCTCTCTCTCTGTCAAATAAATAAATAAATAAATAAATAAATAAATAAATAAAATTTAAAAAAAAATAATAAAAGCTCTCTTTGCTTGGAGGGGTGGTCAGTGAGGGATGGGGTAATTAGGTGATGGACATTAAGGAGGGCACTTGCTGAATCACTGAATTCTACCCCTGAAACTAATAATACACTATATGTTAGCTAAATTGAATTTAAATAAAATTTTTTAAAAAATAAAACTAAAAGCTCAGTGCACGTGGATGGCTCAGTCAGTTAAGCATCTGCCTTCAGCTCAGGTCATGATCCCCGGTTCTGGGATTAAGACTGGCATCAGGCTCCCTTCATCTTCTCCCTCTGATGCTCACCTTGCTTATACTCTCAAATAAATCAATCAAATCTTAAAAACAAAGCAAAAAAAAAAAAAAAAAAAAAAAAAAAGCTCTCACTGGCAAATGACTAACTGCAACCAATACATAAAAGCAGGCTAGTTTTAAGAATAATGGGAGATATTTTTCCTCCCCAACCACCTTAATTCTCATCATAAATAAAGAACAATAAATCTCACATTTTTATTTGCCCAACCTGAACCCACACTTCAACTTCCATTCTTATGTATTTGCTTCCTCTTTTGGGGGTCCTACTTCTGTTCTTTTATGTTTTTATTTAGATTCCCTTCTCATGAGTAATATTATTTTTACTAAAGTAATAAAATTTAAGTTTGCAGAAAACTTCAGCCCTATCTATGTTGTAGCTGCATACTGTCTAATGGCAGGAACTCAAAAATTTATTAATAAGTGAGTCCATAAATTAAGAGATCCAAAACTCATCCCTAATAATCTTACCAGCAGAGAATCTACCTCAGACTTTAGACTAACCTTCTTGGGAAATGTAACCAATGCCACTCAGGGGATAAGATATCTCTGATGTCATCACAAGAAGCCTAATTGCTCCCATGGCTGTCCTTCTGTTCAAAGAGAGATTCCAAATGATCTAAACCCAGAATGTACTATCCTTAGAACTTAAATTTTTAAAGTATCTGAGGTTCAGTTTTAACTATTTTAAAACCCCTCCTCTTCTTTCACTGGAAATAGACACATTCAAATGTAAACTTATTAGGCAAAGCGTGATTTCTGTAGAGTAATAGCCAGAGGATGGTCCTTTGGCTTTTCAGACTTCATTTACCAACATGTAATATTTTCATGTGACCTGTAAGAATCTCTAAATTCCAGATACTATTTACAGCCAGGAAATCTGAGGGTCATGCAGCTGCTCCCTGTGCTTCTACTAGATGCTAAAGACATGTATTTGTATACAGCAGTCTTCATCAGGAAGAGTTTTGGCTCTCTCTCTCTCTTTTTTTTCCATAGTAAATTTCAGTGTATCTTTTCCATAAACAGCTCATATTTATTTTTATCTGTATATTTAGCTCTTTAGATTTTTCCCTTCAACATCTAGTTTGATAGCACATAGGTAATTAATCTGTTTTGACTGGTTGACAGGCCATCTCAATTCTAGATGTGAGATAAAACCAATGGTTTTAATGTCTCCAGTTACTGCTTCTTTAGCTGACTCTTAGGTCTTTCCCAAGTGGAATGGATTGGTACTGACTCTGGGTCAGAAAGTCAGATTAGCAACGATACCAAAAAGAAACATAATAATACTGCTTTTACTCAACCAAAAGAATTGTTGTGAGGATCAACAAAATATTTTGTACATGGTATATTTAATATATCTTTATTGAGTAAAGAGATTTGAAAAATGTTCTTTCATTAGGGAGACCATGACCAATTAAGACATATAAACTGCAGTTCTTACATATAGATAATCCACAAATTCTTCTAATGACTTTCCCATTTCTAGGAAGAACTAAATAAACCAGGCATTGTAAAATATATCCAAATCATGTGGGATTCCACTTTATCTTTCTCTCTTAAAAAGCCAAAGGATATATAAAGAAAATGTACCCTCTAGATCTCTTGTTAATACTTGTATAGAAGGTTATGATAAGTATTCAGAAATTATTAAACTATTCCTAAAATGGATAGTCTCCAAGGGGTTCCAACACACACATGTTGAGGACGTTTAGCTACTCCCATTTCTCGACTCTTTCAAATGGATAGATTTTATTGTATTAGAAAAATACTAATGCTCTATCCCATGATCTGAACTTGACAAGTAGTTTAGGTTGGAAAGAAATGTTACCTCAAGAAACAAGATATTTAAATCTTTTTTTTTTTTTTTTTGTATTATTAAACTAAAGGACTTAGAAGACTCAAGGATGGTTTTCTTGAGCTACTTTGGATAATACATGATAATACATGGCATATAATTTTTATCTAGCAAGTTATAGCACGGTTTTTTGTTGATGTTATTGTGTTGTTGTTGTTGTTTTTTTACCTCTTTAGACTTCCTTCTTCAAGTTAGGATACCTTAGTGGCCCTATACCTCAGTCAACAAATTTTTTGAGAATAACCAGGCTCATAAGAAGTTGATACACTGGCTAGGTCAAGCTTGCTCAAATATTAGTCACACAGATTCATCTAAACATTACATGCCAATATACGAGTATACAAGATGATATAAGAGAGATGAGTGTATTAGTTATGACCTAGATATTTCTTCCATATGCATAACCTTTAAAAGAAAAGTTAAAAATATTACTTGATTGCTGAGACAAAGTTTCCTTAAAATTAAGCAAGTTCCAAGGATACTAAGAATGATGGCTTAAAACCTTTATAATTTTGGACACCTCGATTTGACAAAAATTTGATTTATATAAATAGAACTTTAAAATTTTCTGTTGTTGTAGTTTTTTTTTAAATTGTTGTTGTCATTGTTGTTTTTTTTTACATGAGTAAGACTTTCTGAGTTTTTGTGTTTCAGAAGGCTACAACAATTAGGGCACCTGAGTGGCTCAATAGATTAAGCATCTGACTCTTGATTTTGGCTTAGTTCATGATCTCAGGGTCATGGGACTGAGCTGTGCCTTAGGCTCCATGCTCAGTGTGCGATCTCTTTGTCCCTGCCCCTGTGCTTGCGCTCTCCCTCTCTCTCTCTCTCAAATAAATAGAATCTTTTAAAAAAAAAAAAATCTGAAAAAGGCTTTTAACAATTTAACAGAAGTGATGAAGTAAAATGAACACTTATTTTAATAAAAGAACCAGTTCAGCTGAATTGAGTGAACTGCCTTTTATCCAAGTGAATAAAATGTTTGTATAATTTTATGTAATTTTTGATTTTTATTTGTAAGAATTGATATGAGAACTCTTCTAGAGCCAACTCCGATGTTCCCTAACAGGCTGCTGAAAAGAAAGTTACAAGGGTAGTTAAAATAAATGATGGCTATAAAACTGAACAAAATGAGATTTCTATGATGTTTTTGTGATGTTACTATTTACACAAATTTTTAAAATTTCACATAACAAACTTAACTTGGAAGTGGATTTTGCTTTTTAAATAAAATTGAAAGCACAATATTTTAAACTGACAGCTTAACTATAAATCTCATGACCACAGGGATCCTTTCAAAACCAGTTTTTGCAAGATTAGATAATTTTGGAGACATAAATAATTTGTAGATATTTTAAAACAAAAATAATTGACATTTAATGAATCCTGTGAGACAAGTGAAAAATACTGACTTATCTCCTAATATGTATGAGGAAACTGGGGTACAAAACACATAAAGGCAGCAAGGATATATTCTCACAGTTGCCACTATAAGGCTAGTACAAGCTACACTTAACTGTCTCACTAGAGAAGCCATTATGGTAAGAAAACTTAAAAAAAAAAATTAAGATGAAATCAAACCCAAATCTACATTTGGATATCCATATTTTACATATGTCAGATTTAAAGGAGGAAACAAATTTAGCTCTGTAATTTCACAGACAAGAGTAGATTTCATAAACCTAACTACCACTAGGGATAAAAAGACAGGGGACCTTGTAGTGAGGGAAAGAGGCTGTCCAAACACACTGTAAGACTCAACCATGAACATACTCAGACATGATAATATCCGTGAAAGTCGTCTTCAGAGGCACCTGGGTGGCTCAGTGGGTTAAAGCCTCTGCCTTCGGCTCATGTCATGATCTCAGGGTCCTGGAATCGAGCCCCATATCGGGCTGTCTGCTTGGTTGGGAGCCTGCTTCACTCTCACTCTCTGCCTGCCTCTCTGTCTAGTTGTGATCTCTCTCTCTCTATCTGTCAAATAAATAAAATTTTTAGCAACAACAACAACAACAACAACAAAAATCATCTTCAAGTGGTTCTTGTACTAAGATGGGAGTGGTGGGTACAGAACAAAATAGACTCTGTTTTTAACAACACTACTTCCGGCTGCTCAGATCTCTAATTCATTAGATTAGGAAAATCTTCCACATGCCATAGTTCACACCCAAAGGACCTCTCTCTCCCACAGAAACATCAAGTAAACCAGCCTATCTTTATTGACAAAAAGTAATTGCCAGCAAGAGGCACAGCACAAATGAAGTTAGTAGGAAAGCTACAGAAAGTCTATAAAAATTCTCAAAAGAAACTTGTTATGATAACTTCTAAGAGAAAAATAAACAAATCTATATCATACCCACATATTTATTCACTCATTTTTAAGTCATCAATCTTAATTCTAAACAGGTGGATTAAAGTTCTCAGTTTTTAAGGGGCAGAAGCAAGGTCTCTGCATATTTTATTTCTTGACCATTTAATGAGCATCTATTCAGTCTCAAGTATTAAAATATTTTTTTCTACAGGCAACCTCATGAGATAGTTATTATTTTTACTCTCATTTAACAGATGAGAAAAATGAGGTTCAAAGAAGATAATATGCACAAATTATGAAAGTGATACAAATAGGATCCGAGCTTCAATCTGCCTCACTCTCTAATTTATGTCCTGGTTTTATCTTTACTTGGAGGTTTTGAAGAAATGAATTGTGTTCAAAGGTCAAATTTGGGTGATATCATTTAACTATCTTTAAGCTTTGACCACCATCCAACCTCTAGCTATATAGAATAACTAGCAATATTTATACCAAACAAAATAGACTTTGAAACAAAGACTATAGCAAGAACCAAAAGGGCATTACATAATAATGAATAATCTAACACAATTATATCTATATAAATATTTTAAATGTTTCAAATTATAAATATGTAAAAATTATAGATTATCTATGCACCCAACTTTTTGACAAGACAATTATTAATGTACATAAAGGGAGAAATTGGCAGTAATATGGTAATAGTAAGGGATTTTAACACCCACTTAATCAATGTATAGATCATCCAGACCGAAAAAAAATTCAACAAGGAAACAGTGGCTTTGAACAACACAGTAGAGCTGGTGGACCTAGCAGTGCATTGCTCTTCAAAACAGAATACACATTCTTTTCAAGTGCACATGGAGCATTCTTCAGAATAGATCACAAATTAGAGCAAGCCACAGATTAAATCTCAATAAATTTAAGATTAAAATCCTATCAAGCAGCCTTTGTGACCACAATGGTACAAAACTAGAAATCAATTACAAGTAAAATACCTGAAAAGAACACAAAAACATGGAGGCTAAACAACCTACTGCTACACAATGAATGAGTCAACTAAAACAGGAAATTTAAAAATTTATGAAGACAAATGAAAATGAAAATACATGTTTCAAAATCTTGGGGATGCTGCAGAAACTATTATAAAAGGGAAGTTTATAGCAATACAGGCATACCTTAGGAAACAAGAAAAATCTCAGACAACCTAACCTTACACCTATAAGAACTAGAAAAATAGAAACAAAGGCCAAAACTAACAAAGGAAATAAATAATAGAGAAAAAACCACAACAAACAAACAAACAAACAAACAAAAACCAGGAATATATTAAGGAAACCAGGAATTGGTTCTTTGAAAAGATTAAAAAAAATTGATAAAACTTTAGCAAGACTTAATAAGAAAAAGAAAATTCATAATCAGAAACAAATGAAGAGAAATAACACCTGACACTACAGAAAAATAAAGGATTATAAGAATATTATGGAAAACTATATGTCAACAAATTGGACAACCTAGAAGAAATGGATAAATTTGAACTTTAGGCTATAAATTTTATAACCTAAAACTGAATCAGGAAAAAATAGAAAATTTGAACAGACTGATAACTAGGTATGAAATTGAATCAGTAATCAGAAAACTCACAACAAACAATAGACTGAGGGCTTTACAAATGAATTCTACCGGACTTTTAGAGAAAAATTAATAACTATTCTTTTTAACAGATTACAAAAAAAAAAATAGAAAAAGAAAACTTCCAAATTTATCCTATGAGGCCAGCATTACCCTAATACTAATACCAGACAGATACTACAAAGAAAAAAGAAAGAAAGAAAGAAAGCAAAAAAGAAAACTTCATGCTAATATCTCTGATGAACATAGATGCAAAAATCCACAACAAATATTAGCGAACTAAATCCAACAATACAATAAAAGATTCATTTGCTATGATCAAGTAGGATTTATTTCAGGGATATGAGGGTGGTTCAATATTTGCAAATCAATCAGTGTGATATATCACATTAATGAGAGAAAGGATTAAAAAAATATGATCATCTCAATAGATGCAGAAAAGGCATTTGACAAGATACAATATCCACTCATGATAACAATTCTCAACAAAGTAGGGCTAGAGGGAATATACTTCAACACAATAAAGGCCATATATAAAAAAGTCACAGCTAACATCATACTCAATGGTAAAAAACTGAGAGCACTTCCTCTAAGATCACAAATAAGACAAGGATGTCCACTCTTACCACTTTTATTCAACACAGTACTGGAATTGTAGCCACAACAATCAGATAAGAAAAGGAATAAAAGGCAGCTAAATTGGTAAAGAAGAAATAAACCTGTTACTATTTACAGATAACATGATACTGAATATAGAAAATCCTAAAGACTATATCAAAAACTACCAGAACTGATAAATGAATTCAGTAAATTTGAAGGGCATAAAATTAATATACAGAAGTCTGCTTCATTTATATATACTAGTAATGATGTGGTAGAAAGAGAAATTAAGAAAACAATCCCATTTACAATTATACACACACACACAACCAAAAAAAAAAAAAAAAAAAAAAAAGAGGAAAAAAAACCCAACCCTAGGAATAAACACAACCAAAGAAAACTATACAACATTGATGAAAAAATTAAAGATGACACAAAAAATAGAAAGATATTCCATGCTCATAGATTGGAAAAATTAACATCATTAAAGTGTCAGTATTACCCAAAGCAGTCTACAAATTCAAATGCAATCTCTATCAAGATGCCAGCAGCATTTTTCACAGAACTAGAACAGATAATCCAAAAATTTGTATGGAACCACAAAAGACCTCAATACCAAAGCAATCTTGAGAAAGAAGAATAAAGCTAGAGGTAAAAGACAATGTCAGATTTCAAGATAATACAAAGCTGGAGTAATAAAAATGTTATGGTCCTAGAACAAAAATAGAAACATAGACCAATAGGACAGAAGGGTCCAGAAATAAAACCCATGCTTATATGATCAATTAATTTATGACAAAGTAGGCAAGAATATACAATGAAGAAAGGATAATTTCTTCAATAAGTGGTGATGGAAAAACTGGATAGCTATGTGCAAAAGAATGAAACTATACAGCTTTCTTACACCATACACAAAAAATAAACTTGAAATGGATTAAAGAGTTAAATGTGAAACATTAAACCATAGAATTTCTAGAAGTAAACGTAGGCAGTAATTTCTCTGTCATTAGCCTTAGCAACATTTTCCTACCTATGTCTCCTCAGAGGAAATAGAAGCAAAAATAGAAAGCTTTTGCACAGTGAAGGAGGTCATCAATAAAATGAAAAGGGAACTTACTGAATGGGAGGAGTCATTTGCAAATGACATATCTGGTAAGGGACTAATACCAGAAATATAAAGATCTTATACAATCAAACACCAAAGATGAAAATAATCTGATGAAATTGGGCAGAAGACTTGAATAGACATTTTGCCAAAGAAGACCTATTCAAGGCCAACAGACCGTGAAAAGATGCTCCTCACTAATCTCAAGAAAATGCAAATCAAAACCACAATGAAATATCACCATACACCTGTCAGAATGATGAGAATCAAAAAGACAAGAAATAACAAGTGTGGGCGAGGATGTAGAGACAAAACCACCCTTGTACACTGTTGGTGGGAATATAAATCGATACAACTATATTTACAGAAAAATATGGAGGTGCCCGAAAAAATTAAAAATAGAAATACCATTTAATCAGTAATTCCACTATCAGGTATTTACTCAAAGAAAACAAAAAAACTAATTGAAAAAGATCTAAGCACTGGTATATTTATTGCAGCATTATTTTCAATAGCCAAAATATGGAAGCAACCCAACTGTCCATTGATAGAAAAATGGATAAAGAGGATAGACACACACACACACACACACACGCACACACACACACACACAGAATATTACTCAGCCATAAAAAACATGAGATCTTACCATTTGTGACCACATGGATGAACCTAGAGTTCACTATGCTAAGTAAAATAAGAGAAAGACAAATACCATATGATTTTCCACAGATGTAGAATCTAAAAAAGAAAATGAAGAAGCAAAACAAAAAAAGAAACCTTAACTACAGAGAACAAAGGGGATAATAATAAACTTATCTTTATGAGCACTGAGTAATATACAGAATAGTTGAATCAGTATGTTGTACACCTGAATCTAATAACATTGTATGTTCATTATGTTTCAATATAAATATTGTACATATATAACTACCAATGTGTCTTCCTATTTGCAGCTTATAAAGTACTTTCTCATACATTGCAAACTTTTAGCTAAGTAATTTTGTTACTGATTGTATTTTGCAGATAAGAACACTGAGGCTCAGAATAAATACATGACATCTATGACATCATGTGGCTAGACAGTTGTCATGTTCTGACTATAAATTCTGTGACTTTATTATATCAGCTGACTTTTCTGTAGAGTTGATCTTTTGAAAAATAATCAGGTGATAACTGCTAAGTGATATTCAAACACTACAGAATTATTAAAGTACAATTACTGAATAAAAATTCTATCTTCACCCAAATAATTGCTATTAATTTTTTCTGTATTTATTGTTTTCCTTTATTATTATTTCAGACATAAGACAAATTGTGTATAATATTCTGCAATGCTTTTTGTTGTTTTGTTTTGTTTTGTTTTTAGTTAACAGTCTTAAGTTCCACCTTAAAACTATGCTGTGACTAGCAGCTGCTTACTTAAGTTATATTTAGAATAGAACAGAATTAGGTATAGGTAGGCTATGGTACCACCTGGTTACTGTGTTGTTGGCCCCTTTTGTGGGCATAGAAGTCAGTGTCACATTCCAGCTACAATGTTCACATCCTGGAGTGATCAATTGTAACTATAATGTAAACTAACACCAGATTTTTTGGTAGACTCCAACTGATAACATTTTGCTTTATTAACCTTCCTGAAATATTGACTTAATATTACCTTATGCTCTAGGTTTCTAACATCTTTAAGCTTTGGTTTTATATTGGGTTCCTTGTTATTGCTAGTACTATCTGAGCTTCAGTTGCATCAGCATTATTTCTAATTTATTCTCTTCTTATACAGGAAATTTTGGATTAAAGCTATTCACCGTATTTCCAGACAATCACAGGAAAAATCGTGAATACACAAGCTTTTCTATTTTTTGTTCTCAAAATGGACATATGAACTAGATTAGGATAATCCCTGTTAGATAACCTCAATGTGATTATATTTATGATTCAGTATGTGGTAAAATTTACTGTACTTTTTAGAATAGCATGACCAGGGTTATGACATTCTCAGATTTCCTGAGATGCCCTATTTGTTGTATCTTTTTTATTTCCCAAATTTTGAGTTTTTTTCTTATGTTTCTTTTTTCCTCTTTTTTTTTTTTTTTAAATGAAGTCACAAACTTTTCTAAGGTCATTATTTTTCTTTGACCTTTATTTTTTTAAGCTGCATTGAGTAATGGATTATTATTTAATTAATCCAAGGGCAAAATAATCATAGACATAAAAATAAAAGCATCTATATTCTTTAATTGTACCATCTTTTAGAAATGATTAAATGCAGGGGTAATGAGTTATACCCAAAGGTAAGCCATCATATGTTGCATCTTATATAAATTATTTCTAGTTGAGCATGAGTCAAATATTTATACTTTAAAGGAGTGTCAAATGACTCTTACAGTAGTTACTAATGAGATCAGCCAAGAGAAAATGTCCAAAACTCTTTTATCGCTGTTTGAAAATTACATCTTTCAAAGCTATACTTTTGCCCATCTTATAATAGCAGATTTTTAAAAAATTGTGTCAATTAGTATTACTTACTTTGAGTTCAAATGCACTTTCAAATCCCAGTAGGGAAAAGTAGAGAGAAATAATGAAAAATATGGTTTCAAGGAATCTATATATTTTTTATTAGGAGCATACAGAGGACCATTGGGAGAAATTAACAAAAATGCAGACAGAAGCAGCCTGGATGCCTGGCTGGAGGCTGTGTGTGCTTTATTCCTAATGATAATTATAGAATCAGGTGAGAGAAAAAGCAAGCTTTGGTACTAATAGGGGCCTGATGAGTTTCCTGATACCTATTGAAAAACCTTATTGCAATGGAAGTAGGAAAGTTAATTGTTTTTCTTTGCCATGATAACAGTTTCATCTTGAAAAGGAAAAGAAAGTTATTAGGATAATTTCTCTTCAATACTTAATTCAGACTGAAAAGGAAGGGGAAAAACATTAGCTAGTTAGAAACCTACTCTAGATATTTGGCAAGGTATTTCAAAAGGACCAAGAAAATTTACGTATGATCCCTTGGTCACATTTAAAGAATGGGACATATTACAATCATGGGAAATAAAAAAAAAATTAAAAATTATGATTCGCAATAGTCTTAAAATTTACAGCTAAATTGCTTAGAACATTGAACCCCAACTTCTCATAGAAATGACTTACATAAAGTTATTTATGAGGTAAACACATAAAGGAAGCATGAGAGGTCGGAAAAGAAAGAAATCTTTAGGAGGGTTGGAGGTGCAGGGAAATGAGGGGCCTTGGAAACCACAGTCATGGCATGGAGAAGAATTTGGTTCTGAGGAACAGCAGTGCATACCTCATTTGGAAGATGAGATCCACAAATATGGAAATTGGGTGTTAAATAAGCAGGACACAGCTGTGTATCACTTTGAAAAATTTGTAGTGAAACTGGAGATATGTTAGAAAATGCTTATTCATATATAAAAAGGCTTTAATATATCTGAGCTACAGGATAGCATGCTAAATTTTGCCTTCAAAATTGAGATATGACATTTACTAAAAACATATTAGAACTAACATTTTAAGTTTGTACAACTGGTAGTTTGATTTAACAACCCTAAGTTTCCACTGCTATTAAGATATGGACAAGAAAATGTGTTTTGATATACTATCAAAGAACAGCTGTGTACTGATCCATTGTATAATTGCATAATGTTCATCTGTTGATGGACATCTAGATTCTTTCCATAGTTTGGCTATTGTGGACATTTGATATACTATCAAGAATGTAGAAAATATGTTTAAAAGTATCCATCATAGGGAGACTGTCATGTTGCCAATATCTACACGGTTATTACATTTTTGGTCTTGATATATCCTCTGTATTTACTTCCTATAGATGTTTAAGATGCATAGTAGTTTTTATCATTCATGAGTTCTCTATAAATACAGTTTTCCTTGTTTCTTCTACTGCTTAGTTATAAAATCACAGTAAAATTAAATGTGTTTTAAATTTTTTTATGAAATGTAGTAACTTTTATGTGATCATAAAAGGAAATATATATATTCCTCCCAATGGAAGAAATGCCTCAAATTTGATCCAGAATTTTTACTGCAAATATTTAACCATGAGAAGAAATTTGTTCTCTGAAATATTTATCAAATACTATTAGCAAAGTATACATAATAAAATGACTAGTTTAAAGTATGCACAGAATTCAGGAGAAAAATGCAGTAATACTTTCAGAACCAAAGCTTTTTCTTAAAAAAGAAATGCATTAAAATAAAAGCGATTATAATGACACAATGCTTCTTCTTCCCCTTCCTTTTGTGCATGACCTAATCTGGAGCCTTATCACTCATAATTAGGTAAGCATGTAATCTGCTCATTTCTTCAGACATGCCTCAGGACTCTTTACTTGTTTCACTCCAACTAACAATTATAACTTTCATACAGAATTACAGCTTTTTCTTCACATTTAAGGCACCACTGATAAGGTCTAACTCTGATTATGTTTTGTACATTACTCCTGCAATAACATTATGCTTATCCCATAAACAGTAACCACATTCTGCCTTTTAAGAAATAAAACAGTCCAGTAATTCTTAATTAGGAAATTAAACACAATAGCATTTTGTGATCAATTGTGACAAGGATGCAAATAATCTATTACTAGTAAGGTTTCAAATACCCAAGCTTGAGAAGCATTTTATTCACATTCCAATTTGGTTTTCATATAGGAGAGGAAAAGGTATAAAGCATGAACATAGGTAAAGCAATATTAAATGGGTACTAGGTGAAGCCACTCTGGCAAACAGCATGGAGGTTCCTCAAAAAGTTGGAAATAGAGCTACCCTATGACCCAACAATCACACTACTGGGTATTTACCCTAAAGATACACATGTAGTGATCTGAAGGGGCACGTGCACCCGAATGTTTATAGCAGCAATGTCCACAATAGCCAAACTATGGAAAGAACCTAGATGTCCATCAACAGATGAACATTATGTAATTATACAATGGAACGTTATGCAACCAACAAAAACCCCCGAAATCTTGTTATTTGCAAGAACCTGAATGGAACTTTAGGGTATTATGCTAATTGAAATAAGTCAATCAGAGAAGGATAATTATCATATGATCTCACTGATATGAGGAATTTGTGAGGCAGGGCAGAGGGTCATGGGGAAAGGGAGGAAAAAGAAACAAGGTGAAACCAGAGAGGGAGACAAACCATAAGAGACTCTTAATCTCAGGAAACAAACTGAGGGTTGCTGGAGAGGAGTGGGGTGGGAGGGATGGAGAGACTGCGTGATGGACATTGGGGAGGGTATGTGCTACGATGAGTGCTGTGAATTGTGTAAGACTGAGGTATCACAGACCTATACCCTTGAAACAAATAACACATTATAAGTTTATAAAAAAAGGAGTAGTTAGATCAGACTTTTGGGGACCTAAATAGGTGCCAGGAGTGTGCAAAATCTGAACATTTATAATCTTATTTCAACCTCCTCTAAACTTTTACGAAGAAGGGTAGGAGGAATAGCACTTCTGAGTGTAATTTCTTTTCCTTCTTTCTTTTTTTTTCTTTCAAGATTTTCTTCTTCTTTTTATTTTTATTTGAGAGAGAGAATGACAGACAGGAGAGTGAGAACACAAGCAGAGAGAGGAGGGACAAAAAGGTTTCCCATGGCACAGGGAGCCCAATGCGAGGCTTGATCCCAGGACCCAGGATCATGACCAGAGCTGAAGGCAGACGCTCAACCAACTGAACCACCCAGGCACCCCTGAGTGTAATTTCTGGAAGAGTTTGGATTTTGAGAAATCTGTGATGTTTCACTTACTTAAAAAAAAAAAAAAAAAAAAAAAAAAAAAAAAAAGACACGACAAGTGGTAAAAAAAAGAAAAGAAAAAAGAAAAAAGTAGAACTTAGAAAAACACGAGTTATATTTCCAAAGAGTAACAGCCACACTGGCTATGGGGCAGAAGGGAGATTTCAGGTAATTTTAAAACTATTTGGACCAAATATCCTCAATCTGAAGACACAGAGAATTCTAAACAAATATTGAACTCTATGTAGTAGACATCTTTCCTCATATTCGTGGGTTAATAATTATAGACTATTTTCTCTGTGTTCTAAAAATGAACAATTAAATACAGTGTCAATAACAGCAAGTTAGTTTTACACTGTCAGAGAAGGGTTAAAATACGAGAAAGGGGGAAGAGAGCATGTAACTCCATGGTATTGGTTGAAATCAGAGATATTGTTTTGAACTTATGGCTTTTTAAGATACAGAAATAAATAGGTATATAATTAATATAAAATATACAGAGATTTGGGTGTCTGTACCATATATACACTACGAATATGTATACTTCCTTGTTCTATCTTCCGAGAAGGCCTAAAAACAATCACATCCAGTAGCAACAAGAAGCAAAATTGGCCCTAGGATCTTGATTTCAAAATACCTCTCTTTTGAAGAGAAATCTAAAAGGACAAAAAGAAATCTAGGCATTTTGGGAAAATTACTGATTCCAAGGGTAGTTGTGGAAAGTGAAGAAAAAAAAGTATAAATTCTTCTTGTGTCAGAAATAAGGGATATACTCAAATAATATTGGAGTCATGTCAAAAAGATATAGGGGCCAGCTTGTGAAGGCTTTCTCTCTTCAACTGCAGACAATTGAGCATCAAAATAAATAAAGGATCATGATCTTAACTAGCAAACACCTTCCTGGTAGACAGAATCTTAACAAAGTGATCAAAGTTAACATCACCTTCATGGGACAAAGGGCCATTGTGTACTTCTTGATATGACGCACCACAAAGACACATATCACTCTGTTCTTCCTACCATCACTTTATTGTCAAAATAAATTTAATCATAAGGAAGAATTGGACAAAACTAAATTGAAAGAAAGCCTGCAAACTGGCCTATTTCATTTAAAAAATATCTATGTCATGAAATGCAAATCAAGACTGAAGAACTCTTTCAGAATAAAGGAGACTAAAGAGACATGAAAATTAAGTGCAAAGAGTAAGATGGTATTTGCTTGGATATAAAAGACATTATTGGGACAAGTGCTGAAAGCTGAATAAGGTCTGTAGATCAGATAATAGCATGACTAATAAATGTTAATTTTCTGGTTTATGTACGATAATGTCTTTATTTTTAGGGAATATACATCTAAGTATTCTGTAAAGGAAAGGAGGATCATGCCTGTGGTGTTCTCTCAAATGGTTCAGAGCAATAATCATACACACACACACACACACACACACACACACACAGAGGGAGTTAAACTTGGAGGTTACAAATGAAGGAATACAGGAATTAATTGTACTGTTCTAAATTTCTGCCACTGTTTTGTCTTCCCTGGCTCCAACTAGGGAGAGCGTCACACATAGAAATGCAGGTTTTCAGATATGCCAAAGGGGAAAAAAAAATGAGAGAATTGACCTAAAATTATATTGTTCAATAAGGGCTCACTATGTGGTTGCTAGCCACATGTAGCTATTTAATTTAAATTATTAAAATTAAATAGTTGGTCCTTCGATCACACTAGCACATATCAAGTGCTCCAAAGTCAAATGTGGCCACTAGCTACTATATTGGACAGTACGGGTATAGAACATTTCCTTCATCTCAGAAAGTAATATTAGACTGTGCTTATCTAGACTCTAGACTATTATGGCATTTAAAAGGATGCTTCTCTTTTTTTAAGATTTTATTTATTTATTTGACAGACAGAGCTCACAAGTAGGCAGAGAGGCAGGCAGAGAGAGAGGAGAAAGCAGGCTCCCTGCTGAGCAGAGAGCCCCATGTGGGGCTCAATCCCAGGACCTTGGGGTCATGACCTGAGCCGAAGGCAGAGACTTTAACCCACTGAGCCACCCAGGCGCCCAGAAAGAAATAACTTTGATACAAGATAAATATACTGAAATTTCTATAGTGATGGCAAAGGATATTTTGACTTGAAAATATTTTCTATTATCTCAGACCTAAATTTGCTGTTTTATCCAGTACAAAGACAAACAAAAAATGATGTTCTTTTGCTTATTTATAAAATTCATGCATTATTTATTAAATTTTATACCTAATTCTCACCATCTTTTATACTCTTCTAACCCACATTTCTGCAATATTTTGTGATTCAAGGCTTAGTACAAATACCAGATAAATTTTGTTAATGTCATTGCAATAATCTCCGTGGTGTTATGTAAACATATAGGCAATTATATTTCCATTTTATGGATTAGAACTGAAGCCATAGAAAACTTGTTATAGTCACAAAATTAGAGATAGATAACTGGAAAACAGGTGTGTTTGACCAGAGTGTCCACTTTTTAACTATCCCCAATGCTGACTTCTATTCATTATAGAATATTAGGACAACATGTTAAAGTTGTAAAATGATGAAATTACTTATAATCACACTGTATAACAACTCTACTGAACATTTTGGTATACTTCCTGTTAATCTTATTTATTGTGTGGTCATCATGGTCTTACATATAAGGGAAGTTATGTTACTAAATAAGATTAACCTCCCAAAATGGATGAATCACAAGCGGGAAAAACCCATATAATGTATTCATGGGGTAGGGATTAGAACTATGGACTCTTGAAGTCATACAGAGAATGACAAATGCCATATGGTTTTCACTTATATATGGAATCTAAACACACACACACACACACACAGCATAAATAAACTGAAAAACACATAGACTAAACTGATAGTTGCCAGAGGGAAGTGGGTGGGGGAATGGACAAAAAGAGTGCAGGAGAGTGGGAGGTATAGGCTTTCAGTTATGGAATGAATGTCATGGGGATGAAAGTTATAGCACAGGGAATAGAGTCAATGGAATTATGACAACATTGTATGGTGATAGCCCTTAGATACACTTGTGATGAGCACAGCATAATATATAGAGCTGTTGAGTCATTGTTGTGCACCTGAGACTAATGTAACATTGCGTGTCAACTGTACTTCAATAATATATATATATGGATTCCAGAGACAGACTGCTCAAGATTGAATCTTAGTGATTTTATTTATAAACTACATGAACTTGAATTAGCTAATCTGTCTCAACTTTGATACTTGAATCACTAAAACTTCATCATCATTTTCATCATCATCATCACATGCAAACTTGAATGAGATAATAGAGGTAAAAGCAAAGTTCAGGGAATACAGGGAAGGAAAGGAAAGGAAATAATTTCCACTGAGCAGATCATAGAAAGATTTGAATTGCCAACTGAGACTTAATTTATATATAATTTATACACAAAGTAATAACAATTATTAAAAGGCTCTTTCTCCTCTTCATCCATTAAAAAGTACTCTCAGCATGGTTATTTACAATACCAAGATATGAATGAAACAAAAGTATCCATCGATGGATGAATGGATAAAGATATATGTACACACACACACACACATGCACACAACAGAATATATTACTCAAACATAAAAAGGAATGAGATCTTGCCATTTGCAGCTACATGGATGGACCAAGAGAGTATAATGCTAAGTAAAATAAGTCAGTCTAAGAAAGCCAAATACCACATGATTTCACTCATCTGTAGAATTTAAGAAATAAAACAGTGAAGAAACAAAAAATTAGAAAAAAAAAAAACCCACAAAACAACAGGCTCTTGAATACAGAGAACAAACTGATAGTTGCCAGAAGGGAGGTGGATAGGATATGGCTGAAATAGATAGAGTATTAAGAGTACACTAATCTTGCTACAAAAGTTGGGTATTCGTCCTTTCTGATGGAGGCATAATACTCCATAGTGTTTATGGCCCACATCTTCCTTATCCATTCGTCTGCTGAAGGGCATCTTGGTTCTTTCCACAGTTTGGCAACCGTGGCCATTGCTGCTATAAACATTGGGGTACAGATGGCCCTTCTTTTCACTACATCTGCATCCTTGGGGACTGGAAGAGATTATGCTGAGTGAAATAAGTCAAGCAGAGAGAGTCAATTATCATATGGTTTCACTTATTTGTGGAGCATAACAAATAGCTTGGAGGACATGGGGAGATAGAGAGGAGAAGGGAGTTGGGGGAAATTGGAAGGGGAGGTAAACCATGAGAGACTATGGACTCTGAAAAACAATCTGAGGGTTTTGAAGGGGCGGGGGATGGGAGGCCAGGGGAACCAGGTGGTGGGTATTATAGAGGGCATGGACTGCATGGAGCACTGGGTGTGGTGCAAAAATAATGAATATTGTTATGCTGAAAATAAAAAATAAATTAAAAAAAAAACCCTTGAGATAAAAAAAAAAGAGTACACTAATCTTGAGAAGAACTGAGTACTGTATAGAATTATTGAATCATTATATTGTATACTTGAGACTAACAGAACATTGTATGTTAATTATTCTTCAATTTAAAAAAAGAAAAAGTTCTCATTGTGGTTATGGAAGTCTTAGGTGAATTGAAAACTTAATTGTTCCTTGAATTTTATTAGAGGAATCTCAGTGTTTTAAAGCCATCCCAGTATCTCTTAGCATACATCCATCTATGACATAGTAATATTATATATATGTATGTATATATATATACATATGAAATAAGTCAAGCAGAGAGAGTATATATACATACATATACATGTATCTATATATACATACATATATTTTTTTTAACAAAAGGATTAGGGAAGCATAGTCATATATTTATCTCTGATGGGTGCTCTGTCTTCTCATTTCCATTTGTTGATATTATCTTTTAGCTCATAAAGCAAATCAGTGGCAGGTACTGCACCTACAACTTTCTCTGTGACCTTGGGAAACATCTTACAAAAGTACAGAGAACAGCCTTATTAAAAGTTTGTTTTATTAATAAGAAGTTATCACTATATTTCTAGTCTAATCATGGATTTCCATGATTGTAATTTAGTTTACACTTATCTTGCAAGTCTATTCATTAAAAAAGACTCCTACATCTTACTCAAAAATAAAAATATTTATATATCTTTAAATTTGAATTTTGTCAGTTTAGCAATTTATCTTCCTTTACTATTAAATGAAAAAACTAAATGTCATAGCTTCCCTGAGCAAAAACCATCCAGATGATACTCTACAATATATTGACACTAATATATGGTGTCTAAGACTGCAATGGATGCAAGAACTAGTTTATATATTGGTCTTCAGGAGAATGCATTCCTATTATGCCTGACCCACATAAATACACATTTTTAAAGTGGTCTGGAGTCATAAAAATTGTGGCAAACCAAATTAGAATTTCTCATACAGAAAAAAAATCTATTTTAAGCATCTTATTTAAGGCTTTTAGGAATCCCTAGAGTAGTATTAATACAGTATTTCAATATCTCAGTCCAAAACGTGATGTACAGAACATTTGTCACTACTAAGCCATCAACACCCTTTCTTTGAAGGTCGGTCATAATAATTACAAAATGAAAGAGGTGTCTCTATCTGAAGCCAAGAGAAGCAGAGAATTAGTCATGCAGGGCCCTGGAAGCTTGGATGTAGACATATGCATTGTGTTGTGAGCCAATAACACACATCATCCAACTTTGGACTATTATGTTTTCACAAAATGAGGGAAAAGATATAACGAGTAATTAATTACTCCAGGGACGGGAGCAGAGGTGTCAAGTCACTGTCCACTGGTAAATATATTAGAGGAAAAGTTTTTGTTTTATTCCCCCCCCCCCCCAGCAGAAGAGTTTTAAGCAAACTATTCCCTTATGTTGCCTGACTCGGCTCTGTTTGGCTATCCTGGCTTCCCTTGGTATCCTGCTTTCCTTGACATCTTTCTCAATCATGGATCCAGCCACCCTGATGATTGATAATATCCCTTTTTGCTCAAGTTTGCTAGAGCTGACTTCTGTTGTTTGTAACTTAGAAAGTTTACTTTTATACCTGTCATAATTGTTTAACTTTTTAATGATATACTTTTATTATAAAATTTGTAACTTTCAGGGGCACCTGGGTGACTCACTCAATTAAGCATCTGCCTTCAACTCAGGTCATGATCTCAGTGTCCTGGGATCTAGCCCCACGTCAGGGCTTCCTGCTCACCGGGGAGTCTGGTTCTCTCTCTCTCCCTCTGCCCCTCCCCACTGCTCATGTTCTCTCTCTCTCTCTAATAAATAAAATCTTTTTAAAAAAAGAACTTAAAAAAAGTGCACAAATGCAGAAATAAAAACAGTAAGTCACCAGTGACTCCACCATCTAGTGATAGATCCTTTAAAATTATAGTTTATAATCTTTTATTTCTCCTTCTGTCTCTGTAGCTCAGTCTCAATTACCTCTCTCCAAATACATTACTTACATGTTTTAACAATGAAATGCTACTATTCGTACTATCTTGAAATTCTTATTTTAGTATCTCATCAATATTTTATGGAAATATTGAAGGTTTTTCTGTAGTATCACCATTCATGGATGTATAGCATTTCCTTGTATGGAGGTACTATAATTAATACTGTAATTGTTGGCCTCTTAGGTGGTATCTTTTTTTCCTTCCAATCATAAATAATTCTATGAAGACTATTCTTTATATAAAATTGGGTCCCAACTGGTTTCTTCATATATTGCTTTGTATGTATCTAGGTAGCACTGTGATGAATAATGCTACATAAAGAATGCATCTACAATGAGGATTACTTGAGGTGTTCAGGAGAGCATTGTCTAGCCAACGCTGCCTTTTCTGAATTTACCAAGAGCTCTATTTCCCTAGATTGAAAAAGGACCAAAACATAAGCAGCTTCTATGTCCCCAGAGCAGCCCTCTCATCTAAGTCTGAAGCTCTCAATCAGTCAACACTGCCATGATATAGTTCCCCAGAAAAGCAAATTATACATGCATGCTGCATGGACTGATGTTGGCAGTTGCACAGGTAGGGACGAGACCTTGCCAGGCAACCTTCCTGAAATGGAAAGACCAATAAGGAAATGTCTCTTCTCACATCAATGCTTTCCTGGTCTCTTCCCTTAAGGAATCAAGCCCACTCAGAGCACGTATGGTACAGTCTTATTTAATGAAAATATCTGTGTTAAGTACCTGAACATCTGAGATAAATTATTTTATATAGGGTTTGATATAGCAGTACTTAAAAATTAAATGAAAAACATAAAAATCTCTTGACAATGCATGGCTTTAAAAATTTCTAAAAGATTTGTTCAAAAAATACACGAGTTTTTAATGTTTAAGCAAATATTTTTTGCATTTTTTTTCTGTGCAATAACTGATTTTTAAGTTCTATTGCATGCCTCAAATTCTATTTGACTTTAAATAAAATATGAGAAAACACTATGGAACAATTGAAAAGCTAATCTGATCAGGTGAGAATGCTTATGTGTGGCTGGGTGGTGAGGGCTCACAATGGAAATACATACTCAGGAACAAAGATAGTGTGGGTCCTACTTTATTGTGTTATGTTCAGATTAATTCCAGCATCTGGCAGTCAACTCTGGCTACATAGACCAATCGGGATACATTTGAAGACAGGATGTAAAGAAACCAGAGCTATGACTCAGCAGAACTCCCAGGACAATAATGTAGGAGTATGAGTATAACCATCCTCAAATAATTGCAAGGCTGTTGTATGGAACAAGATTTGTTCTGCATAGGCACAGGGATTGAGCTATAGGTAGAAATAGAAAAAAAATATTCAACTCAATATAGGAAAGAAGTTTCTGATAAAGCACAGGGTCAATTGTAACTGCTTTGAGAATTTATACTGAGACTGAACAGAAAAGTTTTCAAGTATGTATTTCCTGAAAAGAAATGAGCTAGCAAAATAGCATTAAACACTATGCGTTCATAAATCTTAGGCCCAGAGACTTGGACAGACAATAAAGTTCTAGATGTAGTTAAAAAGGGGTCTTCATAGTTTCAGTAGATGCAACTAAACAAGGTATTTATAAATTAAAAAAAAAAAATGCTTTCTATGTACATCAATAGGGAAAGAAAACTGTATAATTCAAGAGAACAGATCAATAAGCAATAAACTAAATATATTTAGTATCCAGTAAACAAAAAGAATGGAAGTAAATGGATTTAGCTAGACTGAACTTTGACATTAAAAGGAGAAATGTCATCAAGTGAATATTACTTTCAATAAACAATCTGAGTATTCCTTACTAAAAAATAAGTTCTGAATGACCTTCTCTGTAATTACCTGGATTATCATTTACTTCTAATAAGAATGTTGGTTTTGCCATGATTCTAATATTTAACAGAAAACCATACATTTGGCTAGATAATATATTCAGACATTTCAATGAAAAATAAAAGAAAATCCTGACTTAACAGATGGGTCCTGTACATAATTTCTAAACTTGTCTAGCTGGCTCAGCTAGAATGCTGAGCTACTTTACATTTACAAAATCAGCAACTGAAAACTGAATCTTGCATTAGGATTCTTTTCTTGTAGCTTTTTCTACTTCGTTTTTTTTTTTTTAAGCATAGTCTACCATTAAATTAAAATAAGACTATATTTCATTTCTACCTAGAAACATCTGATTAAAATTAGAATAAAACACCCCTATAAACATAGCATAATTAAATACCTATGTTAAATATACATTTAAACATAAATCATAGTTTCTATTCTTATGCATTTGGGAAACTTAATGAAGAGAGGGAATTGAGGTTGTAAAGTAGGTAACAAAGCCCAGAAAACTGTTTGAAGTATAATTTTTCTTTCTTAATCAGCTGATATTTTTCTTCCTAAAAATACAAATGATAACAAGTAATTTTAAAATTCAATGTTATTAAAATGATTTAAAATTTTAAAATAACTTCAGAAGTACAGTCTGCATAAGTAGAAGAAATACTTTTAAAACATTTTGACAAAATTTGTTGTAATGTCAAGAGTAAACAATGGCAGAAATAGACCTTACATGCCCTATAAATATAAAGAAAACTTTTTGCAAGTACATTTTATAAAATGCAACTAATAGTAGAAAATTGTCATTTTGAATGTTCACAATTAATAGTAGTAAAGTAAATTCTAGGTCATTCCTACATTTCTTTCTTTTTTGCTCCCATTATCTATCTTATCCTAATTCCAGTCTCCACCAATAAGGCCAGAAGATTTATCATTGGAAGCGAGGATTCCTAAACTTGCATATGCATCCAAATCATGTGGCAGGTTTTCAGTATTGGTTCTGCAGTCCTAACTAACACCCACTGAATCAAAGTCTCATGAGGGACCTGGAAGTTTTCTGTTTAAAAAATGTATCTGGTAAGGTATTAATATCCAAAATATATAAAGATCTCATATAGATCAACAGGAAAAAAATATGATTAATAAATGAGCAGAAAAACTGAACAGACATTTTTCTGAAGAAGACATATAAATGGCAAAGCAGGTACATGAAAAGATGCTCAACATCCCTAATCACCAGGAAAATGCAGTTCAAAACCACAACGAGATATTAGCTCACGCCTGTTAGAATGGCTGTCATCAAAAAGACAAGAAATAAAAAATGTTGGCAAGGATATGGAGAAAAGGGAACCTTCATGCACTGTTGGTGGGGATGTAAATTGGTGTAGCCATTGTGGAAAAAGGTATGGAGAGTCCTCAGAAAATTAAAAATAGAAATATCACATGATCCAGCATTTCTACTCTGGGCACACATCCAAAAGGTAGAAAATCACTATCTCTATGAGATATCTGCACTCTAATGCCCACTGAAGCATTGTTTATTTATTTTTTATTTTTATTTTGTTGAAGCATTATTTATAATAGCCAAGACATGGAGATGGCATAAAGGTCCACTGATCGATAAACCATATATATAATGGACTATTATTCACCCCCCAAAAAGGTGAGGGAAAACTTCCCATTTTTGTTAACATGGATGGACCTTGAAGTCATTATGTTAAATAAAATAAGACAGAGAAAGACAAATACTGTGTGATCTCACTTCTATGTAAAATCGAAAAAACCCAAATTCATGGATAACAGAGACCAGATTGGTGGGTGCCAGAGATGGGGGTGGGTGGGAAGGATTGGTTAAAGGTGGTCCAAAGGTACCAACTTCTAGTTATAAGTTCTAAGGATGCAATGTATTTCATGATGACTGTAGTTAACAATGTTGTACTATGTATTCAAAAGTTGCTAAGAGAGTAGATCTTAAAAGTTCTCATCACAAGAAAAAAAAATGGTAACTATGTGAAGGGATGGATATTACCTAAATTTACTGTGGTAATCATTTCACAATATATACATATATCAAATCATTATGTCATATATTTTAAACTAATATAATGTTATATGCCAATTCCATCTCAGTAAAATGGGGAAAACAATCTTTGTGATACTTCTGTGGCAGAGGGTCAGTGCTTGGGAATTACTGATCTATTTTTTGTTTTTTTAGGATTTTTATTTATTTTATTTTATTTATTTATTTTATTTTTTTTAAGATTTTATTTATTTATTTGACAGAGAGAGATCACAAGTAGGCAGAGAGGCAGGCAGAGAGGAGGAAGCAGGCTCCTTGTTGAGCAGAGAGCCCGATGCGGGGCTCGATCCCAGGACCCTAGGATCATGACCTGAGCTGAAGGCAGAGGCTTTAACCCACTGAGTCACCTAGGCACCCCAGGATTTTTATTTATTTTAGAGAGACAGATAGCATGAGTGAGATGGGCAGAGGGAGAGAGAGCATCTCAAGCATATTCTACACTGAGCGCGGAGCCTGATGTAGAGCTTGATCCTAGGACCCCGAGAACATGACCAGTGCAGAAACCAAGAATGGACACTCAGAAAACAATTGTACTACTCAGGTATCCCTACTGACTTATTATTAAAATATTGCCCTAATTGTATTTGTACTTGCAAATTCACGCTCCCCCCCTTTCTAATCCATTTGGCTCAAGCCACCACTTCCAGCCACCACTGGAAGCAGCTCTCTGATATACCCTCTCTATTCTAAAACTTCAGTAGCCCATAAATGATCTTCTGTCTTTTTCAGGAGATTACCAGTCGTCTTTCAAAGTACAGATCTAAAGTCACCTTCTCCCACTTTCAATCATCACTTCCTAACTGGAACCCCCAAAACATTCTCTATTATTCATGAAGTGATTATAACTTTGACTTTTGTATTACAAATATCTGTCTATGTTTTATTTTTTATATTAGATTGCATATAATTGATTATCAAGCTATAGACTGCATACATATTTCACAAAAGTAGATAATGATTTGTGTTAATTAATGCATGAGGAGATAGAAAACAAAATAGCATTCTTGTCTCAGAGTTACATTCAGAGTTTTTATAAGAAAAAAAATAAGAAATGTTTCTAATAGAGCATTTGAGCTGTATGTGTTGTTAAGCCGATGTCGGGTGTAGGGACCCATAAACTGTTGTGCATCAGCCTTAGAGCCATAATTCATATGCCTATTTAAACTTATGCAAATGAGGACATTACAGTGGAAACATATATACAATATGAACATCAATAAAAGAAAATGAATTACTCTATAATTTGTTGCTGTTAAAGTAGGCCTAACTCATTAAACTGTTCAGTGGCTAAAGTGTATGAAAACATCTGCTGTGGAAGGTCATATTAACAGAGCATACTCCAAAAACAAAGCCAAGAAAGAAAAATTTCTTTTCACTGTATTTCTGGTACCCAGTTATGCACCAACTATTCACTGTCATCTCAAACTCCCTCTTCTTTTCACCCACAGATATAGTTTCCTGGGTGCCATTACTATAATCTCTCTTTCTCCAGGGCCAGAGTCCCACAGTCATTTTCCCAAAACCTCTTTGAAAATGTCCTTATATCCTCAGAATTTTGTTAAGGGATAGGTGATAGGTGATCAAAAGAATAAATGAAGATTAATATCATTGTTCTGGTATGAAAAAGTCACAGAAAATATCTTCAGAGTGAGAATAATTTGTGTGACAAAAATTATCTGTACTTAGTAAATGAAAAAAACAAAATTAAATAAAACTAACTAATTTTCCCAAGGTATATCCAATTTAATTCCCTTCCCAACATACCTAATCTTCCCAAAGATATTTAAGTTTTTAGGAGACTCCTAGACACACAATCAATATTTTGGATAGGAAGATATTACTACACCCTTTCAATGTCTCCTAGTGTGTGAACAGTGATACAGATGGCTCATTTGTTCATTACCTAGATCACTGGCTACTGTGACTTCAATTACTTCAATTACTGTGAGTTTAATCATTATCTGTATAAGTCATTGAGTCAAGTAAATCACATATTTTACTATGTCATGGAAATTTTGCAAAATATTTGATTATTAATGAAGCAAAGCAAAATGACAGGCAAAAGCCAAAAATAAACCTAACAACTCATATATTGGAAAAAATTACTTAAAGACTTGTTCAGAGCAAAGAATGAAGGGAGAATTCTGCATTTCATAAAAATCATAACTGCCATCATCTGAGGTAATTTTTCAAATGAACAACCTGGAAAATGAGAATAAAGCATTTTTAAGCCTATATTAATTTTAAATGACTAAGAGATCTAAGAAAAAAATAGATAAAGTTCCTTAAATATCAACAAAGTATCTAATATTACGTTAAATAGAAATCTATAGCTTTTTTGGACAAATATTATGCAAACTTGAAGTTTCGACTCAAATGTTTATTCAACTAATACAAAATAAAAAAATAAAACACTGAGTATATTTGGCTTAGTTTAAAATTACCTTATGATTCTTGGTCATTGTTAGGTCTTATAGTACATGTGGATTATTTCAAAATACATATGCTTAAAAATTATTTTTCAAAAAAACCCCAAGGGCAATATAGTAAAGCAAACATATGTTTAAAAGATAAAGTTGTAACATTTAGAATTTATTTCCTTAAAATTAAACCTTCTCTAGAAGAACTTCAGATGAGAAATCGAGAGTACTGTGTACATTTGTTTATGACAAAGTTGAAATACTTTAGGTCGTCTAAGAACAGACTCACAACACATACTAGAAATTAATAAAAGTAAAGTGATTTTACTTACAACTAAAAGTAAAATTTAACTTTCCAGTCTGATGTAAGTAAATATAACTAAATAAATTTGTGACATATTTTCAATCAATGGAATTTCCTACTTGTCTTTATCAGTCTAGGAGATATGTTAGAAAATGCTGGTTACTGAGTGGGCCTTCCCAGAGAGCATTTGAAGAAATGTTCAGATAGCTGCAAGATAGATCTCAGTGGATTTGTATTTTTTTCTGCATTCTTGGATGCCCTGCTAACATGTGATGACCAAGAAACCAAAATTATATTTCAACTTATTAAAAATGTCTCCATTTGAAAGTATCTTTCAGGGAAAGCTCCTTTTGACTCCAAACTGACTGCCTTTCCCTTTTACATGTTCCCATTATTTACTAAGTCTTGAGAATACTTCAGTTACATAAGGCCTATTGTTTATATTTACTCTCCGAAATTATTACCTGCATTATTGCAATAACCGATATTTCATTATTTTTAGACCAGTGCAGAGTTTTTAAGATAATCTCAGTTAAATTTTTTTTTAAAGATTTATTTATTTATTTGAGAGAGACCATGAGCAGGAGGAGGGACAAAGGAAGAAGGAAAAACAGACTCCCCACTGAGTAGGGAGCCCGAGGCTGGGCTCTATCTCCCCCAAGATCACGACCTGAGCCACCAAAACCAAGAGTCCAATGTTTAACTGATGGAGCCACTCAGGTATACTTAATTTTGCTTTCTTACTAGTTCTCTATTTATCACTGCATCTCAGTCTTGTATTCAAAAGAATCTTGCACTCATTCTCTTAATCTCATTATCTTCGATCTTATATTTGTTTACTCTGACATAGCCTTTCTTTTGCATTTGTAGTGTATTTATAATTATCTCCATTTACCTTTCCTATTTATCAGCTAATGCCTTATGCAATATAGACTATTCATTAGGTATGCATTACTTAAAGGGAAAAAGGAAATGGAGTAAAGGTAATAAGAAGTCCATCTTCACTGTCTGAAACATCACAATTGCCTCATACCTAATATTTCACCCTTATATTACCTTTATTATGTACCCTAATTCTAAACTCCAATTCTTAAGGGCTACAAAAAACTTAGACATATCACTGAAACTCACCCAGGAAATCATGGAAATAGGAATTGGGACACAGATGTCATCAGTTATGTTGTATTTTGGGCCTTGTAGAAGATTTTATAAATCTATTAATAAAATTAATAAGCCAGGAAACAACAAATATTGCTAAGGATGAGAAGACTTAAACTGTTGGTAAGAATGTAAGCTGGTGCAGCCACTCTGGAAGACAGTATGGAGGTTCCTCAAGAAGTTAAAAATAGAGCTACTCTATGATCCAGCAATTGCACTACTAGGTATCTACCACAAAATACAAAAATAGTGATCAAAAGGGGGTACCTGCACTCCAATATTTATAGCAACAATGTCCACAATAGCCAAACTATGGAAAGAGGCCAGATGTGCCTCAATAGACTAATGGATAAAGAAGATGTGACACACACACACACACACACACACACACACACACACACACACACACAGAGAAGAATATTACTCAGTCATCAGAAAGGATAAAATCTTACCATTTACACTGATATGGATGGAACTAGAGGGTATTATGTTCAGTGAAATAATCAGAGAAACAATTATCATATGGTTTCACTCATATGTGGACTATAAGATTCAGTGCACTGGATCATAGGGGAAGAGAAGGAAAACTGAATAGGAAGAAATCAGAGATGGAAAAAGAACACGAGAGGCAGTTAACTGTAGGAAACAAACTGAGGGTTACTGCAAGAGAGGCAGTCAGGAGAATGAGGTGATGGGCATTAAGGAAGCCATGTGATGTCATTAGCACTGGGTATTATATGCAACT
This sequence comes from Mustela nivalis, assembly GCF_964662115.1. Classification (NCBI taxonomy): domain Eukaryota; kingdom Metazoa; phylum Chordata; class Mammalia; order Carnivora; family Mustelidae; genus Mustela; species Mustela nivalis. The sequence continues at coordinate 38,909,823 of NC_139026.1, forward strand.
GATGAATTACTGAACTTTACATCTGAAACTAACAATATACTATACATTGGCTAGTTGAATTTAAATTTTAAAAAATTTACTGATACAATTAAGCAGTATAAGAAGCAAGTATTCATCATGTTTAGAAATTAACAAAGTGGCCAGTCCCAACAAGGAGGCACTCTAGAACTGTATCACTAGCTCGTATAGAATAAAACAAGAACAAGAAATAAAGCAATAGCAAAAGAATTTCCAAGGTATTAAGTTACCTTACTTCCCCAGGGAGTCATCAACATCATAATCACAAAGACTTAGAGAGAGTAGAGTTGTCTATACTTATCTCCACTTTGACTTCCACTCAACTCCTCACCCATCATTCTGGCCTCTAGTTTCACGAGTCCTTTGAAACAGCTCTTACGGAGATTCCCAGAGTTCCGTGTTACTAAATCTCATGAACATTTTTCAGATTTTAGTTGATAGCATGATAGTTTTTGACACAATGTCATCCCTCCCTCTCAGAACGTATTTTTTCCCTGGTCTTCTGTCACATATTTACCATATTTCACTCCTTCTGGGTCAGTTCTTTCTTCATTGATTGCAGGCTCCTTCTTATGTACACAGATATTAAGTGGTGGAGTACCTCAAAGTTTAGATTTAGGCTTTCCCTACTTTTATTCTACACTCTCTTCCATGTCCACAGCTTGAATTACTATCCAAACACAAGTAATTTCTTCTGAGCTTTAAGTCAATACGTTCAATTTCCTATAAGACATCTCTCCTAGGACTTACTGCCAAACACACATTCATGACCAAAATTAAATTCATGATCTTTCCACACACTGAATTTTCTATCTTGCTGAATAACACCTACATCTATCTAGTTGTACAAGTCAGAAAACTCTCTTGATGACAAACTGATCTATCCACCTCCACTTTAGTGCTCCTTTTGTTCGCTTACAATACTGAAATTTGGGTGATCATTTACAAATGAGAATCTGATCCCTTCTCTCCCTTGTGGCTGCCCATCCCTCTTAGACAAATCTTGATGTTACCCCCAAACCCTACATGATCTGATTATCTCTGCTTCTTTAATTTTTTCTCAGCATACTTTTCTGCAGTTCCTGTGCCTTTTCCATTCCTTGTCTGTTTTCTCTCTCAAGAATTTACTGGAATTTTCTTCCCCATACTTATCAACTGCTAATTTCTATAGATACTTTCAAAATAAGCTCATGTGTACTATATTTAGGATGCCTAACTTACCTAATAAAGTAAAATGTCTTTATTATGAGCTCTCAAAATATTGTGTTTCTTATTTTGCAGGATTTTTCAGAATTGAAATTGTTTTTTATAATCATCTAATTACTTTTTTTTCCTTTTCTAGACGACAAGGTTATGCTAGTTTTTGCTCCTCTGTGTATTAAAGATGTGCAACACATAGTAGGATATCAATAAAGATTAATTAAATGAATGAACAAATTAATGTTTGTAGTCTGAACAAGATAGGTGTATATATCCAGAGGTTTAAGTGTTAATGAATAAGAAGGGCAGAAAAAAACAAAAAAAACCCTATGAAGTTTTACTATCTGATGTCTAGAGCCCAAGAAAGCTTATCCAGGCTTAATATAAGACTTTAGGTTTTAAATGTTTGAGACATACACACACACACACACACACATATATATATAAAGAGAGAGTGAGTGGTTTACATAAAAGTATGTGTGTCTATGTGTAAGCAAGAAAAAATAATACTGTGGTGTAGCCTTAAAGTTTTTATTTCTAATAAACCCAATTATTTTCACCTTTTGGGCATGAAATGAAATTTGCATGATTTTTCATGCAACAACATGGCTGCTGGCTGAGCAACTCCAAGTATTGCAGACCCTAGGGAAATGGCTGAAGAAAAATCTTACTCCCCTCTATACACGATGGTAATTAAAATTATGTGTTCCTTTCAAAGCAAAAGGCAGAGAACTGGACCAATGTTTTGTGAAAGCAGCCATTTTGATCATTTTGCTTCTGTTAAATCTCAAGAACTTGTGGTCTTGATGGTGTTTTTCTGGTTATAAAGCATAAGCAAATTCACATTTTTATTTCATCTGACAAAATAAAAAGTAGCTTTGTGACAGTAATAACTAGGAGGGAGATCAGAGTGTTTGACCTAACTGCACATGGCATTTTATATTTTGGCTACAGACAGCTTGTCTTTTGAGACTTCCATCAGTACATAAAAGGAGAATTTAGTAGTTAATGCTCTAATAAGTATGCAACTTCTGGAAAGGAGAGCTGCTTTGAGGTTGTAAATCTCTAAGCATCAGCACTTAAACTTGATCATTTTGCTTGGAGGAATTCAGTCTCTTAGTCTACCATTAGAGAAGTGGATATGTATACTATGTGTTTCTGTGAGTTATATTTGTGTATATATACTATAAATTTTCCTCAATTATCTTTTAACACATTTTCACATAATTTTAATTTTTCCATATTGTACATGCAATCGTGATGATATCATCAACCTACAAAGTGAATTTCTTTCATGGAGTGGTGGTTTCTGTACACATACGTTGACATGAAAAACAAATGAAGACTTAGGGTTCAATGTCCACTTTGCCACTTGCTTACTCCATAAACTTAGATACCTTCCCCCTCTTGTCTTAAAGTGAGAATCACAATAAGGATTATTTTAGTGATTTTAGAATTAATGTACATGAAACATTCTCCCCAGAACCTGAATAAGAGAATGTCCTTACTGAATGTTAAATTCCCTTTTTTTAAAATATATTTTTTAATTATTTTCTTTAAAATATTTTATTTATTTATTTGACAGGCAGAGATCACAAGCAGGCAGACAGGAAGGCAGAGAGAGAGGAGTGGGTAGACTCCCTGCTGAGCAGGGAGCCTAATGCAGGGCTCGATCCTAGGACCTTGGGATCATGACCTAAGCTCAAGGCAGAGGCTTAACCCACTAAGTCACCCAGGCGCCCCTTAAATTCCCTTTCTGACAACAATTTAACATAAATGTATGCTTTAATGAATCAGAACATGAAAGTATAATCTTTAAATAATTGACATCAAAGAATTATACTGGTCGATATTAGTAAGGTGCCAGAATTTTAGGGTTAGGTTTAGTGGACTTACAGCATATAGCACAATGTCTGGCATAGTAGGTGTTAAAATCGATATTTTAACAAAATGAAAGGAAATGGCAGAATGGTCAATATGACCTACAGATAATGTATGCTTGGGTAGAGTGACGATGGGACCCCAGACCCTGCTTTCTCTCACCCATTCCTCTGATAGTTGGATCATGATTGCATCAGGATACCCAGAATTCTGCTTTAATTTCACATTGAAGTCATTCTTCTAGTCACCGAAGTCACTCAGTGCTACTCACATGAGAGGTGGCCCAAGGACAATCTCTACTCCTGCAGAAGCACATGTGCCCATTCTCATTTTTCTTTCTCCATAGCACTTTTTTTCATGTGACATGCTAAAATTCTACTTTTTGGTATGTCTGTCTTCCCCTTAAGGGCAGAGATGGCTGTTTTGTCATTGCCTTTTCAGCACTTAGAGTCTTGCCCTTGGTGAGGACTCTTAACTATTTGTTAACTGTTTGGAAGAACTGCTTTTCATGAGGAAATGGCAGTTTTACATTCTAGCTCTTTCCTATTCTTTTGGTACGTACACAAATACCCAGAATAAAGTTAGTCATTAGCAGTTAGGAGGACTACTATTTTATTGTATTTTTCTAGATTTTTTAAAATATTTTCTGAGTATTGAAAATAATTGAATCCTCGCCTTCTTTATTAAAAGAAACATCTTTGGGACTAAAGGTACACCATAGGGAATATAATCAATAGTATTTTTAATTGTGTTGTATGGTGACAGATGGTAGCTACAGTTATGAATAAAGAATAATGTATGAAGTTGTTGAATCACTATGTTGCACACTCAAAACTCATCTAACTTTGTGTGTCAACTATACTTCAGTAAAAAAAAAAGGAAAAAAGAGAAAGAAAAGAAACCTCTATAATTGTGCTTTCTAGATATGAACTCATTTAATTCATAGCTTTATTCACTGGCTTGATGGAGAGTATGCTAAAAATAGTACTATGATTTCTTCAGATTCCTTGAAATGCATGACAAAGAGGAGTACTCCTAAATTACAAACATTTTTATTTTACCTCAGGGAAGGCAAAACTCATCAATGTTTATGAAAGAGGAGAAATTCCTCTTAGGGAAAAAAAGCCTTTCTGATGCTGTATCCCATCTAATCAGAACTATTTTTGTTCATGTCAGAGATTAAAGCAAGTTTTATTTTATATTTTTAATAGGACTATAATGTGATATAATTTTGTAATTATTTAAGTAGGCCAAGTAATCTGTCTTTCCTTTTCAGTCATTTCTCTTAAAAAAGAATAGTATTCCTCACTTCATACCTGTTAGAATGGTTATCATCAAAAGGAGAAGAAATAACAAGTATTGGTGAAAAGTGGAGAAAATGGAATCCTTGGGCCCTGTTAGCAGGAATGCAAATTGGTAGAGAAAACAGAGTCTAGAGTTTGCTCAAAAAATTAAAATAGAGTTACCTTGTGATCCTGTAATTCCACTTCTGGATATTTAACCAAAGAAAATGAAAACACTAACTCAAAAAAATACACGTGCCCCTATGTGTTCACTGTAGCATAATGTACAATAGTCAAGATATAAAAGCAAACTAAGTGTCCATGATGAAGGAACACATTTAAAATGTAGTATATATACATTGGGATATTCAGACATAAAAAGTTTCCATCTGCAACAACAGGGATGGACCTTGGTCATTGTGTTAAGTGATACAAATCCGAGAAAGACAAATACCATACGATCTCACTTATATGTGGAATCTTAAAAAAGAAGAAAGGAAGAGAAGGAGGGACAAAAGAAAAGAAAAGCTCATAGATAGAACAAAGTGATAGTTGCCAGTGGCAGTGGAGTGTTGGTGAAATAGGTCAAGGAGGCCAAGAGGTATATACTTTCAATTATAAATAAGTCAGACATGGGATGTAATGTGGGATTTAATATGTAGCATGGTGTCTACAGTTAATACTATTATATGGCATATTTGAAATTTACAAAATAATAGATCTAAAAAATCCTCATCACAAGAAAATCAAATTTCTTAACCAGTTTTGGGAAATAAAAGATTTTTCTTTAGGGGCACCTGGGTTGGTCCGTGGGTTAAAGCCTCTGCCTTTGGCTCAGGTCATGATCCCAGGATCCTGGTATCAAGCCCCGCATCGGGCTCTATGCTCAACAAGGAGCCTGCTTCCTCCTCTCTGCCTGCCTCTCTGCCTACTTGTGATCTCTGTCTGTCAAATGAATAAATAAAATCTTTAGAAAAAAAAAAAAGATTTTTCTTTAGATTAACATATATAAATTGAATTGCAATATATGAATATATGAGCAATTTTGAAAAGTGTTTCAACTTTACTTCTGCATGCTTTATGTAGCATGTTGATACTCATATGCCTCTCTTATAAGTGTTCTGAGCAATAATGAATTTAGAGCAGCAACTGGCTCACATAAAGTGAGCCAGCAATATATATTAATAGTTATCTTTATTAAGTTAAAACAGATTTTTAAGATAGTTAAATATGATTTCTTTTTTCTTTAAGATTTTATTTATTTATTTGAAAGACGGAGATCACAAGTAGGCAGAGAGGCAGGCAGGGGGTGGGGGGCAAGCAGGTTTCCTACTGAGCAGAAAGCCTGATGTGGGGTCCATTCCAGGACCCCGGGTTCATGACCTGAGCCAAAGGCAGAGGCTTTAACTCTGAGCCAGCCAGGCACCCCTAAACACGATTTCTTTAAGCTGAACATCCCCCAATAACTTCTGGAATTCTGTATGCTTTTAATATGAGAAATAAAACTGAGGAATTTAAAAAAATTAAAAACAGCAACAACAACAAAAAACCAAAAAAAGAAAACATGAGGAATTTTAGTTACTTATCAAGTATTGCACACCTCTACTACCTTTTTTTCAACAAAATTTTGAGAATAATTCATATCATTAACGAAATACAGCATGCCAACATTTAGATCCACTGATGTTCTTTATCAGAGATCCAATATATTGATTTGCCCCATTCAGTGAACATTAAATACTTACTGAACAATTAAATTTATGTGCTTTTTTATGGGGTAATAGTAGCTACCTACAAACACATCTCAGCTTTGCACTGGCTTTCTAATGGATGAATTACATATGCATACATATCAAGATATGACTGAGTTGAAACTTTCCAGTATTCATAGGCCACCTTCTCTATGAAAGAGTAATTAAAATTTAATACACACTAATATTTCCAATTTGCTCTTCAGATTCTAACACTTTGTGATGAGATTGACAAATTTGATGTCTAACTAAATTTTAGTTAATTGGGATTCAGATGATATATAGGCATACCTCAAAGCTATCGCGGGTTCAGTTCTAGCCACTGCAATAAAGCAAATACTGCGATAAGTCAAATGAATTTTTTTTATTATTCAGTGCATATGAAAGTTCTATTTACACTACAGTGTAGTCTATTAAACATGAAGTAGCATTATGTCCAAAAAACTGTATATACCTTAGTTAAAAAAATATTTTATTGCTAAATACTGCTAACCATCATCTGAGCTTTCAGAAAATCATACTCTTTTTCTAGTGGAAGGTCTTGCCTTGATGTTAAGGGCTGCTGACTGATCAGGGTAGCAGTTGCTGAAGTGGGTGGCTGTGGCAAACTCTTAAAATACGGCACCAATGAAGTTTCCCTCATCAGGTGACACTTCATGAACAATTTCTGTTTCAAGCAATGCTTTGTGACAGAACCTTGACCACAGTAGAACTTTAAAAATTGAAGTCAATTTTCTCAAACCACACTGCCGTTTTATCAACTAAGTTTATATAAAATTCTAAATCCTTTGTTGTCATTTCAACGGTCTTCATAGCACCTTCAGCAAGAGTAAATTCCATCTCAAAAACCACTTTCTTTGCTCATCCACAAGAAGCAACTCCTCGTCTGCTCAAGTTTTATCATGAGATTGCAGCCATTCAGCCACATTTTCAAGCTCTGTTTCTAGTTCTCTTGCTATTTCCATCATGTGAGATGTTACTCTCCTCACTGAAGCCTTCAACCTCTCCAAGTCATCCCCATGAGTGGGAATCAAACTCTCATTTCCAAACTCCCATATTCCAAACTCCCATTAATGTGGATATTTTGACCTCTTCTAATGAATCATAAATTTTTTTTAAGATTTTATTTATTTGAGAAAGAGTGAGTGAGAGAGAGAGAGCGAGCACATGTGCAAGCCAGGGGAGAGGCAGAGGGAGAGGAAGAAGCAGACTCCCCGCCAAGCAGGGAGCCTGATGTGGGCCTTGATCCCAGGACCCCGAAATCATGACCTGAAGCAAAGGCAGACGCTTAACCAACTAAGCCACCCAGGCTTCCCAAATCATGAATGTTCTTAATGGTATTTAGGACAGTGAATCCTTTTCAGAAGGTTTTCAATTTACTTTGCCCAGATCCGTCAGAATAATGGCTATCAATGACAATGTTTTTTTCTGAGCAGTATGTCTCAACAGCAAGCTTCAGATATTCAGTAAATTTGTAAACAGATGTGTTGTCACCCAGGATTTATTGTTCCATTTATAGAACACAAGCAGAATAGATTTAGCATAATTCTTAAGGACCCTAGGATTTCTGGAATGGTACATGAGCACTGACTGCAACTTAAAGTCACCAGCTGCAGTAGCCCCTAACAAGAGAGTCAGCCTGGCCTTTGAAACTTCAAAGATGCCTAGATAGCACCTTCTTCCAATATAAGATTGTTTTTTCTATGAAGATCTGTTTAGTGTGACCACCTTCATTTATTATCTGGCTACGTTTTCTGGATAACTTGCTGCATCTTCTCCATCAGTACTAGCTGCTTCCCCTCACTCTTTGATGTTACGGAGATTGCTTCTTTTCTTTAAACCACATGAACCAATCTCTGCTAGCTTCAAACTTTCCTTCCGCAGCTTTCTCCTCTCCCTTGGCCTTCACAGAACTGAATCTAGAGCTTTCTAGATTAGACTTGGCTTAAGGAAATGTTGTGGAAATGTTGATTTTCTAGCCAGACCACTCAAACTTTCTCCATATCAGCAACAAAGTATTTTTTGCTTTATTAGTATTCATGTGTTCAATAGAATAGCACTTTTAATTTCCTTTAAGATTTCTCTCTTGCATTCACAACTTGGGAGAACTGGAACAAGAGACCCAGCTTTCAAATGATCTTGGCTTTTAATGTGCCTTCCTCACTACACTTAATCATTACTAGCTTTTGCTTTAAAGTGAGAGACATGCAACTCTTCCTTTCACTTAAAATACCTGGAGGCCATTGTAACATTATCAATTGGCTTAATTTCAACATTGTTGTATGTCAGCCAGTAGGGAGGCCCAAGGACAGAAAGAGAGATGGGGAGAACAGCTGGGTGGTGTAGCAGTCAGAACACACACAGTACTTATCAATTAAGTGTGCCTTCTAAAATATGCACAGTTTCTGGAGCCCCAAAATGATTATGAGATTAGCACCAAAGATCACTGATCACAGATTGCCATAACGACTATAATAATAATGAAAGAGTGTGAAAGATTGCAAGAACTACCAAAATACGACACAAAGACATGAAGTGAACAAAAGTTGTGGGGGAAAAATGGCATATTCACCACAAGGTTGCCACAAATCTTAAATTTATTAAAAAAAAAACCACAGTATTTGTGAAGTAAAATTAAGTAAAGTGCAATAAAATGAGGTATGCTTGTAACACATTTGTGGATACTTTAACTGGAAAAAAAAATGAGTGGGGAAGCATTATTACCTCCTAGCTTAAAGGACATAAATAATTTTTCTAATATGGGTAGGAGAATAAAAAAAAATTCATATTTATATATAAATTTATATATTACTATTTGTTAAATATTTTCTAGTTAAATTAATAACATACAATGTGAAGAGCTATTTGCCATTCAAGATTATGAGCATTTTATATATAAATGTATAGCTATAATTTAAGTATTCAGAATATCTTAAAATATAATTTTCACTCAGCAATTTTTGAATTGATATATTTATGTATCACTTTAACCAAAATATAGTTGCAGAAAGAACAGAAACCTATCACCTTCTATATATAATTCTAATGCAAAACTATTAAAATTGTAATACATTTTCCTATTTTTTACATAAAAAGCAAAAGATATATCCATATTTACTTTGAAATACTGACTTGAGATTTAACAATTATATATTTTATTTCCAGCTTTGAATTACCATACTACCTTAAAACTGTAAATAAAATTGCTATTTTCAGTTCTCTGAGTTTAGAATTAATTCTGTATAGCTATGGCCAAATCCAGTTGATTATATATTTTAATCCCACTTCAGCTCCCAGCAATTATATTACTAGGGTTTAAATAGTAAAATCTGAGTTTCAAGGTCCCTGTTTTATGATACAATCCCACAAATTACTTTTAGAAAACTGGATACACCAAATATTGTGTACCAGATATATCCATATCCAGTACTTATTTGAGAATTCAAATTACTAATAATGTCTTAAACAAGACTTTCAGAGCAGGCTACAAATTCCATGACCATTAGAAAATAAAGTATTATTCCCTTGAAGGGTCAAAATCATGCAGAGCAATTAATACCAGTGAAATAATCACTGATTACCTTACTTATCATTTTAAGACCAATGTAGATGTGCCTACATAGATGGAAAATAAATTTAAATTTCTCATCTATCATTATTTGATGACTAATCAGTGATGCTTATTTTGTTGTTAACCAGTTCTTGCTCTTCCAGTTTCTAGAAAAACAGATTATTCCTGGGTGAGAAAATCAACAATATCCATATTTGTTAATAATTTTGCTACATTTCAGTGACAGGTATTACAATTGATAAAATACTGTTTTTATTGTTCAGTCACATTTAATTTGTCTGTCAGCTTATATTATAGCTGCCATTTTGCTTCAGAGTTTATAAATCATTAAAACTTTGGAAAGTGGATGTATATGAAAATTACACTCTATTTGTCTGATATAGAGGGTGCAGAGATGTTTCTAAAATACCCTTTATGTTTTGACTACTATTGTATGTTGAGCTTGCTTCTACTTGGGTCCTGGAAAATAAATGTTCTTAAAGATTTTTGTCTTTTCTAAGAATCAGTGGGCACAGTCACACACATAATGCTGAGGTTAAATATCTATATGGCCAGAATTAATAAGGGTTGATTAAAGCACTTCGCTATAATAAATTTTAAGATGTAGAGAGAAAGAAGCAGCATGCACATTCCTTTCATTAAGAGTAGTCTCCATTTTAAGATGCAGTTTCAAGCATGGAAGATGGAATATGATCACAGGAATACTGTAAAGGCCATTCAACAACAACCAGTTGGTGCTTGTGAAGGAGAATTTGTTTGGCCTCATGATCACCATTTTGTCAACAAATACACAAACAAATATTTGGACATGTTTTTCTAACAGCACATTATCTCTTCCAATTACCCTCCAATTTACACTTGTGTTACTTTTAACAGCTAGACTGTCCTTTCTTACAAATAATAATGGCCTCACCAGTAAAATGAAAATAAAAAGCAGGCAAAAGCTTAGTTTCATTAATGCTGAGACATAAATGTTAATTACAGAGGATACTGAAATATAAAAGAACTCCCTTTGCTGTCTCCAATCCCTTTTGAACTTCTCAGGGGTTTAAATATAGTGTTTGTTTGGCAGATAGTCATGTCTGGAAAATAAAGAGAAGGAAAATACTAGAACCAAATAGTATCTCAAAACTTGATAACCAATTTTAATTTTCATCAATCAAAAAGAAAACTATCATTTTTTAGGAAAAATTTAGTTGAAGAGATGCAAATTCAATTCAAAGTTTCTGTTTATGGAAGATACAAAACTTTTATCATTATGAAAAATGTTGCTAGTTAAATAGTTGAAATGGAAAACATTGTTCATGACCATTCTTTTTAGTTAGATAAGCAATGGAAGAGTATCAAGTCAGCCAGACAGACAGGCATATATGTACGTGTTTAAAAATAATGTCTAAAGTTTTCATGTAGGAAGGATATAGTTAAATAAATGGACTGGAGACATGAACAAACTGGACAGCTACATGTAAAAGAAAAAAACAAGACTACTTTCTTACACTAAACATAAAAAATAAACTCAAAATGTATTAAGGACCTAACATGTGAGACCTGAAACATTTAATCCAGAGGAGAACACAGTAATTTCTCTGACATTGGCTATAGCAACACCTTTCTAGATATGTCTCCTAAAGCAAGGGAAATAAAAGTAAAAATAAACTAGTGGGGCTTCATCAAAACAAAAAAGTAAAGGAAAGCATTAACAAAACAAAAAGGTAACTACTGAAAGGGAGAACGTCTTTGCAAATGGTATATTCAAAAAGGGCTTAATACCCAAAATATATGAAGAATTTATATAACTCAGCACCCCAAAAAAGACCAAATAAATAATCCAATTAAAAATGGACAGAGGAACTGAATAGACATTTTTTTCCAAAGAAGATATACAGATGGCCAACAGTCACATGAAGAGATGTTGAACATCACTCATCGTCAGGGAAACAACAATCAAAATCACATAAGATATCATCTTATACCTGTAAGAATGGCTGCAATTAAAAAGACAAGAAATAACATGTGTTGGAGAGGATTTGGGGGAAAAAAAAAAAAGGAACCAGTGTACACTGTTGATGGGAATGCAAACTGATAGTCAAATTGGGAAATGGTATGGAGGTTCCTCAAAAAATTAAAAATGGAAATATTGTATGATCCAATAGTTCTACTCCTGGATATTTACCTAAAGAAAACAAAACACTAATTTGAAAAGATATATCTACCTTTATGTTTATTGTGGCACTATTTCTAATAGCCAAGATATGAAAGAAAACTAAATGTCCATAAATAGACAAATGCATAAAGAAGAGGTTATATATATAGGTATATGTATATATACACACACACATTATATACACACACACGTATACATATGTGGAATATTGCACAATCACAAAAATGATGAGATCATGCCATTTGTGATAAGATAGATAGACCTAGAGGGTATTATGCTAAGTGAAATAAGTCCAACAGAAAGACAAATACTATATGATTTCAATCATATGTAGAATCTACAAAATCAAGCAAGCAAATAAAGAAACAAAAAGCAGAATCAGAACTACAGAGAACAGACTGTTGGTTTTAAAGGCGAGAGGAAGAGAGGGATTGGCAAAATAGGCTAAGGGAACAGGAGATACAAGTTTCCAGGTATGGAGTAAATCATGGGAATCAAAGGCATCGCATAGTTTGTAAATAAGTAGATAAATAAATAAGTCAAATGTTTAATTAAATTATCTTATTATAAGAGAACTTAAAAATGCATTTGTGCAAATGGATGAAAAGGAAAATATGTCAAATGATTTTGACTGCCTTCCAGTGTTCTGATAAACCCTATTAAGTTCAAAATTATGTGCATTTTGACAGTGTTGAGTATTTACATTAACACAAACATTATCTCCAACAAGGACCAAATGCTTATAACTTTAAGGACTATAAACAAATATTCTTTCACATAAAAGACTTTTTTCCTAAAGTTATAAACAACAGCCCAACATTATGCTGTTTACAATTCTTCATTACACTTGGGGTATAGTCCAACTCTGCCCATGGCTTTCAAGGACTGAGGGGGTGTTACTTATTATCGCTAACCTCCTCTCCCATCCTTTCCCTAGTTGTACATACTCCAAACATGCCTTCTTTCCATCTCTCACTCATACCATGCTCAGGCCTCTGCCTTGGAACCTTTAGCTCTTCCTTCTGCCTAGAGCCTCTGACACAGATCACCCAGTGGTTGGCATCTCATCATTTTGGTCTCAGGTCAAATGAAATTTTCTTGACTATTCAATCAAAACCAGCTGTGTCTTTCCACAGTCATTCTCTAGCCTTTGTTATTTTCTTCTCCCACTCCATATACTTGATTTCAACATGTTTGCTTACTGAGGTACTTATTAATGTCTGTCTGCTCTTCCTGAATATAAGTTCAATGAGAGTTATGTGTCAGCTAGCGGGCTCACCAATCTAGCCCAGTAACAGAAGGGTGTCTGGCAAACTGGCCAAATTAAGATTTGTTGAACAAAGGAATAGTAAATAAACATCTTTTCAGTATCTTTTCCCCATCAAAACATGTATTCTGCTAGAAAACCATGGAAATACAGCTATCTTTATCCACTGCTTCTCCATCATCACCAGTGGATCTATTAGCAACTTCCAGTGACCATTTATTTAACTTGTTTTGTCACATTTGTGTTTGTCTTACTGAACTACAATTATAATTAACAAGATAAGGATATTCTTAATTTAGATAGGAGTCTATTCACATGGGTTTCTTAATTTGTGTTTCTAAAGGTAACTTAGATTAAAAAAACCTAGAAGCTAAATTCAATTATATAAAATTAATGACTTCCTTCAAAAGGTCTTTATACTGGGAAAATATTCTGTTTTACCTATAAGATAATATAGATATAAAATAATTCTGGAGTTTCATTAAAAAGCATTGATAAAAATATAAAGCATATTGAACTAAGAATATTAGAGAAATAGTTTTCACACAGTGTTTCAAGAGCCACCTTCAAAAAAATCCAATCATATTGAGTTTGCAGATTAATGAAAGAACAGAACATTTTTAAAAGCTACATTAAGTTTCAAAGAGAAAGATCTTCTTGGATAAGAAGAAAGCAAGAAAGAAAAATCTTTTTAGGGGAAAAGTGTTCATATTTCCAAAGTACATTTTAAAAACTTTATGTGGTGTAGAGAGTATCCATCTCTACCCACACTTATAGATGGCACAACTTTTACTACATGATACATTAATACATGTTTAATGTATAAAGTACATTTTTAAGTATAAAGAAAAATTATCAAGAGACTACCATATAGAATTTGAAGTAGAAACATTTCGTTTCCAAGGCTTATAGCTTTTCATCATCAACTTACTGCCTCCAAGGGACAATCTGCATTACCTAGATTGTCATATCAATTCATTCAACTATTATTGCACTTTTAATTCATTTGAGGCAATGTTCTAGTTCTAGGAATATACTGGAAGACAAGGCAAAGTCCTACACAAGAGACAATCATGAGAAAACCACCAAAAACCTCAAATATCAATTGCTAAGTACAAATTCGTAACTCACATTTGTTTGAACATGGTGATAGTAACATTTTCTAAATGAGTCTAGTATAAGTAATAGTATCACAGCAGAATTTGCCAACTCAAAGCCATCAATAATGAAATAAATGCAGTCTCGTGCTAAGGACTGAGCATAGAGTAGGCACTCCCTGAATACATATTGAAGAGATGATTCCAAGTAGGGATGAATGAAACACTTCACTATCAATAGCTCCAACATTTTGTATCATTACAGGGTCTGCAATTAGTGCTGGAAAACATGCTCTTTTATAAATGTCCAGTTTTAGCTGGTAATTTACCAGTATCCATTTTGAAAGGATATACATAAAGAAATTGCATTTTTTTTAAATGTTAAAGACATCACTTCAGTGCATGTAAAATTTTCCTTAAAGGTTTTCTTCCCTATTGTACATTGTACTTGAATTGGCCTGCAGAATCAAAAATATCTGTGCTCCTGTTCTCTAAAGCCCAGAGTGAAGTGACAGGCCAGCTGGCAGGGTCTGTTGGTCGGCTGCCATTCTCATCTGCGGTTGCAAGGAAGTCCTAGGGGAAAAGACAATCATGAATTCTGTTTAACTAGGGCCATAGAATGGCATTTGTTTCTTGATGGACTGTGGGTCTATTACTAAGACAAACTAGATGAAAGCCATTCAAATCCCACTTTCGGTGACTATGGGAAGATCAGAGGACTGAGAAAGTTTTGAGAATAGGGATTATCCTGTTCGTTATTCTTTGACACAATGATAAAAGAATCAAACTGAAAATAAATATTCCTGCACCAACTGGCTATTTGGACTGCTACCCCCCCCCCAATTGTCTTAGCATGGTATACAGTTGTCCTACATATGAGAACATAATAAAAAATGGAACAGTAATGATAATTAACATTGTTATCGCTTTCCAGGCATTGTTTCAAGAACATTAGCATTTATTAAGTCATTTAAATCCTCCAAACAAGCCTGTGAGATAAATAGTATTCTGACTCTAATTTTACAGGTAAGAAATTTGAGTCAGCAA
Organism: Mustela nivalis; assembly: GCF_964662115.1. Lineage (NCBI taxonomy): Eukaryota > Metazoa > Chordata > Mammalia > Carnivora > Mustelidae > Mustela > Mustela nivalis. The sequence goes on from NC_139026.1 coordinate 38,925,102, forward strand.
GGTTAAGTAATTTGCCAAAGGTTGTAGAGTTTTTAAGTACAGTGATAGCGTAAGATTCTTATTCCAACAACACGTTTTCAAACATACAGACTGAACAAAAGATATAATCTGTGTCACCATAAACCCAAAACACTAATATTCAAGCACTCATGAATGCTTTAAGAAACTTTCGGTTAAATTAAAGAGTCTAAGATGTTGGTAAAAAAAACAAAGAAAGAAAGAAAGAAATTTTTAATTAGTAAGCTTAGGAGTTTTGGTTAAGAAGACAGTTCAGTCTGAGATGTTTCACCCCTTAGGGAGCTGAAGACAAGGACAGACGCCTATGCACAATGCTAGAATGGGCCTCTATATTGGTTCATTTCCTAACTTGAGAATTTTAGCTCTGCCCACAGTGTTGTGGGGACTATCTTCACAAAATAAAAACCAGGGAGAACACCAGAGACTCAGCACTGTATTCCCGATAAACACAAAATTCCAAAACCACTCAGAAGGGAAAGCTCACCTCATCCAAAAATTTTTATTTGCAGTACACACTTATCAATAGGTTAATTGTGATCTTTGTGCAATGACAGATGCAAAGCCTTAGCATAGAATTTCCCCTGTGGCACTTAGTAAATTATATAGATCCTTATTAGTTGTATGCAGCAAATCTGTTGATGGCATCCAATGCGAGCCAGTGTCAAAGCATTATCTGTCCTCTGCTTTTAAAGGATCAGGACAGCCTGAGGCCTATACCTCTACACAGGGGTCTTGGACTGTCATTTTTTTTTTTTAAGATTTTATTTATTTATTTGACAGATGGAGATCACAAGTAGGCAGAGAGGCAGGCAGAGAGAGAGGAGTAAGCAGGTTCCCTGCTGAGCAGAGAGCCCGATGTGGGGCTCGATCCCAGGATCCTGGAATCATGACCCGAGCCAAAGGCAGAAGCTTTAACCCACTGAGCCATCCAAGCACCCCACTGGACTGTCATTTTTCAAGCTTACAGGGTTCTATGCAATCATGAAGATCCAGCTCCAAGTTATAGAGTATCCAAGACCTGGTCTAATAAAAACAAAAACAAAAACAAAACAAAAAAAAACTTTAATTCCTGGTCACCATTTAATCCTACCCAGAGTGCTCTAAGGAGCGTTTATTAAGTTATATTTCTATGTTAATACCATTGAACTATGAGAAAGGAAAGTAGCTCTTCCCTTAACTCAGAAGTCATTAATAATAGTCTGATACTTGGTATTTGATAAAAATAAATTAGACTTTATATTTTTTCAAATGATATTTCAAAGAAAGTACAAATGCTACTCCATAGCACATTTTAGTTTAATCAAATATGTTACATATTTAAATGTACTGTCTACCACTTCTGTAGTTGGTATGTTAAAAAAAAAAAAGGAAAAGTTTAAAGTAAAATTTTAAACATGTTGTCTTTGACTGCCGACACGGTCTATAAATCTGAGGTCAAAGGACTTGGGCACATTATTGTGAGATTCTGAGATTTAAAGAAGGTAATTTCTCTAATTATAGGTTTCCATTAATAAAAATTAATATTTCTGCAGAAAATTATTTTTTATATGTTGAAATTTAAAATTATTATTGTCCTTTGTAAGAGACACAAAATTACTACTTTTTAAAAAAATTTTCAAGGAGGAACAAAGCTAATTCAAAGATATCTCCTTTTCATGTGTTTAGTACTTTAATATTTTATATTGTTTCAAACAAACTAATTAAATGATTTGGAATCCACGTTATAAACAATTATAGAAATCGTATTGCATCCTAAATAGTGCAAAGTCTCCATTTACATGAGGATATGTAGTTTGGGGATACTTCTGCCTTAGGGAGGGTTGTTGCTGTCCATTTACTTTATTTTTTATTTTTTTTTTAAAGATTTATTTATTCATTTGAGAGAGAGCAAGGGAGAGGGGGCAAGCAGGAGGTAGGGCAGAAGGAGACAGAATCCGGAAGGAGACTCCCCACTAGGCATAGAGCCCAACGTGGGGCTTGATCCTAGAACCCTGAGACCACGACCTGAGCTGAAATCAGGAGTTGGCTGCTTAACTGAGTCCCCGAGGCATGCCACTGCTCATTTTAAATTAAGCTCACCTTGTGTATATTTCAGAATATGTTCTCTTTATATTCAGAACAAGTCTTAAATAAAATTTTTGGTGGTCTCAGATAAATTTCTCTTTTCTGAGAGATTTATACTTATTCCATTGACTGCATTTTCTTGTTCAACAGAAAAGGATAGCTAAAATTTTCTCCTTCAGAATTTACCTTCGGAACTTTCCTAGTTATTTATCATATATTTTCTTATCTTTTCAAGTACACTTTCCAATGTATTTTTCTTATAATTTGTGTGAAGATACTACTCATTTACTATTTAGCACAACTGCAGAAATAGGTCTTTATTCAGATGGGGGAAGTAGCACTTTTAGGAGGAAAAAATAAATGAAGTTCTAACTTTATACTGAACGATTAAGAATAGAATATTAAAGAGATTTCGTGATATGCAGAGTTGGATATTAGAGACACACTCTTTCATTCAGTCATATAGCAAAGTCACAGACTTAATGCAGAAACTGATTTAGCTGTATTAAGAATCACCTACCTTTAAAGTTGGTATAATCATTCCCATTTTACACTTCAGGAAAAGGGTCCAGGATAAAGTAACTGTCCATTGCATGGCAACTAAATTTGAACTTGCCTTCTGTCCTTAGGTTTCTTTTGTTCATTTTCTTTCTCCTATACCACTGACTGCATTTTTTGTTGAGTCCTCAGTATAATGGGAAGCCTGATTTCTCTAGATTGGAATCCCAACTAGTCAAAGAAACTATATTTAGCCCTTAACTTCAAGTATGGAATTTACTTAGAGCATTTGACACAGTTTCTTTTACTCTTGCACTTTTAATTGTCCTAGAGTAGAATTAGCTCATATTATTAAGATACTTTGCACATATGACAATCATTCATTATTGAGTCCTAGGTCTTCAAATGTATGGTCCTATTAAAATATATTGGATTTAACAAAAAAACGTGTTTTTTATAGCATAACTTCAGAAACAAGTTTTTATATAATAACTTTAAAAATACTTTTAAAATGTCAGGCACAGAGGAATGAAAATGTTTCTATGATAACATTTATTTTTCAAATGAAAATTTAGTTCTAGCCACCAAATGAGGGATTCTTTTTTAGAGTTTGTTTAGGATGTTGGAAACACAGAAATGTCAACTCTTTAGTAATTGCTAAAACAAATATTATTTTACATTAATCAATTACCAGGATAAATATTTTACCAAAGAATTTTTGATTGCCTTATTTACTATGTTGATTACTTAATCCTATAATCCTAAATATCATGAATTAGTTTTGTGGGGATAATACCTTGTTCCTTCTTATTTTGTATTTCAAATAGATTCTGTCTTGAAATCACAATTCCCTTATGAATAATCTATTTCAATATGTAATTATTTATTTTTAAAAGATTTCATTTATTTGATATATAGAAAGAGATCACAAGTAGATAGAGAGGCAGGTAGAGAGGGGGGTAGCAGGCTCCCCGCTGAGCAGAGAGGCCAATGTGGGGCTCAATCCCAGGACCCTGAGATCCTGACCTGAGCCGAAGGCAGAGGCTTAACCCACTAAGCCACCCAGGCACCCCTGTAATTATTTATTTTTAAGGTACTTACAGGATGCTATGGAAATCTAAGAGAAGGGAAGAGCATAAATTCCGACTTAAATAGTCATAATGTTAAGAACTAATTCACGTGTTTTAACTATTGTCCAAGCTTTGCAATAAACACTGTCTCATTTACCCCTGACCACATGTCTATGAAACAAATATTATTACTGGGGTGCCTAGGTGGCTCAGTCAGTTAAGCAGCTGCCTTTGGCTCAGGTCATGGTCCCAGGGTTCTCGGATCAAGCCCCGCATCAGGCTCCCTGCTCAGCAGAGAGCCTGCTTCTCCCTTTCCTTCTGCCTGCTGTTCTGCCTACTTGTGCACTCTCTCTCTCTCTCTGTGTCACATAAATAAATAAATAATAAATAATCAATCTTAAAAACAAGAAAACTCCAAATATTATTGTTTCGATCCTCACGAAATGAGTAAGAGAGTGACTTGTGTGGTCGCACGACCATAAAGTCATGAGGTTGGCAATGAGTCTTTGTTACTAGATGACGCTAATGGCAAAAAGCAAAAAATACCATATACCATAAATGAAGACTGAGTAAGATTGACACTAAAAAGAGGTATGACCAAAGTGCTATTCACAAATCAGAACACTGCATTGAAGAAATACTTGTAAGAGAGAAGTGAGTTCTGAGCAGAGGGATAACAGAGGAGCAGTTCCTGGTGTTGAATGTCCTGACAGTTGTCTAAATTCTGAGGGACCATCAGAAGATAGTAAAAGCAATATGGACACAAAGTTAGGTGGAAAGAACACAGTTATCCCACTAATTATGGTTAAAATATCGCATTTTTCCAGACTTTACTAAAAAATATATCTACTCCTAGCCTCCCTAGTCTCCCAGACCTGGGAAGGGTTTGTGTGCATGAGGGGCCCTGAAAATTGAGGTCTCAAGGAGACCTGGTTATGACAGGAACATATGTCTAAACAGTATGCATTAAAACTCATTTATCAGGTATTGTTTGTTCATTTATTTCAGTTCTCTGTGTAATGGGACATAATTCCAGTCTATAACCTACATTTAGGCTCAGCTTTTACTTAAAAGATTTACTTTTAAAAAGATTTACTTAAAAGATTTCACTTAAAAGAAGTTTGTTTTTACTAACACGTCATCAACTACTGGCCTCGTTTTAGCAGAAATAAGAGTATACTAAATTTTATTCAGATAGAAAGCTTAGTATCTTTGACTCAACTTTTCTATAAAATCCTCTTATAGACTATATTTCACGAGTGTCTAATTTTTCTGGATTTTTTTTTGAGTATTCAGTGATGTTGGTATTTATATTTTCTTTCTCTTTAACACAGATGGAGAGAACTGTATATGCCTAGATAAGCTGTCTTTGAAAATTACGCTTAGTATTGAAATAAAATCTTGCGTAATTTAAAAATGTTTAACTTATAAATATGTATGTTATATTCAGAAATAACACAATTGGTCTAGATGCTCAATAACTGTACTGTCAGTGTTTATATAGTCTGATAAAGCAGCCAATAGAAAGCCCCCTCTCCCAAAAAAGGCAAGAATTATTATTAGATTTGAAAAGTTCATTTTCATTCACTATTAATTACTCTTGCTTTTCATGCTGCAATTACCAGCAAATCTGGAATTGTTTTTGCACGTATACTCGTGCTCAGGGCCTTCATACTGGTTGCAACAATGGCAGTGATCCATTTGTCTGAACAAACTTTCTATATCTTGGTAAACACCTACTGGCAAAGGCCATCAGCAGATAATGTAGTCGGGCAATTTAGTTACTAGTACACACAAATCATAAGGACAACATCATACTAATACACATGCAAGTTTTTAATTTTAGATTTTGACTTATGTTTGTCTCTATTTACCCTATCAAAAGCAATCCTTCTCAAACTAGAATTTGTATTTAGTTATTTCAAAAATATTGTGGAACTCTCAAAAATAACTCTTCCCCCTCATCATAATTAAAGTGTATGTGGAGGGAAGTAGGGAAAGGGGATGTAAACTAGTTATTTGGGGTTTGATGCTGGTGATTTTTCTTTTGATTGTTAAACTATTTCTCTATTTTTATATTGAATACCATAAAGACATTTTCCCCCTATTTTAAAATATTTTTAATAGCATTTACGGATCCCTGGTTGTGTGACTAAGCTAATTCCTGAGGGCTTTTCTTTGTAGAATTCAAAATATAATTTGACAAATGATAAGATTGTTATTTCTGAAATTAATGATAGGAACTAGGTAGGCTGTTTTTATGTTAAAAACACAAGATGATGGTGTTTTTCATTTTAGCAACTCTAAGAAGTTAAGCAATCCATCTGGTTTTTATCAAACCATGCAAAGTACTGTTCCATTTAGACCATTTAGCATAGTTTAAGCTTCATGAGGGTCCACCAGCCGGAGAGCTCAGGTAGACCATAGAAGGTATGGAAAGAAACCAGAAAGGCCTGGACCCTAGATTCCTAAGCACTAAGACAAAAATAACACACATTGAGAGGAACAGAATGGATAATTGCTAATATATATGATTATGAGATAGCTATTAATTTATTCATAGTTTTCTTAAATTATTTCAAATATTTGTCACATATAAGAGAATTTATATTTAACATCACTGGTTTATGGATCTAGGAAGACAGGCATGAGATGAATTGCATTTTGAGATCAGTTTATTTTGGTACCCACTACTTAGCTTCTAAAGACAGGAAAGACTGCTTAACGGATATCAGCAAGCCATTGATTTGTGACCTGCCTCTTGAACACAATTCAAATTGTCACAGGTTTCTAGGGACATTTCTGACCAAGCTTCCTTTCCTCCTCATGTTCTGAGTACCTTTAATTTTTCACCTTAAAAAGCTGCTAAAAATGTCTTCTTCCATATATAAGTAAATACCACCCAATTGTCATTTCATGGTAGATAATTTAAAATTCAGTAACATCTAGAATTTCTGAAATCTATGTTGACATATTTGTTTCAGATATATTTCTCTTTGATCAAACAGGTATTAGAAACAATTCAGTCTTTAAATTTCTTTTCTAAAATGTAATCTTAGAAGGCAGCTCTGATAGATATCCTACTAAAGCTGGGTATGGAGTCAAAGTTTTATGCCCAGCCCAGCCATTTACTAGTTTCCTATTCTTGATCAAGTCTGTTTCCTTATCTGCAAAATGAAGAGAAAGATATATAATAGTGTTGTTATGACTAGTAAATGAGAAAAAGCATGGGCACAAGCTCTGTACACCATAATTTGCAATGTGTTTAGTTTTGCTTATGTGTCATTTTTCTCCTAAAACATATCTTGCCAATGTTTCAACAGAAAACTATATATCAAGAGTCCATTTTGTGCTTAATGATGTGATGGATAAAAACAAACCAAAGCAAACGAACAAAAAACCAAGAGACTTGACTCTGCCAACAAGAAGATAGTAGCCCAGATAGGAAGAAAAGTAACATCTGCAAACCTGAAAACTCAGTAGGATTAATTCTAAATAAGTCTATAAGGAAATGACAGTGTAAAATAGGGTACTATCTTCATTTCCAAAATCTATTTGTACTCATGTTAGTGGCGTGATTACTTTTGCATAGTCTTTATTTAGAAACACCACAGCTGAGGTTTTTCAGCTAAGCCTTGAAGGTAGGGCAATATTTATATCTATGGAAAGAAAAGAGTTGAACCTTGGATAGAACATTGGAGGTCCTGGAAATGCAAGTAGAGTAGGGAGTGAAGATGGAAAGATTAAGAGAAAGATATATCGGAGAATGAAAGATTGCTTGCAACTGGTAGAAACTGTAAAGCTCTGAAGAAAAGCCAAAGAAAAGGAGGCTGATGTGAGAAGGAAGAAGCTGTCAAGAGTCCAGTTTAAGAAATACTAATTTTGAGATACCACTATGATATTCAAGTGGGGATATCTACTCTCTTAATGCATATCAAATCTGAGCATTCCACTCCCCCTTACAACTAGATAAATAGATATATTTAAGAAGAATAAAATATAAACATTCAGTCTAGGTTAGTACGATATGTTAATGAAGAACCATACTTCGTGTTTTTGTGAAATGGACCACAGCATGTTTCTTAATGATATATTAAGCTGACTGTTGTCATTAAGAGCTATTTTACAAAATAGGTCTTGAAGATTATTTAAAGTTTTCAAACCTTAATGTTTTAAATATAAAGATTAGTTAAAAGATAATCTGCCATACATCATTTTACTATTCAACATTTTAAACCATGGGAATTATTAATATCTCATATATTCAGTAACTTTTTAAAAAATATATTTATTTATTTATTTGTGAAGGAGGGAGAGCATGCATGCACACGTGGGGAGAGGGGCAAAAGAGGAAGGAGAGGGATAGAAGAGTTCTTCCTGAGTGTGGACCCTGGCAGGGCTCTATTTCATGATCCTGAGATTATGACCTGAAAGTAAGTATCTGTTGCTTAACCAACTGAGCTACCCAAGTGACCATCAATGGGTTTTTTTTTTTATAATCTAATATCATTCAAGACATAGCCTCTTTGTTATCTTCCCAAACCACTATAATCAGTAAGGCCATACTCGTGCTCTTTTCCTCATAGGATGGAAGTCCCCTGAAACTTTACTACTTAACTTACTTCTAAACCAGATCATATCCCAGTTCCTCCTCTAATTTATCACTAAGTGATTTTTCTGTTCCTACCTATTGTATTGTATACCACTCCACCCTTATTTTTATATTGCCATTTACTATGTCATTTCACTTATACTGTAAGCTTCTCAAACAGAAAAATATATTTTATCTATTTTTGACTTTCTAGTGAGTAAATCATAATTTCTTTAGCGTCTTCATCCTTTGACAATCTGATGGAAAGTATGAGCTCAATCCCCTAGAAAACGGCTTATGCAAACATACACACCACTTTTTGCATAGAATTCTGAATATTCCAAAACCTTTGAGGCAACACGGATTCCAAGATAAGATATCCTGAATGAGTGTTGAACAAACATCCCTGGATGAAGTAGGAATTCAATACATGCTTGACTGTGGATTAGCTATAGGTACTCAAAACATTTTTGACCTGTTCAAGAAAATTAACTGGACTAGGAACCCTGGGAGAAATGGGGCAGAAAATTGGTAATAGTCCAGGGACAGGAACAAGTAGGGGGAGTAGGAGATTTAGGAGAAAGGAAAAGCTTTGGCCCTAGGTATTAACCTAGCTATAGCTGCCTTTTTCTAGTAAAAATTTGTTACCAGGTACACATTTCTTACAGAGAAACAGGTAGTAAATCTGTGCATGTGGGAAACCTTGGAATATAAGATGCCTTAAAGAACCTTGTGCTCTAAAGTAAAAATAGAAACGACAGTGAGCAGGAAGAAGGAGGATATGCTGGCATGCAAATCACACCCTTGGTTTCCTGATGAAGCATGACTCAGAAGCTACCAAAGATATTAACCAATCATCAGGCAGAAGTAGGATGAACTGTACAGAGTTCAGAAGGTAGCCAGAAGTTATCTCTGAAGCATTTCAGAAAGAGAACAACTCCAACAAGATTAGTAAGGATAATAATTGTCATTATAGATAAAATTATCATTCACCAAACATCTGTCTGTGTCAAGCATCATATTAATCACTTTGCACACATTATTTCTCAGTAGGTTGAATATATTTTATATTTTATTATTGTTTCATTAAAGCTTAAAAATGAAAATGGGTCTATCCATCTAACTAGGGCATTATACACAATGATATGAAGAAAATGGAAGTAAAATGGGAAATTAGTTGAAATATGAGCAATTTACTTAAGCCTACATTACGTAGTTGTGATGTCTTTTACATACAAGAGCAATACTTAATCTTCCCAAATCACACAAAATCAAAGTATTTTTTTAAAATGATTTAAAGGGGTACCCAGGTGGCTCAACAGTTAAGCTGAACATCTGTTTCTGGCTCTGGTCATGATCTCAGGGTGCTGGAATGGAGCCCCACATTGGGCTCCCAGTTCAGCAGGGAGTTTGCTTGCACCTCTGCCGCTCTCCCCTCCCCTGGCTTGTGTGCGTACACACGCTCTCTCTCACTCTTTCACACTCTTTGTCTCAAATAAATAAATAAATAAATAAAATCTTTTTTTTATGTCTGAGGCTCTACCAATTTATATTTTTTATCACTAATATTGTTACTAATTTACATCTCACTTTTCTCACATAATAAGTTTGATTACTAACTATAATCTCAACATAACTTAGTTTAACTGCTCTAATAATAGTTTTAGAATACAAAACTTGAGAATTTATCTTTAGAAATAAAACTTAGTTTTAAATATTTCCATCTAGAAAAGATAAGCTTTTTTTCTGTAACCAAATATATCACATTTGAGAAACATAATCAGTCTTCTCAAGGAATAATAATCTATTTCTTCTAACAAAAGGATATGTATTATCACCATAGAAGGAATGCACATACCTCATTCAATAAGTAAGTATTCAATAGTGGCTATGTATAAGACATTGTTTGGGATGTAAAGACAATTAAGACATTCTCCCTATTCTCAAGGAGCTCATGTTGTAGTAGGAAAAGTAAAAAATGTATACAAATAACCATATTATAAGGTAGAAAGTTTAAATGTCATAGGAGATTATTATCTTGATTTTACCAACTAGCATTCTATCTTCCTGACTTGTGAGGCTCCCAGATCACATGATTAAATAGCACTTACAGATCATGAAACCTAGTGATTTAACCTTAAGTACCTCATATCTATTTATATGGCATGTCTTTTATTTATCCATTCTTTTTTACTTTATCAACAAATAATGCACTGTCTTATACTTTCACTGAAAGTAGTTTTTTGGTCTTCCTTAGCTCTTTAAGTATATTATCCTCTCCTTGAAAAAAAAAGTCTAGAATATGTGGCTGAGTGCTCTAGTAAGTAACAGAAAAATACTTGCTGACTGGGTACCTAAAACATCAGGAGGACATACTGACTGATATATAGATCATCACAGTTGTAAGCATTATAAGTATCTTTTAATTGGTAATTTGTTGATATGCATTTAACTATAAGCAACATTTAGGTGGTTAATTTTAGAGAATAACATCAAATGTCTTACAATTTTCAAAATCAGCCTTCAGCAGAGTATCATTTAAATGCTGACACTGATGTATTTTTTTTAAATGAAATTAAACGTAAGATATTGAAAAGCAAAAGCATTTTGTCTAAAAACAATTTTCTTGAAAATCATGCCAATCCAGGTATTTTATGGAGGATGGCTTTTAGAACCAATTGCACTCACTTTATATTCATGAACCCTTAATGTTTCTCTTCCTCTGACTTTGAGAGTACATTAGTAAGTCTTTCAAGCATAGGGAATTTTTTTTTTCTTTGCCACTTTCCCAGATATCTCAAAGTTAGCCTAACTTTTACCTAGTTGCCTCAAGACAATGAATTAGATAGCACAGTGGCTGGGAAATGCATGTATAAAATGGTAAAAATAATAAATAAACAAACAAATAAATAATCAGTGGTATGATATAAGCTCTAGCTTGTATGATGGAAATTAAATTCATTTTTATTTTTTAAAGACTGATTTATTCATTATTTCAGAAGCGGGGAGGCAGAAAGGAAGAGAAAGCTAGAAGACAGATGGTGGGAGGGGGTGGAGAGAGGGGATGGAGGGAGAGGGAGAGAATCTCAAGCAGACTCCCTACTGAGCACAGAGCATGATTCAGCCTGGATCTCATGACCCTGAGATCATGACCTGAGCCAAAACCAAGAATTAGACAGTTAATCAACTGAGCCATTCAGGCACCCCTAAACTCATTTTATTAAAAAGATTTTATTTATTTATTTGACAGGGATCACAGGTAGGCAGAGAGGCAGGCAGATAGAGGAAGGGAAGCAGGCTCCCCGCTGAGCAGAGAGCCCGATGCGGGGGCTGGATTGCAGGACCCTGAGATCATGACCTGAGCAGAAGGCAGAGGCTTTAACCCACTGAGCCACCCAGGCGCCCCCCCCTCCAAACTCATTTTTAAATAAACACCCTACAGTAACATATTTCTGAACCTTTTACTACTCTATTAATGTATTTATAGGCCATTAAATCTAGGAACTACATAGAGAGAAGGTGTAGGGCAATTTTGTTTCTAACAAACCTATGAAGGGCAAATCTTCTGTTTCCACTCTCGTCACATTCATTCAATCTAGGAAAAAGCAGTTTATTCAAAATGATCCTAAAACACAACAACAACAACAAACCCCTCAGTTGAAACATTTTACCCTTCTCTTCAAAACATTCCAATGGTTTCCCATCTCATTCAGAATAACAGCCAAATTCAATCCAGTGTCCTGCCCCATCTGGTCACATGTTACCTCACTGAAATAAACTTTTGCTTTCTCCATTACTTACTTTGACTGGAGCACAATATCCTCTGCTTTCCTCAAATCACCATATACCTCTTATCAAAGTTCAGTTTCTCACTTCCTTCAGATCTTTGTTCCAATGTGACCTTTACCTACCACCCTATTGTGATAAATGTATTGATGATAAAAATTCTCACAAAATAGGTTTAGAGGGAACATATCGCAACATAGTAAAAGCCTGTAGCTTTCTCAATGAAAAACTAAGAGTTTTTCCTCTAACAGCAAGAACAAAATAAAAATGTCAATTCCCACCACTTTTATTCAACATAGTACTGGACATCCTAGCCACAGCAATCAGATATGAAAAGATATAAAAGCTAGCCAAATTGGTAAGGAAGAGTTAAAATGTTCACTATTTGCCAATGACATAACATTATATACAGAAACCCTAAAGACTCCATCAAAAAAACACTAGAACTGATAAATGCATTCAGTACAATTGCAGGATACAAAATAATTTACAGAAATCTGTTGTATTTCTATACAGTAATGACTTAGCAGAAAGAGAAATTAAGAAAACAATCCAATATACAATTGTATGCCCCAAAATAAAATACCTAGGAACATACTTAACCAAGGAGGTGAAAGACCTGTACTCTGAAAACACTGATGATAGAAACTGAAGATGATACAAATAAATGGAAAGAGATTTCATGCTCCTGGATTGAAAGAACCAGTACTGTTAAAATGTCCACACAACCCAAAGCAATCTATAGATCTATCAAAATCCATAGATCTATCAAAATAACAAACTAGAAGAAACACTACTAACATTTGTATGGAATTACAGAAGACCCCAAATAGCTAAAGCAGTCTTGAGAGAGAAGAACAAAGGTAGGGATATCACAATCCAAGATTTCAAGACATACTATAAAGCTGTACTAATCAAAATCATATGATACTGGCACAAAAATAGAGACATAAATAATGAAACAGAATAGAGACCCCAGAAATAAACTCACACTTCCATGGACAATCTGTGACATAGGCAGTAAGAACATACAATGGGGGAAAGAGAGTCTTGTCAACAAATGGTGTTGGACAAACTGGATAGCTATGTGCAAAAAGAATGAAACTGGACTGTCTTACACCATACACTGGACTAAAGACCTAATGGATGAAATGGATGAGACGGATTAAAGACCTAAATGGGAGACATGAAACCATAATAACCCTAGAAGAAAACATAGGCAGTAATCTCTCTGATACCGGCCATAGAAACATTTTTCTAGATATGTCTCCTCAGGCAGAGGAAACAAAAGCAAAAATAAAACTAGGACTACAACAGAATAAAAAACCATTGCACAGCAAAGGAAACTGTCAGCCAGTTGGCAAAGTAGCCTACTAAGTGGGAGAAGATATTTGCAAATGATATATCCAATAAAGGATTAATATCTTAAATATATATAAAAAAACTTATACAACACTGAAAAAAACCAAATAATCTGATTAAAAATAGACAGACAACCTAAATAGATATTTTTCCAGAGAGGATATACAAATGGCAACAGATGCATGAAAAGATGTTCAACATCACTCATCATCAGAGAAATGCAATCAAAACCACAATGAGATATCATCTTACACCTGTCAGGATGCTTAGACTCAAAAATTCAAAAAATAATGAGTGGTGGCAAGGATGTGGAGAAAAGAGAATCCCTTGCACTGTTGGTGGGAATGCAAATTGATGTAACCATGGTGGGAAACAAAATGGAGTTTCCTCAGAAGTTAAAAATAAAATTACTAAAAAAAAAAAAAAATACTGTATCATCCAGTAATTCCACTACTGAGTATTTACCCAAGGAAAATGAAAACACTAATTCAAAAAGATATATGCACCCCATGCTTATTGTAGCAGTATTTATAAAAAATAAGATATGGAAGCAACCCAAGTATCCATCAATAGATGAATGAATAATGGATACACGTACATACACACACAATGGGATAATACTCAGCCACCAAAAAAAAGGACAATATGGATGGACCTAGAGGGTATAATCCTAAGTGAATAAGTCCAATAGAGAATACCCTAAGATTTCACTCATATGTGGAATTTAAGAAACAAAACAAATGAACTAATTCACAAAAAAAGACAAACAAATGGCCCTTAAATACAGAGAAAAACTGGTAGTTGCTAGAGGGGTGAGGCGGGAACTCAGTAAAATAAAGGAATTTAGACTATACTTTTTGTGATAAGCACTGATAAATGTACAGAACTGTTGATCATTATTTTGTATACCCAAAACGAATATTGCACAGTATATTAATTAGAATTCAATTCTTAAAAGCTAATTGCATCATCAAATGACTTCACACATAATGAGTCATTAAAAATGATCTATTCTGAATAACTGTATGCTGCTAAAGGTTAAATAACTTCAACATGTAAGAAAGAATTATAATTGAAATAAATTTCAATTTTATATTGCAAAAAAAGATCTTTTTTTCACTACAAATGGAAATAAAAATAAAATGCATTCTACCTTCATCCCCCAAAGCTGGCACTCTCTACTTTCTCTCCTTGTTTTGTTGTTGTTTGTTTTTACTTCTTTGATGGCGTTCAGCTACATAAAACATACTACCACCAAATCCTTTTCCTTTTCTACTTCCTACCTCCTTCACTCCCTCCGTCTTTTTCTCCCTCTCTCATTTTCCTTCTTTTTTCCACTTGCTTTCTGCACCCAATAAAAGGTAAGCTCTTTGACGGCTGCTAGGTTATTGATACTGATTATTTTTAAATTAATGTTCAGTTTTCTGAATTAAAGAAAGAATAAATGATCTAGATCCAATTAACTCTAAAGCCAAACCCTCCTCATTGAATTCCAGTTGTAACACCTGACAGTGATATGGCTGCAAGTAATAGCATCACTTCTGTGACCTCAATTTTGTCATTTCCAAAATGAGCATAATTGGGGTGCCTGGGTTGCTCAGTTGGTTAGGTGGCTGCCTTTGGCTCAGTTCATGATCCCAGGGTCCTGGGATTGAGTCCTGCATCACGTTCCCTGCTCAGGAGGAAGCCTACTTCTCCCTCTCCTCCTCCCCCTGCTTATGTCTGCACCCTTTCTAATGTCTGTCAAATAAATAAATAAATAACCTTTAAAAGGGGGCACCTGGGTGTCTCAGTGGGTTAAGCCTCTGCCTTCTGCTCAGTCATGATCTCAGGGTCCTGGGATCAAGCCCCACATCGGGCTCTCTGCTTAGCTGGGAGCCTGTTTCCCCATCTCTCTCTGCCTGCTGCTCTGCCTACTTGTGATCTCTCTCTGTCAAATAAATAAATAAAATCTTAAAAAAAAATACCTTAAAAAATTAGAATAATAGTGCAAATCTCACAAGGTTGAAGTAGGATTAAAGGAGTAATGCACAATAATTCTTAGAATGGCACATGGCATGTAAAGCTCTCTACATGTAAACTATTATTATTAAGTTAAATGAATTTTATAAAGACCCCTAAACACTTCATGTTCCTTCAAACATTTATATTGTTTGTTTTTTAAAATATATTAAAATATTTTAAAATATTTTTCATATAGCTAAAATGTGCAAGATTATTCTTAAAAAATTTACATTTTGAAATACTTTAAAATCCTTAGGATTAGCATATGGTAGCCCCCAACCAAAGATATATTTAAAGTGATTATAAAATTTTTATTTATAGTAGTGTCTGAACATATAAAGGACCATAAACATTAAAAATACTAGAGATTATGATCTCTGGTAATAATAATTAATGGAAACATTAATTTTAAATAAGATATTATAATATCTGTCACCCATTCACAGACCTGTACTTCTGGGGCTAATAATACATTATATGTTTATAAAAAAACAAAAAAAAATTAATTAAAAAATCTATCATCCAAGAATACTTTGTAATAAAAGTGAAATTTTTTAAAAAAACTTTACATATGATAAAATCAGTACATTTAGTATTTTATGTGTATTGAAAAATCATTACAAATTATAACAGAAAAAACTTAAAATTATAAAACCAAATTAGCTTAAAATAAACCAAATCACTTGTATATAATGTATTTTATAGAATTATTTCATGTTACATTAACCAAAAATGTCTAACTCTTTCTAATATTAAAAATACATAAATTTGGAAATCATTATATGAAATAAAGTATTATTCAAAATAAAATCACCTAATAACAAAATGTACATTACACACACTGTATATAATGGAATACTGAATTCAAATGTAATATATGTGTATGTGTATCTTACTTTTCAGATATAGTAAGCTCTGTTAGAGCTTACTCTAACAGAGCTTACTATATCTGAAAAGTAAGAGATCTAAGAGCTATTTTTCAACTTTCACATTTTTGGATTATTTGAATATATTAAATATTTTAGAGAATACATTTTCATTTAAAAAGTTAAAATACTTCCTTAAAAGCATTGCTTTTTACTAGCCAGAAACCATACTTTTATAAAAGTTTCCATGGGGCGCCTGGGTGACTCAGTGGGTTAAAGCCTCTGCCTTCGGCTCAGGTCATGATCTCAGGGTCCTGGGATAGAGGCCTGCATCGGGCTCTCTGCTCAGCAGGGAGCCTGCTTCCTCCTCTCTCTGCCTGTTTCTCTGCCTGTCAAATAAGAATGATCTCTGTCTGTCAAATAAATAAAAATCTTTAAAAAAATAATAAAAAAAATTAAAAAGTTTCCGTTATAGGGACGCCTGGGTGGTTCAGTCAGTTAAACATCTGCCTTCAGCTCAGGTCATGAACCTGGTCCTGGGACTGAGTCCCACATCAGGCTCCCTGCTCAGCCGGGAGTCTGCTTCTCTTACTGCCTGCTGCTGCCCCTGCTTGTGTGCTCTCTCTCTGACAAATAAATAAACAAAATCTCTTAAAAAAATTAATAAATAGTTTCCAATATAGACAATTAAACATACATTGGAAATCTATACAGAATGAATGTCTTTGTTTTTCAGTAATAGAACTCTTTGTGCTTTGAATATGATACAGATTTATGGTACAACTGAGGAACTCCTGAAAAACAGCAGTAAGAAAAGATGAAGAGAGAGTAAAAAGGTAAAGCAAAGAATGATTATCTATTTGAAAGATAGCACTGACCCAAGTAATCTGAAATAGTAGTCCCATTAAAGTAAAATTGAAATATATCCTTCAACATGTTTGCCCTCTTAATTACCACAAAATGAACACTTATATCAACACACAGTCATTTGGAATTTAATAGTGAGCTCTCTGGCCAATTTATTTGGGGAAAGTAAAGACTGATAAAGTCATCTTTTGCCTTGTATAAAAATGAGAGTCAACTATAATTAATTCCAGTTCATGAAGATTCTTATTACCAAGATTACACATTAAGTTACTATATTAGTTTGAAGAAAAATGGGAATGAGTGAGAAACAAATGAAAATAAAATCAACAAGGATGATTCATCTAGTAATACCCATCAAAGATTTTTAAGTGCTTACTTAGTAAGTGCTAAGGACTGCTAGGTAGGTCAGCAATGAGGATATAATTGGAAACAACATAAAAATGGTTCCTGCACTCACAGAGCACTCAAGTTCAATCTGAGTTTTTGCACTGGGATAGTAAACATTAATTCTTTATTGCTATAATTTTATAATTTAGTACATTATTGTTGGAAAAAAGTATAGAAATAAAAACATATCTCAGAGATTTTTTGACACAATTATTCTCAAATGAGTAATCAGTAATCAAAGAATTTTAAAGATCATATCAGTCTGTATTTTTTACAGTCTCACTATTTTATCTTTCACTAGATTTATTTTCACTGCATTTTTTTCCAGATATTTTCTGGAAGTGTGTTTTCACACCCAGAGGATGTTAGATCACAGAGTGTTCCCATTAAAAAGAAAAGAAACAAACAAGAAAGAAATCTGTGATGCTATGATTTTGAGAAAACACATTATCAAAATAATTGGGGAAAAAACCCAAGATTAAAATTTCAGTGATATAAACTTAAAGCATTTCTTTACAGCCCATTCAAGATCTTCATTACTTAAATTTAGTCTCATGAGTATCCTCAAGTATAAGATATGAATTTATAAATAATTTCTTCTTTTTAAAATTTTTTAATTTTTTTATTTTTTTGAGAGAGAGCGAGAGAGACCATGAGCAAGGAGGAGAGGGAAGAGCAAGGTCCCTGTGAACAAGGAGCCCAATGTGGGACCTGAGCTATAGGCAGACACTTAGTAACCTGAGTCACCCAGGCCCTCCTAAATACATTTTCTCTTTAAAAGGAGGTAAGCATTCAACATTTTCAAATTTAAACTTGATTTAGAGTTTCCCAAAATGTGAAAAATTTTTAAAAAGTTTCCATTACTGTTCAAATTCCCAGTTTGCCAATTTTTGATAGTTCTGCAGTTAATTTTTAGAAGTGACAAACTCGTTCTCTTATAATATGGAAAAGCTGAACATTTGTTCTCAAACATAAGTAATAAAAATTTATTCTTAAGCAGTCAGCCATATTACATTTTTAAATTTACAATATTTTTGTCTGTCCATAGCAGATATATCCACAATACTCAAAACATAGAGAGCAGCCTATGCTAGGGTCCTGACGCAGGAAGAAGACTGGAATATTAAAAATCTGAAAGAAGACCAGTGTGACCAGAGCATGATGATGAGAGAAATAATATGAGAAATTAGGCTGGGGAATAGCAGAATCCAGACTAGGCATTGATTTGAAAGAATTAAGATGGCCAGGTTGATTTGATTATGGTGTGGCAATGGAGGTAGAGAAAAATAAATAAATTTAAAAGATATTTGTGAGCCAAAAGTGATCAAGACATCATATATTTCGGATTTGGGATTAAGGATGAGAGACCCATGAAAGAAAATTTCTAGATAACACAACTAGTTGGATGGTTGAATCATTCATTAGGATCAAAGTTAGTGAGGAAAGACTGGATTTGTTGGTGAAATGGATGAGTTCAGGTTTGCATGTGGTGGATGTGAGGAGTCTTTAACATATCCCAACAGATCTATTAAATTGGCACTTGTTTTCATGTCTGGACTCCTAGTAAGTAAAAAATGATTTAGTGTACACTCCAAATTTGCCAGGAGTGATGGCATTTTTCTTTTTTAAGATTTTAATTTTAAGTCTTCTCTACACCAAACATGGAGCTTGAACTCACAACTGGGAGACCAAGAGTCATAGACTCTACTGACTGAGCCAGCCGCAAGATCCAGGAGCTCTAGCATTCTTAATAAAATATATATCCATTGTTTGAGATGCAGGTCAAGAAAAGACAAGCTTTCATTAAAGAATGAACTAAGCATCCCTCATAATAATATAAAAGTTCCTCAGAGTGCAGATCATGCTTCTCCTCCTCTATGAAGCCATCGCTGTCTCAAGTAATCATCATTCATTCTTACATGGTTTCATAAAGCTTTGTACTCTCCAGTTGCAACTTAGAGAGGAGGCTTTAAGAACTTAACAATATCCTCTCCTTCAAACCCCAGGGATATGTTATATATTCTGTGCCCTTGTAGGTTTGGACATGGAGACGATCTGACTGTTCATATCTTTTTTTTTTTTTTAAGATTTTTTATTTATTTACTTGACAGACAGAGATCACAAGTAGGCAGAGAGGCAGGCAGAGAGGAGGAAGCAGGCTCCCCGCAGAGCAGAGAGCCCGACGTGGGGCTCGATCCCAGGACCCTGAGATCATGACCCGAGCCGAAGGCAGCGGCTTAACCCACTGCGCCACCCAGGCGCCCCCTGACTGTTCATATCTGACCAGAAATTATGCCTCTTCTAGGGTCAAAGTAGTTACATGCTGGTGAGAAGGCTTCCAGTGCTTTCCTCCCTACTGCAATGAATCCTTAAACATGATGTTGAGATGACAGTGTTAGAAAAGTCTCTGAGGGTCTCATCTGTCTGGGTCCTTGAATGACTATGTAGATCTGAGAAATACTCTTCCCCCTGCAACCTCTACCACACACACACACACACACACACACATCCATAGTGGTTAAGTAGTGGGAGCAAGAAACAAGGCTTAGGTGTTTAAGACACTGAGGTTTTCCTATTGTTCATTACCAAAGCAAATTCTACCCTAGCCTTACTATTTCACAGTTCACATCTGGGTATTCTATTTTTCCTGGTTTATGGTGTGTCTCAACTGAAATTTATTTTATTCTTCTACAGGTGGTTGAAGATGTCTGGGAGTTTGTGCTCCTTAAATAGTTTCAAACAATGAATGAAATGACTGAAAGATTGAGGACACAATCTCCAATCTTAGGCACCATTATGGAGAAATTCACACAGACAGTAGAAAAACCAAAGGAATAATGAAAGGTGTCAGAGAGATCATCTAGTAAAATCGTATCACTAATTTAGAGACAGATTGAAGGTCTTTATATTATTTGCCTCTTTTTAAATTTGAACAAAATATTCTAAATATCTGTGCTTAGTCTTTATTGACTATTGGTTCCATAAACTAGTTCTGTACTCGCTACTTTAAAAGAGAAATTAAAAAAAAAAAGAGAGAGAGAAATAACATTCTAAGCATATCTGTGTATTTTTCTATACTCTACAAGAAAATTTACCCATAACCAAAAAAGGAGTACAACACATTGACACACCCTGATGTTCATAGCAACATATCAATAATAGCCAAATTATGGAAAGAATCCAAATGTCCACTGACTGATGAATGGATAAAGAAGATGTGGTGTATATGTATATACACGTGGAATATTATTCAGCCATGAAAAAGAATGAGGGGCGCCTGGGTGGCTCAGTGGGTTAAGCCTCTGCCTTCGGCTCAGGTCATGATCTGAGATCTGGATCCGCATTGGGCTCTCTGCTCGGCAGGAAGCCTGTTTCCTCCCCCTTCTCTCCCTCTCCCTGCTTCTCTGCCTACTTGTGATCTCTGTGTGTCAAATAAATAAGTAAAATTTAAAAAAAATGAATGAAAACTTGCTGTTTGTAACAATGTGGATGGAGCTAGAGTAATAAGCAAGGCGAAATAAGTCACTCAAAGAAAGACAAATACCATATGATTCTCTCATATGTGGAATTTAAGAAACAAAACAATCATAGGGGGAAAAATAGGAAAACTGAGAAACAGATTATAGAAGAAACTGAAGGTTACCAAAGGGGAGGTGGGTGAGGGGAATGGGTGTTATAGTTGATGGGGATTAAAGAATACAGTTGTGATGAGAACCAGGTGTTGTATGGAAGTGTTGAATCAGTAAATTGTACACCTGAAACTAATACTGTATGTTAAATGGAATTTCAATAAAAACTAATAAAATAAAACAACACAATAATCCAGTGCAAATTTATAAAAAAAAAATCCATATATGAATATAGCAAGAACATTATGAGTTTGGTATGGAAATGTTATTAAACTTCATGCATTTGCTGTATGATGATCCCCTATATTTAAAATAAGCCACTGCAAATTTCTGTATATCTATTGTACTTACATATGCTTAATTTTTAATTGCACTATATTTTAAAAGGAACTATATTTTTTGAAAATTGGTAATACTTTTATGAGAAATATTTTTAAAACTGCAGATTGTTACTTGTTAGTAGGTTGTTAACTTACTTAGCCATGACCAGATTTATTTAATGAATTAGAAGAATACTAGAACATAACACCATAAAAAAGGTTCCATTGTATATATCCATTCATCTGTTAATGGACATCTAGGTTCTTTCCATAGTTTGGCTATTGTGGACATTGCTGCTATAAACATTCTGGGTGCACATGACCCTTCGGATCACTACATTTGTAAATACCCAGTAGTGCAATTGCTGGGTTGTAGGGTAGATTTTTGTCCATATTGTGTGTGTGTTTTAAGTATACATAATAATTTTAAAATGTTTTTAAAGATTTTATTTGACAGAGAGCACAAAGATGGGGAGCAGTAGGCAGAGGGAGAAGGAGAAATACGCTCCCTACTAAGCAGAGAGCCCGATGTGGGGCTCAATCCCAGGATCCTGGGATCATGAACTGAGCCAAAGGGAAACGCTTAACTGACTAAGAAACCCAGACTCCATGTGTATACATATTAATTTTATACATAATATTATTTTATATATATATATAATTTTATACATAATAATTTTCCAACTATCTCTCAGGCACTGGCAAATCAGAGATGATTAAAAAAAAATCATTGCAAAATCCTGAAACACTTGCAGTTAGTGGCACAATCAGCAATATTTTTAAAAAATCCAAATCTATGGAAGTATATATGTATCTACATACTAAAACATAAGGTAGTTGGATACAAAAGAACCTTGGATCCACAGATGAGGGGAAACAGAGCATATCATTTATTGACCAGAATACTGATTATAATACTCAGCATAATACTCTTTATCTTCACACATAGGTGGTTTTGTGCAATTTCAGCAAAGAAAACTCCATTTTCAAAATAGGTCACTATCAAAGTATATAATGTCCAGAGGAATCTTAAGGGAAAAAAAGAAGGCCATTTAAGATTGACGCTTTAATTATTACTTCATTACTGCTGTGGCATATTGAGTGGTACTGCAATCTCACAAAAGTTAATATACCTCTTCAGCACCCAGGTTACTATCAAAAAGTGACCTAGGTAGACTTGGGTTATGGAGTTCTTAAAATCAGGATATG
This sequence comes from Mustela nivalis, assembly GCF_964662115.1. Lineage (NCBI taxonomy): Eukaryota > Metazoa > Chordata > Mammalia > Carnivora > Mustelidae > Mustela > Mustela nivalis. Next base: position 38,947,773 of record NC_139026.1, read on the forward strand.
AAACTAGATAAAGGAAAAATAATTTCCGGTTAAGGCACTGAGACCCATGTTGTCTAAATGACAATCGACACAAAATGATTTGTTTCATTATGTTTCCAGTGTTTATTTACTTTTGTTTCAAAATCTAAATTAGAGTCTTGTAGGATATAATCAAATATATACTCAAAAGGAAATTACATTGAAAAAAATCATTAATGTCATAAAAAGCCAAGGTGTTCACTTAAATTCAGAGAAATAATAAAATTGGGGGTAGGCCCATGTATGCGATTCCCTTAGAAATGGAGGGCAAAACAAGAAAGGTTATCAAGATTCAACAGAAGATACATAGAAAGTGTCTAAGGGATACATGCCGCAAAAGAAAGGGAGTTACACTTCTAAAGATGAATATGGAAAATGAAAATACACACTTGTAAGACACCTAACAATGCATTTTGAAAGTCAGAGTGGAAATAGTATGTATTCCGTGATTGTAACCATAAAAAAATGTAAGCCAATGGGTTGCCTGGTTGGCTCAGTTAGTTAAGTGCTTGTCTTCAGCTCAGGTCACGATCCCAGGGTCCTGGGATCAATTCCTGCATTGGGCTTCCCTGCTCAGCAAGAAGCCTTCTTCTCCCTTTGCCTCTACTGCTCCCCCTGCTTGTACTCTCTTATTCTTGGACAAATAAATAAATAAAATCTTTTTTTTTTTTTTTTTTTTTAATGTAAGCCTATGAACAGACTGGAAATACAGCACACAGATATGAGATCCCACCTATACTGAAACGATGTTGAGGTTATACACAATCATATTGTTTTGGAAATTCCCTTAATCATGTTTAAAGATTGTTTTAATTAAAGTATTAAAGCATGGTTCTACTCTGAAACCAGTATCTTTACACTTCAGCTCTGTTTGCTGTGTCTTCCATGAGCAGATCAAACTCATTCCCTCTATAGGGCTTCTGCACCTGGTGTCCTCTGCTTACAAATTTTTATGTCGTGGCCCCTTCTCCTTTTATGCCTCAACTTGCATAATTTTAGTTGATGAGACTCCCCAATATTGCCTTATTTACTCGCCCTTTTTATTATTTTATAGCTTTTCTCACTTTTTGAAACCACCTTAGTTGTGTTTTGGTGTTACTGATGCTAGTTTTCATTGTCTGTATCCTTCCCTAGAATGCAAGCTGTGTTAAAAGCAGGAGGTTTGTCTCATGGGTTCCTTTTTGGATTCCCAGCATCCAAAACAGTGCCTGCATGTAATAAAACCATGTTGGTGCTTCCTGAAGAAAGACACATTATTCCTAAATAATTCCTTTTCATTTTGGGGTACAGCAAGTAGAAAAAGTATCATATTTTTGTGCAAATTCATTCTGTTCCATCTGTGACAATGTATAGATGGTTAGGGCAATAACGTAGTTATAAATTGGAAGTCACTGCCCCCCCCCCCAACACACAACAAAAATTTGAAGTAATGACCTCTGCACAGCTGGCCCTGTACATATCTTCAGTTGGCTCTACTGAGTTCAGAATTTAGGAATCCTCAAGTTTTCTAAGTATCTGCATACTGTATTAAAAAAAGGGAGAGAAAGGCATTAAAGACTCCAAAAGAATTAAATGATATTCAACTTAGCCCTCTGCCTCTGATATTCAGTCTCTCCATACAGATATAGTCATACCTGTTGTCAAATTGTTGAGCATTTCCATATTTGTTGGTAAATGGCCATTGCTTCAAGCCTCTGAGTGCCACTACTCTCCACAACTTCAACTACTATGGACCTTTCTGTAGAATTTTCTGGATCTTCCCCTGACCCACCAACTGAGGTGTTAAGTGTCTGGAACAATAGGGGCTCTCCAGGGGGCTGATAGGGGCTGATCCACCATTAAGGCCAGCTGGCATCCTTTCTCAGGGTCCGTCCGAGCCTTATACCTTAGGAACTGGATGTTTGCTGCTTTTGCTTGCCCTAAATCTAGTCATTTTCAACAAAACTCTTCCCATTTAGTTAAATAATACTATGTCCAACTTTTAAATCCAGGGAGGACACAATGGTTAGCCTACATAAATATCCTCTTTCATGGGTTCAGGGCAAGTGACCCAAGTTGTTCCCATCAAGTTTATCCTGGATTTTTTGGCAAAAAAAAGATATTCTCTTTACATCAAAGTTTCTTACATAACCTTATAGTTACTTGGTGCATTGCAACCACCATAAACAAAGGGCCTGAGTCTGAGTAAAGTGTTGGCAGAGGAAAGTAGAACCAAGATGAGAGTGGGGAAGGGAGTAGAGGCTCCCATGATTTGGTTTCCCAATTCCAGCTAGTACTAAATCCAAGATACTCTTGAACTCTACGGTACCATAAGTTCTAAAATCCCTTTTCTTTCTTAGATCACTTTGAATTAGGTGGAATTTTTGCAAGTGAAAGTGATCCTGACTAATAAAAATGGGTAACAAGAGTGGTCAGTCAGATCATACTAACAGCGTATGAAATAATTTGCCAACATTATTACATTTTTCTTCCTAGTGAAATGAAACCTCTAGCAGTGAACTATTTTATTGAAGCTCACCATTACAGAGTAGGCATCTGTACCAAGGACTATAAGACTCTAAGTTTCCTGCTTTTCTCACATCACCACAATGGTCATATTGACTAACTATGAAGTGGATAAAGTTAGCCTGCGTGTCTCTTCAGTGTCTTTTAGAAACCTCTACTTCTTGGTCACCATTTGCTCCCTTTCCTCCACTAAGGAGCTGAATGATTATATGATTGCTTATGGTTGAATACTGGTTCTATAAATAGACTGCTTGGGTTTGAATCAATGTCCTACTACGTAACAGTCACAGGACCCTGACAAGTTACTTTTTTCCCCACAATTTTCTCATGTAAAGAATTACAAATTAGTACCTACCTCTGAAGATTACTGGGAATATTAAATGGCGTGAAGCATAGAAAGTACACAGAAAAGTACCTGACATGCAGTAAGAATACGAGAATATGATTAGCTTGTTTTTGTCCAAAAGCCCCCATAAAATACCTTTCCTATGCTCTAATTAATCTTGCTTTCTTTCTGTAGCCATCCCCCAATTAAAACTCCTGTTTCCTTGTATCAGATAAACTAGAGAGTCCATCAAGTTGGTCCACATCGTAACGTGTATGGCTCCTGGCAGTCACTCCCAAATGGGTTTATTTCTTCACACTGAGAATTGCTAAGTGATGGACTTCATCCCCATGAGGCTAGAATAATGATTGCGCTTGGGTATGTTCCCTGCTTAGCATTCTCCATCTTGGAATAGAAGAGAAAAGTATTGATACTCAACAACTTCCATTAATATTAAGTTCAGGAAGCAGTAACAAGTTGTGTGTGTGAATACAAATGAGGAAGATGAGAGATGAAGATGGAGAACTTGGGGTAAAGCTATAACACTCATTATCTCATTCATATCTCTGTGCACTCAGGAGGTGTCCTAGGACCCTATAGTTCACAAATAAGGAAACAAGTGCAGGGATATCTTGTATTGCAGTGATACAGCAATGACTAAGGGCCAGCCGAGCCCAGTGACTCAAGCTCAGTGACTTCTCTTACATTTTAAAAAGCTGTCCTTTGAATAATTTAAAAATACAAATACAACTTATTTCAAAGTTAGGGTTACAACAGTAATGACAGCATATTAAAATTTCCATGTCTTTTCAATGTAAATAGAGTATATCTAATTTTAGTGATGGACATTTGTTTCAAATTTTGATAGGAAATAGCAAACTACTTCATATGTATTGAGAAAATCTGAAAATGTACTTTTTTTCCCCTTAATTAAATGCTGAGGCAATATGATTCAGTAGGTGAAAATCATAAAAGGCTTCCTAAGTATGTAATTGCAAGTAGGTAACTTAATTTCTTAGTCTCCCCTATTGCATCTGTAAAATGGAGAATCTCTTCATCACCAAAATTAAATAAGTCAATGTAATTCTCTAAAAATACAGTGCTATATAAGTGTCATGAAAACAATGATTTTATTGTTATCATTAGAAGAACAAATAGAAAAAAAAAGTACCTAATAGGACCTGCTATTTATTGGGACTTCCAAAAATGATTGCTCTATCTTTCTGTAATCAAGTTTGTTCTAGGAATTACCAATAGATTAGACTTTTCCTGTAAGACCTTAAAAACATTCGAATCATGGCACATTCCATAAACAAATTAAGAGACTGCTCCCTTATTTAACTATACAGCTGTTTTGTGAAGCTAACCTAAAACCTCTATAAATTAAGAGATAAATTTCTTGCTTGTTGGCAAAAAAATAAATCCAGCTGGTAGAGATTAGTACGGGCCCTAGAGTACCAAGCTCCCTGGTCTATAGGAAGATAATTCATTAAGATCGAAAAAGGAAAGAAGGAAGACTAAGGAAAGGGTAGGAAGGGGAGAGTTGAAGAAGGAAGAAAATGTAAGGAAAGGCAAGGGAGTTACAAGATTACTCTTAGACAGAGAGCCGAGCAAACCTCTTCCACTCTAGCAGTGAGCAGTAATGTGCTTCAAGGCATACGGGTCTAAAGGTCCAGAAGTCAAGAGAAATAAAACTGTCGCTATGTGTTCAATATATAAACGATGAAACAGATTCTCCAAGCCATAACAGAACCTGTCTACTCTTTCCTGAAGGAGTTGGCTCTCCACTCATCAATATTCATTTCGTGGTGTCTAGAAGTGCTTTAGAAAGTACCTACAAATCTTGATTTTAAAAGAATTGGAAGCTTGTATATCAAGTACTTTTTGCCTTTTTGCTTTGTTTTCAAAATTTAAAAGCAGAGCCATTTTGGTTAATTTAGGAGTATATTGGCTTTTTGTTGACATGTCACTTTCTTGAATTGTTAGATATCTCTCAAGGTGCTTGCTTTTTCTTTAAGTTTAACATTTATTTTTTAACAAAAATACTAAAAATAAATATAGGTACTATCATGTTGTTAACTAGAGTTTTAACATGAGAATTTCCTGAACCCAGACAGATAAAACTCAAGCATTTTTAGGCATATAGTAGTCTGGTTCATATATATTTAAATATAAAAACTGTGGCCTTGAGTTTGAACTCTAGTTAAAATAGGATGGTGATGTTATTCTATTTATAGGAGAGATTCTGGTGCTCTAGAAATATGCTGTAATGCCCAATGGTTCACTTTATTCATTCCTCAAATCTGATGAAAATGCTGGGGATTAGGCAGAAAGCCAGCCTTGTAAACCAGAATCTGGCAGAGAGTCTAAGTGAGAAACAGATTCAATGCTTTGCTACCTTGTCTTTTCTCCTGAGAAACTGTGTCAACTGTTCTTAATAATCTTACACACTCAAAGCCTAATGGCTAGAGAAGCTCAGCTAGGCCTTCCTACCCTGTGTTATACCACATGTCCTTGTTTCAAAAGTCATTAAGTTCTTTGTCTAAAAAAAAAAAAAAGAAATTATTGATGATTTTTTTTTCTCAAGTCAGCAGAGTCCACATTTTATAGACAGTAAACAAGGTCCTATCCATGGTTTACATTGCTAGAATACTGGGGTACAGTACACCATGAAGTAAAAATATACTCAGTTGGCTCTTTCTCCTTTTCAAGGAGAGAGCACAAAATTCTAAACAGACACTTTTGTAAGTCTAGCGTGCTGCTGTGATGCTATATACCATTGTTTATAATTACAGTAACACTCACATAAAATTATGTCAGAAAATAGATTATTAATAATCCATCCTAAAAGCAATCTTAGGTGTTTTACAATAATATCTAGAAGTTCCATAGAAAAGCAAACCAATTCTCAATTATTTGCGGTGATAAGGATAAGTTATGTAAATGCTTAAGGGCTCCACAACAAGACACAGGTACATATTTCAGAAGTACTAAAGCCAATCCAAGGATCTGAAATTCTTTTTAACAATAATTTCAGCTTTATCCACTGGTGTTAATAAGTACAAAAAGTTACTGATTCATAGTTTAACAATCTCACCATTTGCTTGGATCATTTGTGAATAAGGAAAAGAAATTACCTGAAATAAAAGCTCTTTTATCCATTATGGTAAAACATAGAAGATCAACATTACCTTTTGAAAGTGTTCGTAGTAACTTTGGTATAGCTGTGTATGTTTTGTCTGAGTATTGTGTGTTTTTGCCCTCATGTTGATGAAAATATGCCTACAAATCTCTAAGTAGCAATTAGTAAATCCAATTACCTGCCTCCAAGCTGGAGTGAAGTCTGGGCCACAAGGCCCACGCAGAGAGGAAATGGACCTCAGATAAAAACAAGAGACTGCCCTCTAGAGGCCACACCCAGGGAATTCTCATCTGAGGGATGAGGTGGTCATGCCCGTCTTTCCCCTCAATTTCCAGGTGACTGAAAATACGGTTGTGGTCAGGCAGGATGTAGGAGGAAGACAAGAAATAGTATGTCTTCTTCAAGCAATGGTACTATAAGAATGTTCTCCATTTAAGTAACTCTGTGATTCTATTTGTCTTTAAGTGTCTATGTGCATTTTATCCTTGATTAACTAGTTAAATTATTTAGAAAGAAAAAAAATGGAAACATTTACCTATTGAAGGAGAAAAACAGACAACTCCTTTTACTCATAATATTCTTTGGCAAAATATAATAATTATATGAGCTCTACACTGTTTAGAATTAAAAGGAAAGCTATATTTCACAGGGAAATAGGTTAACTTGGAAGTGGTAAGACCCAAGTTTCAGTACAATATCTGGATTCAATTAATTGGATATTTCAACCAAAAATTAATTTCTGACTGAGGCACTTAGCCGTATGTCTTACCCACAGTGTTTGGAGTTATTACAGCAGAGTTGTTATCTGGTATGTGTGATGAAATGTCTTACCTGGCTGTTAGGAAATTGTACCTTAACCAAATAGTTTCACCAGATTTTATACTAGCTGAAAAAGCCCATTCTCATGTGGCATGGAAATTTTCCAGCTCCCATTTTGTACAACTAGCTACGAAATAAAGGGCATTTATTATCTTCATCTGCTTTACAATTTTCCAGAGCTCCTCTTTAACAAAATTACTCCCTATGTGTATAATTAGTATGTCCGACGTAGTATGTCGAGACCAATATAGGAATGACCAGTATTTTTTCTTTGTATCTCCACAATAGCAGTAACCGAAAAGATGAACTTTGACATCCCCTCATTTACATTACTGGTAAATTATGGAAACCAGCATGCCACATAAACTTCCAAGCCCTGAGCATTGTAGAGACAAAAAAAAAAAAAAACAGAGAGAATAAGAACTAGTTCTACACAAATAAATTTATAATTAAACCTAAATATAAAAATTATAGAATTTAGAGAAATAATTTTTTAAATATGCTTTTCATTTTTTTTAAGACGTGGCAGAATATTCATTTTTAATACTATTAGAAATGTATTATTTCTATTCTAAATTGAGCTTTGTTTTAGAACTCTCCTAAATATTGCTTTTAAATTAAGGAAACATATTTTTAAAGGAGGCTTCTTTGCAAAAGGACCTCTATAATTCTATTTCAAACTACACAAATAACATCTCCAGTGCTTACTCTTTTGACAGCATAGCATATTTCTCATTGTACACTTTGAAATAATATTTTTAAAACAGTAAAAGTTAAAGTTTTATTCATAGATACAAGAAAGGACAGCATATTTTCTTACTTACAATAGATAGCATGAATATATTTGCAATATGATTTAAAATAAGTTTATTTTCCTTTGCTAACACGTAAGTAGAATGACGTTCATATGCCCTGCTACAGTAGTTTATCTTATAGTCAATATAAATATTTCTTCAAGAACTCTTAAAATGACAGAGATGCTGAGGGAAAAACACTGTCTTCTAACTGGAGAAATTAAATCCCTGCTTTAAAAAAATGGCTACACTCAAAGGAGAGGTTTCAATCAAGTTTTCAAAAATACTACAAAAAATAACTATCATTCCTAGAGTAATTATCAAAGATACCAACCACACCCTCTTACCTGAAAAAACAGTGATAACCATGTCATTCAATTATGTAAAAGATGGGGAACAAGTTAACCTTTATGCAAATGTTGAAAGAAACACCTGATAGGAGCCTTATAAAAACAGAAAGTTTATCCTTCCATTACATCCAAATCATGTGAAAATATGACTTAAGCTTGTTACCTATATATAGAGGTGCATCTTCTTGTACCGAGAGATTTTGTTTTAATACACAATTCATATAAAAATAACTTCTTGCCAAAGCCATAGAAGAGCTATATAAAGGGAAAGATGTAGACCCCCTTTAATTTTGCCTCTGGGTATTCCTAGGCTTTCAACCAAAGAACCATTAAAAACATCCCAAGACATTGTTGTTTTTCTTTGAATGGTACTTTTTACAGGAGTATGCCTTAGCTTCAGCAGATTATTGATACTGCCCATTAATTTCTAATCCTTTTAGAAAAAGTTACATAATTTAAAAATGTATACACATGTATAGGCATGTATATGTATACACATATACTCATATGTATATTCATATGTATGTGTGAGTATGTATCCCTAAATGATAAATACTTATGTATTTAGACTTTCATATACTTTATTCCTGTTTAAATAGATTTGGCCAACTTCAGTGGAAAACAAATTCAGCTAAAAAGCATCTCTTATATATTAAACTTCTGATACAAATAGATTTATGACAAGCAAATCATGTAAAAATGTTAAAAATCCACAAGTAGATCAGATATTAATTTTAAAAAGCATTCTTGTTTCGCAAAAACACTTGCAAGACCCACACCCACATTATTCTATGGCAGAAAGTCTAACTTTGGTCTTGGCTTTTTGTAATAACAGACCAAATTTGTTCCATTATGTAATCAAATTGTTTTATTTCTGCTCTCCCTCCCCTAAATCATCTAATCACTACCATTAGAAAAAGAAATGTTATGTTCCAATTTGGCATTAATGATATCTCTTCCCGGCTGTTGCACAAACTGGAAATCACAAGAGCTATAAGTATTTCAGGCTCATATAATTGTCTGTCTTAAGTTGAGTTCTTTAGGATTAGATAGTTCTCAAAACCTGCTTGGGGAATTTCTCTAAATTGATTTAATAAACTGACCTCAAAAGAGATGAATTGATATCATGTCCATGGTGTCTTTAGGTTAACAGGAAGTTCAAATTAACTTTCAGATTTCTAACACATTCTGCATTTTATTTATTAATCTCCTATTTCATTTTGCAAATATAATTAAAACAAGCTACTTACTCTAGTTTTATTTTCAGTTAGCATCAAGCCTAATGTGCAAATCTTATCATGTAAATACCGTGTTATTTATCCATTTTCATTTTTCTTGATTAGAACTATCTGATCATTTGACCAAATAGAATAAGATTCTCCATTAGGAAATGAAGCTACAAACCACTCTGCAACAACTCTCTATTATGTGGTATTTTATGGAATTAATTTTTTAGGATTTCCTATTATAGGAGCAGCCTTGGTTCTGATAAACATACGCAAAAGTCTAATTACCATATTTGCTCTGAAACATTAATAAGATTTACTAAGATATTCTTTTTAAAGGAGAAAATATGAAGATTGTATGAAATTATCACACCAGAACATTTTGTGGGATGACAGGGAAATAATTTCCTACCATGTATCATTTCAAGTCTCTTCTCAACCCACTCATTATAAATTGGAATTAGTTCTGACTTCCAGAATATAAAGGCTTAATTTTTCAGAAGTATGTGAAAAACTCAATACTTATATGCATCTCCCTCACATGTCTTTGCTATAGTTAACATTTGTAAAAAGACATGAAAATGTTACAAATCAAGCCCAAACTTTTACCTTTCCTAAGACGGTAGAGAAATAAGCAAACAAAATCTTAATTTGCTCACATGGGAAGTAATTGGGTTTCCTTTTTGTACATCTTTTCATGTCTAAACTTGTTAATTCATTTGTACACACATGAGGCAATTAAGCGGTTGTCCTTTTGTCCTTGTATCCAAAAGGTGGCACCTCTAAAAATTAGTTAGCTTTCAACAGAGACACTACATTAAAAAAAGAAAGAAAGAAAGAAAGAAAAGGCATTTAAATGTCAAAACCCTAGACATAAGATCTTGTTTTTGTGACTCTGGGTAATTTTACTTAGATAGAAAAGATAAGTGTCTCAAATGGAAAATGAGTTTAGAAAATATGCGTTACATTGATGGTAAGTGAAACCAGCTCTTCTCTAAGTCAGTGTACAAACTTATACACTAAAGATATGTGCTGAAAAAAAATACTTTCTGGGGTACATAAATTAGTGTGGAAGAGCAGACAGAGTTAGAAAGAAGACTGCCTTTTCTTATCCCAAGTGTGCACGTAGAAAAAAATGTAAGACTTGGCATTTCCCTTGATAAATCAAAGGAAAGGATTCATCTGGACACTAACATCTGCTGGCTTCTCTCTGCTCATGTAGAACCCACTTGGAATGCTTTCCCATTACATTCAGCTAGGCACTTCTCTCTACCTCCTCCCATCTGACAATAATCACTTAGCCATCTCTGATGAATAATAGGAAAGGAAAGCTTATATCACGGATGATGGAATTAGATGCTGAAGCTGCTGTCAAGGCTCTGTCCAACAAGTACCTTTCACTTGACCTATTGTGCAGGCGGCCAGGGAACACAGTTGTTTTGATAGCCTTCTCTTTCTTATGATAAGAAATGAGAACAAAAACAATTTTCCTTTAAGATTTTTTAAATTTGAGGCTATCTTCCTACCATTACTTTCTAAACTTTGTTCCAGTACAAGAGGCTTCTTGGCCAACCGAGCTTCCATGTGCCTTCCAAATGGAGTACTGAAATTGCATAAACACCATGTTTACAGCCACTAAATATTCTCATTAAAGGAAAATAAGGCAAGGCATGAATCTGGTATCTGGGCAATAAAATGCAAACATAGAGAAAAAGTAGAATGAACTGGCAATCCATACACAAAATTAGCTTTAACACAAAAGTGAAACTGTTGCTTTATTTCACCGAAGGGTTAATATTCAATAAAGTGAAAATCAACATGTACACAAAACTAACTAGAAGGTTTGTCATCTCAAAGTAGAAATCCAAACCTCTTGATCACACTAGTGTCACTTACAAATGTTTTGAAACTTTACATTTTTTACTTCCCAACATAAAGGCTATACCAGAGAACCTGAGGAAAGTAACCATCTGTTTTTAATTTTTTTTTTCTTTGCATGAGAAACCCCTGAAAGTTCAGACATTACCACTGATGGGCAATACCAAATAGTCAGCCCCACAGGACAGATGGAAACAGGAAAAGTCAGATGGTTAGCACTTAAAAGCAACAGCAATTAAGCAGTTGAAAGTGGGTTAGATCAGTGGGTTATTTTTGTTTCATTTGAAGTAATCAAGTAAGAGGCACAGCCTCTTGCAAGGAGGAGATCAAGTCAAACTTGATGCTTCCCCTCTCTGACAGCCTGGGCTGGATGGCTTGTCTACTCCCTTTATTCAGTTTAAATGCTTTCTGTACTCTAATTTTCGCAGAGGTTGCATTCTACCTCGGTCCCCCTCCCCCGCCCCCTGGGGAGGGGGCAGAAAGAAATCTTTCTCTTTTCTCCATCACCTCCAACCCGCTCCCCTCCTCAGAGAAAAGGCAATCCTCTCCAGGATGAGAAAGAAACCCTGTGCCGCCTTAGGATGGGAGGAGGGTGAAGACGCGAGAGAGACTGAGCGAGGGGCGGGGGAGGTGAGAGATTGAGATTGGGGGTGGGGGTCGAAGAAGAAAGAATGAGAAGGAAAGAGGGCGCAAGAAGATGGGGGATGCCCAACAGCAACTCCAGGCTCTAAATCACGGGCACTGTGCAAAGTGCTTTTCCAGGAGATGTACATGTGGCTCATTATGTTTCTCACAATAGGCCACTCGGGGCTTTCTCCCCAGGTTGCAGCCTCCCACCACCAAAACCAAGTGTACCGAGAGTAAAATGTTGCGGACGGATTCAAGCTCATGGGCACCTCCGAGGTGGCCACCCTGCCAGTCTCGCTGTCTTACCTGGAGCGAGGACCAGAAGGTGGTGCCGGTCTCCGTCCCCACTGCTCTCCCCGCGTGGACCTGTGCAAGACACACACGTCCTCTTGCTGCCTCTGCTCTTGGAGGGGCAGCCTGCAACACAAAAGGGGTGTGTGGGTGTGGGTGTGTGGGAGGTTTTTCAGGGCCACCAGCTGGTCCCAGCTGGCCACCCCCACCCTACACACACCCCTTGGGGCGCTGAGCCCCCCTCTCAGTTGAGCACCACCCTGGGGGGCTGGCCCGGGGTGCAGCCTCAAGTTGCCGCTGCTAAGTGCTGCTGCCGCCGCCGCCGCCGCCGCTGCAGAAGGAGGAGGTGGAAAGACACCGAGGGCAGTACTCGGTCTAGAGCATCCCCACACTGCAGCTTCTCCAGGAATCCCTCCAGTGAGGAGGCGGCCGCCCATCATCTCCCAGCCCCGAGCGCCTGATTGGTTCCACCTCGGGTACGCTGCTCCAAGGAGCCAATCGGGGCGCACTAATCATAGGTGGATCCGCTCAGCCAACATCGCCCATCCCAGTTATGTTAGTGTCTCTCCATCCCCACAGCGGACAGGGACCATAAGAGGGAGGTTCTGGGGGAGGGGGCGAACTAAGAGGGGGACAGATCCCAAGGAGACGGAATCAAGGGCACCTGATAAACCCTTTGGGTAAACGCGGGGATGCCCTACAACCTGTTCAGCAAGCCATTTGTACAAGAGAAGGAGACAGCATAATACAAAGCTTTTTCACCCTTTCTTTCTTTCCTTCTCTCTCTCTCTCTCTTTTTTTTAACTTTCAATCAAAACCTGCTCTGATACTGAGCATGCCCAGACTACAACAGCACCCTAGGAGTTCCGATGTGTGTGGGTTCCCAGGCTGTGGGTTTTTGAAAAGGTGGCAGCGGAAGGAGAGGCAGAAGTTTGTCTTTGGCCATTTGACCCAGCAGAGTTGTGAAAGCGGAGCAAGGCGGGCATGCGAAAGGATTCTGCACGAGCGTCCTCAAACTGAGACACAGGGAGGGGGTCCTCTGGGCTATCTGAGGCTAATCATAGTATTCTGTCAGGGTCCTGTGGTGGAAGTGGTGGGCGGAATGATCTAAGTCTTGCTAGATGGATGCCTGGAGACTTTTCGGGAAGGGTGCTGTGGACCAGCAATGCTGGAGATCTGTCCCATAGGTGGGGCCGGGGAGCGCGACTCCACCCAGCAGCAGCGGCTGCCTGGCGGTGGAGAGTGCTCTGGGAGTTTCCCCCGCAGCCACCACTAAGTTTGCAGACTTGGGCCAAGTGCGACCCCGTTGGGGTCGCAGTTTCTGTCAGTCCCCTCCCCCATCTCTCTCCACCCTTCGCCAGCGCAGTGACGACTAAGGCACGGGTTCCCTCCCTCCTCTTTTTACCCTGAACCATTCTGCTCGGAAGTAAGCAGCTTTTCCCTTTTGAGAGTGGCGCTGACCTGATTGTCTCTAAGCTCTAGGGCAATTTATAGCTTGGTAATACCAGACCGAGAGATACCAGACTGGGCGGCTCAGCGAGTGGGGGAAGGGACAGCCAGCTAGGTGAGGGGCGGGGCGGAACCTAGCTTCAGGTAGGAGTTAAGTCCATTTTCTGCTCCACAGGTGAAAGGCTTTCAAAATGCAGGAAGTACTTCCCTTTCTCACTCATTGACCTTGTTTTATGGCCTTTGAACCTCTGATTCGTTTTATTTAGAAATCCTAACAGTTTGATCAATAGCTATAAAGGAGAACTCTCCTAATTGGGCTCTCTATTTTACTGACAAAATTATCATGGCATCTCAGGTAAGGAGATAAATAGCTATCTCAATTCCCCAAACCCATCCACTTTGAACTGGAGTTTCATTAACGTTGGTTTGCAAAGGTAACTATAGCAAGAATTCAATTAACAGTAACACATTTCTTGAAGTTTTAATTAAATCTCTCCTATTTATGTAATGTTTAACATTAAGGCCCTTATTCTAAGTGTAGGGTAAGAGAAGACAACCTCTCTATAAACTAATCCTTTTAATGACATACTTGTATATCTCGCAAAATTGTAATTTTATGTGAATATTTATCTTCCATTTTCTAAAATATTTCTCAAATCTTACTTTAGAATAGTTTCATAGTTGGGGAATTGAAGTAATAGATGTTAATTTAAAATCAATTTTAAATATTTGATGGGAAAAAAAGGAGGAGGGGGAGGAGGAAAAAGACAAGAATAATCACTTTTTTAATGTATGTTTTCCAATAAATGTCTTTGTATGAGAGGATCATTATAATATCCACTTGAAAGAAATAATTATTCTAAAAATACTCCCAGCACAATGTCTAGATCCCACTTATTATAAACTACATGATTTAAATAGCTGCATCCAACAGCTGCATGTAGAAGCAAGTAAACTAGCTTTAGAAGAAATTAATAAGTAGAATACAAATCCAGTTTAGTTATCTGTGTTCCAGGCTTTGGTCCTATCAATATTTTAGCCAATTTCTCTTCCTGTCTACCACCTATCTTATATCATACCCAACCAACATTCTCTCTCAGTGGTTAGAATCCCGGACAACTTAAATGGAATTAGATGTTTGTATCCCAAAAATTCCTTGAAGGAGACTACTGGCTAACAAGAAATGGGTTTTACTTGTATACTGAGATTAAATTTACCATCAATACTATTTCTGTTCACAAATATTAAGAAGACTACTTACATACTGGATGTCGATGTACTCTAGCTTTTGCAAGACAAAGATTTTTATTCTCTCTCCTATTCATGTGTTCTCAAGCTTGGAGGATGGATTGAGGACCTCTACCTGGTGCTACTAGGTTGACGTCTCTGTTGACATAACCTCTTTGCCCTTTATAGAAGACTTATATCCATTAAATGAAGGTCAGGTCATTTGTCCTTTTCTCTCTTTTCTCATTTCATTTCCCAGACACTGTTTAATCTAGACTCCATGTTACTGACATTTAATTTATCCCTACATTGTATGGGATTTTTAAAATATTATTTGCTATTTTAAAAGTATTTTCATCTGTTCTGCTTATTGTTTTCTTCTCTGTTCTTTACTTTAAAAAAGTATTATTGTTTGGGGCTCCTGGGTGGCTCAGTCATTAAGCATCTGCCTTCTGCTCAGGGCATGATTCTGGGGTCCTGGGATGGAGCCCCACATGGGGCTCCCTGCTTGACAGGAAGCCTGCTTCTCCCTCTCTCACCCCCCCCCCTGCTTGTGTTCCCTCTCTCGCTGCGTCTCTGTCAAATAAATGAATAAAATTAAAAAATAAAAATACTATTGTTCGTTTTTTCTTTAAATTTTTGTTCTGATTAAGATCTCATTTCATCATTTTCTTTATTCATTTTCAATGGGTTCATTTATTTACAACTTTAGTGTTCCCTTTGCCATCTATTTTAGGCTACTGAATCAGAATAGAAACTAAATTGGATTGGGGCACTGAGGAGAAAAGTGTGTCTTATGGCAAGTGTGGGAATTAGAGACTTTAGAAACTAGAAATTCATTAAGTGTAAACCTAGCTAAGGCTTTCTGTAGACCACAGAAATGATACATAAGAGAGGTTCCAAGAAAATGCTCCATGTTGATGTAAAGACTTGTATATCCTTGTAGATCAGTGGTCCTATAGAGTTCCATTCAATCAAGATTGCCACATGTCATTAAACATTATACCTTTAATAACCACATTAACTGGTAAAACTCACTCATAAGTATCATTTTTGATTGTGAAAAAACTGAAAAAATAATAAACTTTTCTAAATTTTGCCCAATTTTTATATAGACTTATAGCTATTTTTTAATTGTATCTATACTTTCTGCCATTGCCTTTCAAGATACAGCTTTTCTTTTTTCTTGTTTCTTTCCAAGACAGAGAATTGAATAAATGTTTATTTTCTGGGGCAAGAATTTGGATAGACTTCCAACTTCACCACTAATTATCTGTATGATCTTGAAAATGTACAAAGCCCTCTCCAAGACTCAATTTTCTCATCTATAACAGATACATAAAGATACAAACTATATCCTTAACTTTTCTTGTAAGGTTAAAGTAGTGCATATAAAGTAGTAATTCCAATCACTTATCAAGAACTTGAAGATATTAGCCATTATTATTTTCATTATTGTCACTGCTACTACTGCTACGTTTTCAGATTCCTAATTTCTAGATTTGATTTCCTCCCTTATCCAGGCTATTTAAGCCAATAGTGAGGTGAACACTGAAGTTAGAGGAAAATTAAATCCATGTTATAAGAATGTGTTTATACATAAAATGTCAATAATTATCTCTCTGGCATGTTAGTCTTACACTTTAATCTTTTAGGAAATGAATACTTTTATTTTTAGGGAATGTGCTCTTAAGTATGATTTTTTAATTAAAATTTAGTTTATATTGTGTTTTAAAAATTAAGAAAAAAATAATTCTAGTGCTAAAAAGCTCATGAACACTCTGTTTTTGTTTTCTAGCAAATAAGTGGAGCCATCCCCTTGTTTTAATGACACTTCAAGGCAGAGGAGATGTCTATTCTGGTTTCCCTTCCACTCCTTTTTCTCAAGATCATTTGGCCTGGCAGTACTGCTAATAATTTTATAGCTAACTGGTAGCCAAAAAACATCAGGGCTCTCTGTATCAAAATTAGATAAAGAGAAATTAACCACATAAATTTTTAAACTGGACACCCACAATGTTGAATAAAGAAAATCCAGAATTGAATGAGGGGAGAAAAATGAATACAGATGGGAGTCAGTTCTCTGGGGCAGAGAGTAAGAACCCCATAACTGAACTATAATACTTCACAATTTCCAAAGAAAAGAAAATAAAGAGCTAGCAATATTCGATGTGGCTTTACAAAAGTCTTTTCTTAAAGTTATGACTAAGAAAATATTGGAAATGAAAAGGAGGACAGTGACTCAAAAAGTAATATACCGTGTCAGGCTATTGAGGTTAGCAAGGAAAATATTATTTAGGTGAATCTATCTCAAGGGCAAAATAAAAGTACTTTGAGCTAATGTTAGCTAAAGGTCTTAGAAAGAAAACAAGTGATATTTTTTTTCAAATACTCTATTATATAAGGAATATACTGCAGTGAAAACAAGTTTGTTAAAAGATCAAAAACATTAAAATTATATTAATACTCTTTGAAATCAGAGGAAGGATTTCTATTAAATGAACATACAGAAAATTATATTCCAACTGTTTTATTCATCTTATGTGAAATAAATTTGTCCAGAGAGATAAAATCACTTACTTAAAGACATGGAAGTAGTTATTTGTGATTGGATTCATACAGGGGCATAAGAAAGAAAAAAATCTTGTCATTTGTACTATTATTCTAGTATAAAATTTTTAACATGGAAAGAAGCAAGAATCTCAACAACTTTAAGCCTGCTTAAAAAGTTTCTTAGATCTTAATTTTATATAACAAATACCAAGAAGAGATACACTTACTGAAAATCAATCAATCAATAAAAATTTGTGAATCAATTGTTTGGAAATATACATATATGTATATATGTATATATATACGTACACATACAATATGTATGTACATACACACATATATATTTTAAATGTAAATACTGTCCAAATATTCCTCTAGGAAATTCAAAAAATCCAATATAATCTATTATACCTCAAAGTCTAGTAATAATAATCCCATATTGAGTGTTCCTAATGACCACTTTTAATATTATTACTCAAGGAAAAAAAAAATCAGCCCTATCTCAGAATATTACAAAGATATTTTGAAAATCAGCATATCTTATGGTAATACTTTGTTTTTCTGTAGTATTTTTATCCATATCATTTTAATCTCATAGCCATCTAATGTCATTCTATTGTTTCCACTTAACAAAGGATGATGAGGGTCAGAATGTTTAAAGGGTCTGCTAATAACAGAGCATTAAGGGTAACAGAGTAATGGGTATTAAGGGTAACGGGAAGTGTAACCTGGTTCTACTGATGCTATATCCATTTCTTGACCCATTCTCTCTCTCAATTAACTGCATTTGCAGTGGGAGAGCAGGCAAATCTAGAATGGAGCACACCTACAACTAGGTTCAGAGTGTGCCAGTAAGCAAATTTGGAATGATATTTGGAGTGATTAGGCAAAGGTAGCTATTTCAATTCAATGATCAGAAGAGGTATCCCCAAGAGATCAAAGACTTATAGTGGTAATAGATTAAACTAAGAATTTAACATTTGTGCTGTTTAGCAGATGGAGAGCAGATTCTGTGCATGTCTAACAGACCAGAAGACCATGCAACTGATTTGGAGGAGGTCAATGAGAAATTCAGAAATAGAGGTAGCAATAGGCCAATAAAGAACAGTACAGGAAATTAACTTTGCTGGGCTGCCTACTCCTAGGGCTGTGAATTCAATATTTACTGCTAAGAGAGGGACTGTAGTGAAAACTGAAGTACATACAGCTGAGATTTCCATGATTTGATTTCTCAAATGATGTGTCTACAGGATGCAACTGTCTTGGGTCTTTTATCAAAGTAAGGTTGAACATTTTGGCATGCCTAATGTAAACATTCATGCAAAAAGAATTTAGAACTTTGTACCATCTATTCAATGATTACTGCTTACAGTTGTGATATTCTTTTCAAAATACCTTGCTTTTTCTGCTTAAGTATGGGTTTCTCAACAATCTATATGTTTATACTTTCATTTAAAAAAATGAATTTTCAAGCTGCCTGAGTGGCTCAGTGGGTTAAACCTCTGCCTTCAGCTCAGGTCATGGTCCCAGGGTCTGGGATCAAGCCCCACATCAGGCTCTCTGCTCAGCGGGGAGCCTGCTTCCCCCTCTCTCTCTCTGCCTGCCTCTCTGCCTACTTGTGATCTCTCTGTAAAATAAATAAATAAAATCTTTTTTTTTAAAAAGATGAATTTTCAAAAAAAAGCTGGATTTTTTGTCTAATCTCAATTAGAATAGATGTACATAAAATCAAACTTAACAGGCGTATTTTTTTTATACTTTAAATTTTGTGGCATTTTATCTGTTTGCAAACTACATATTGAACAGTGCTAAAATAAAAAATGATTAAGCAATCTACATTGTTGATACCCCCAGAAGTTGACATTTAATTTTAAATATAAAATAAATTGTTTGTGGATCAATTATAGTGTTTTTCCTTAAATAATTATCTTAAATAACTATTTCTTTATATACTACCTCAAGCCTTTTTCAGGAAACCCATCATAAGGTAGAAACTTATTTTATATCTTCCTTTATTAAAAATATTTCTTCTGAATATCTTACAATATTTATTATTGTTTATTTGCTCTTTGCAAAGTTGTTAGAGGTTTAAGTTGTTTATCCTTTATAATTACAAGCTTAAGGTTTAACAGGAATTTAACACATGAAGCTTATGGCAAGTTGTTGCCTGTTTGTTTATTTCTTTAGGTCTGTATGCAACAGTCTGGTTATGGGTCTGTGAGTGTTACTTGGGGCGGGGGGAAACCTAAACATGGGATAAAGAGATTCAGGGACAAACTAGAAACTAAGGATATTTCTGTTATACATCTGTCAGATTCTGTCTAATACCACATCTGAACATATGAACCTTCAGTGAAAAACAGCTACAGCTTTACTTCTGTCTTCCATATGTCACACAAGTACCTCTGGACCAATTCTATTTTGACATTGTACATGTAAGCTTCCAGAAAACAGTTTGTACCTGGACACACTGACACAAGACTATGTGAGAGATGTATATGAACTAAACAATATGTAATTTGCAAATTATGTTTCTATATGCCAACAGTCTTAGAATAAATGAATTTACCAAGTTTTCTACCTAAATGGCCAATATACAAAAATAAATTTTTATATATAAGAAACAAATAGTAGAAGTGACATTTAAGGGACCCCTGGGTGGCTCAGTCAGTTAAGTATCTGCCTTATGCTCAGGTCATGATCTCCAGGGTCCTGAGACAGAGACCCTGCATCAGACCCCCTCTGGAAAGTCTGCTTCTCCCTCTACCTCTGCTCCTCCCCCAACCCCACCATCATTGTGCTATCTCAATTAAATAAATAAAATTAAAAAAAAAGAGAGAGATTTAGTGAGCACTGTAAAGTGTGTAAACCTGATGATTCACAGACCTGTACTCCTGGGGCAATTAATATATTATATGTTAATAAAAATAATTAATAAGAAGGAAAGATTTAATATGATACCATTTATAATAACATCAAGAGCTATTAAATACCTAAAAATAAATCTAAAAAATATGGGTATAATCTTTACATTAAATATTGTACATTGCTGAGGAAAATTGAATGAAAAATAAATGGAAATGGAAATACATATTCTTGTATTGGAGGAATAAATCTTGTTTGGTGTCAGGGTGTCAATTTGTCCCATATAGATTTACAGATACAATTCAATGCCAATTTTAATATAAATTGGCAAGCTAATTAAAAATGTATACACAACTCCACATCCTCGCCAGCATCTGTCATTTCCTGACTTGTTGATTTTAGCCATTCTGACTGGTGTGAGGTGATATCTCATTGTGGTTTTGATTTGTATTTCCGTGATGCTGGCGAGGATGCAGAGAAAGGGGAACCCTCCTACACTGTTGGTGGGAATGCAAGCTGGTGCAGCCACTCTGGAAAACAGCATGGAGGTTCCTCAAAATGTTGAAAATAGAACTGCCCTATGACCCAGCAATTGCACTATTGGGTATTTACCCTAAAGATACAAACGTAGTGATCCAAAGGGGCACATGCACCCGAATGTTTATAGCAGCAATGTCCACAATAGCCAAACTATGGAAAGAACCTAGATGTCCATCAACAGATGAATGGATCAAGAAGATGTGGTATATATACACAATGGAATACTATGCAGCCATCAAAAGAAATGAAATCTTGCCATTTGCGACAACATGGATGGAACTAGAGCGTATCATGCTTAGTGAAATAAGTTAAGCAGAGAAAGACAACTATCATATGATCTCCCTGATATGAGGAAGTGGTGATGCAACATGGGGGCTTAAGTGGGTAGGAGAAGAATAAATGAAACAAGATGGGATTGGGAGGGAGACAAACCATAAGTGACTCTTAATCTCACAAAACAAACTGAGGGTTGCTGGGGGGAGGGGGTTTGGGAGAAGGGGGTGGGATTATGGACATTGGGGAGGGTATGTGCTTTGGTGAGGGCTGTGAAGTGTGTAAACCTGGTGATTCACAGACCTGTACCCCTGGGGATAAAAATATATGTTTATAAAAAATAAAAAATTAATTAAAAAATTTATACACAACTCTAAAGTTTTTAGATTTTCTATGAAATTATCAAAGAAGTTCAAAAGAGTTGAAAGTCCTATCCTACTCAATATGAAACTACTATAAAGTTTCATATTCATAATATTCACCTTACTGATACAAGAACAGTTTAATAGAACTGAAAGTAGAGTCCAGAAACACTCATATATATAGAGAGAAAATCACCTAAATTGTAACAAAAACATATCATCTTTTCAGTAGGGAAAGGATTTATTTTCTACAAATGATCCTAAACCAATTAGATTCTTATCTAATTGGATAAATGGAAAAAGATCACAGACCTAAATGTGAAAGGAAAAGCAGTAAAACTTCTGGAATAAAGTATAGGAGAATATCTTCATGAGCTTGAGATAAAGAATTCTTTTCTTTTTTAAAATTTCTTTGTCGGGGGTTGTTGGGGGTGGGGAACATCAGGCAGAGGGAGAAGCAGACTCCCTTCTGAGCAGAGAATCAGATGCAGGACTCAATCCCAGGATCTTAGGATCATAACCTGAGCTGAAGGCAGACACTTAACCGACTGAGCCACCCAGTTGTCCCAAGATAAAGAATTCTTAAATGGAATACAGAAAAAGCTAATCAGTAATGGAAGGATTGACAAAAATGACTTCATTAAATTAACTTCTGATCATGAAAAGACATCATTAAAAAAGAGAAAAAGCAGAACACAAATTAAGAGAAGTCATTTATAATCCATATATCTGAGAAAGGACTTAAATCCAGAAAAACAGAGTTTCTAGCATTTCAGAACAAACTAATACTTGTTAAAGGAAAATAACAAAGAATTAAACTTCATCAGTATTAAAAATTTCTTTTAAAGTTACAATAAATTGAATACGCAATCCACATATTGTGGAAAAAAAATAGTCACAAATATATACCTGATTTGTGTCTAGGATATATTAACAATTCTTACAACCCAACAATAAAAAGACAGCTAACAACTTAAAAATAGGACAGAGTTTGGGGCGCCTGGGTGGCTCAGTGGGTTAAGCCGCTGCCTTCGGCTCGGGTCGTGATCTCGGAGTCCTGGGATCGAGTCCCGCATCGGGCTCTCTGCTCAGCAGGGAGCCTGCTTCCTCCTCTCTCTCTGCCTGCCTCTCTGTCTACTTGTGATTTCTGTCAAATTAATAAATAAAATCTTTAAAAAAAAATAGGACAGAGTTTAACAGATACTTCACATAAGAAAAATGTCTAATAAGTACATGAGAAGTACTTAAATCATTAGTGATAAGAAAACTGAAAATTAAAACCTCATGAAATGTCCCCATAAAACCTCCCAAAAAAGAAAGTACAAGAGAAGATTACTTTAATGGTTAATTTTTCCAAACTTTTACCAAATAATTAACTCAAATCCTTCCTTAACTTTAGGTTACACTTTCTTCACATATTTTGTGAGGTTAGTCTCATAAAAAGCCAGACATCACAAGAAAACTGAGCAATATCTTTTCTGAACAAAAAAGCAAAAATCCTGGACAATATACTAACAGACTGAATCTGATAGCCTATTTACAGGATTATACACCATGACCAAGTGGAATTTATTCTAGGAATGCAAAAGTAGTCGAATATATAAAAGTCAATATTACATGCCCCATTAGTAAAGAAAGACAAAAAGCAACAAAAACAAACAAAAAATATGATCATTTCAAATGATTCAAAAAACAAAACAAAACAAACAAAAATTTCATAAAATCCAGCACCATTTCATGATGATAAGATTCAATAAACTAGAACTGGTTAAGAGTCATTAAACTAGAACTAGATAAGATTCAATAATTCTCAACAAGATAAAGGTTCTTTATAAGTAACCCACATCTAACATAATTAGCAAAGGTGAAAAACTGAAGCTTTCCCCTCACAATCAGGAAAAAGACACTTTTGCACTTCAAAATTGCATTAGAATTTATAGCATACACATTTAGGCAAGAAAGATAAATAAAAGGCATCTAAGTTGTAATAGAAGTAAGATCACCTTTATTCTTGGATGACAGTATCTTATATATGTAAAACTTTAAAAATCCACAAATGCAACTCTTGGAGTAATGAACAAATTGGAAAAAAGTTGCAGAATACAACATCAACACACAAATATTATTTACATTTCTATATATTATCAATAAACAATCCAAAAAAGAAAATTTAGAAAAGAATTCCATTTATAATAACATTAAAAGAATAAAATTCTTAGGAGTAATTTTAACAAAGTATAAAACGTGTACACCAAAACCCACAAAACACTGATGAAATAAATCTTAAAAGACTTAAATAAATGTAAAGATGTCTCATGTTCATGGACTGGAAGACTTCATTTTGTTAAAATGGCAGTATACCTCTAAGCAATTTACCTAATCAATGAAATTGCTATTAAAGTCCGATGACCATTTTGCAGAAATGAAAATCTGATCCTAAAATTAATGTGGGATTTCAAGATCCTCTGGATGGCCAAAACAATATCAAAAAAGGAAAACAAAAACAGGGGACTCACATCTCCTGTTTGTAAAACTAACTACAAATGTACAGTAATTAAACAAGTATGGCACTGACATAAGGATAAACATATTAACCAATGAAATAGACTTGAAAGTACAGAAATCAAGTATCTATGGCCAATTGATTTTTGACAAAGGTGCCAAGACCATTTATGGGGGGGAAAGAACAGTCTTTTCAATAAATGGTACTGAGACAACTGTATAGCAACAGACAAAAGAATAGATTTGTACCCTTACCTCACACGATACTTAAAAATTAACTCAAAATAGATTAAAGGCCTAAAGTTAAGAGCTAAAACTATGAAAATAAAACAGGGAAGCCGTGACCTGGGATATGACAATGATTTCTTAGTTATGACACAAAGAATATGACTAACACAAGGTGACAGACAAATGAAACTTAATCAAAGCTTAAAGCTTTTGTGCAAAGGACACTAGAGAGCCAAAGACAACTCACAAATTTGTAGAAAATATTTGCAAATCATGTGTGATCAGGGTGTTTAGTATTAAGAATACATAAATACATAAAGAAAATGTATAACCCAACAACAGAAAGACAAACAACCCTATTAAAATATGGGCAAGAGAATTCAATGAACATTTTTCCAAAGAAGTTACAAAAATTGCCAAAAGCACATGCAAAGTGCTGTATATCATTTGTTATTAAGAAGATTAAAATACAAACCACCATGACATACCACTTTGCACCCACTAGGATAGCTATAATAATAAAAAATCAAAACAATTGTTGCTAAGGATATATAGGAATTTTTAAAAAATATTTTATTTTTTTATTTGACAGAGTTCACAAGTAGGCAGAGAGGCAGGCAGAGAGAGAGAAAGGAAGAAGACTCCCCACTGAAGAGAGAGCCCGATGTGGGGTTTGATCCCAGGACCCTGAGATCGTGACCTGAGTTGAAGGCAGAGGCTTTAACCCACTGAGCCACTCAAGCACCCCAAGATGTATAGAAATCTTAACCTTCATACAGTGCTGGTAGGGATGTCAAATGGTTCAGCTGCTATGGAAAAGAGTTTGGCAGTTTCTCAATAAGTAAAACACAGAGTCATCATATGATCCAGACATTCTAACCCCTAGATACACACTCAGAATAGCTGAATGCAGATATTCAAACAAAAATGTGTATATAAATATTCATAGCGGCACTATTCCCAATGGCCAAAGTGTGGATACAACTAAGTATCTATCAGTCAACTGATAAGTGGCTAAACAAGATGTGGTATACGCAGACAATGGAACCCTGGTTATCCATAAAAAGTACTGAAGTACTGACACATGCTACAACATGGATAAACCTTGAAAACATTATGCTAAGTGAAATAAGCCAGACACAAAAGGCCACAGATTATAGGATTCCATTTATATGAAATAAACAGAATAGTAAATCCATAGAGGCACAAAGCACATAAATTGTTACCAGGCGCTGAGGAGATAGATGACCACAGAATTACTGCTTAGGATGTACAGTGTTTCATTTTGGCATGATGAAATCATTCTGAAACTATAGAGTAGGGATTATTGCAGGCCATTGCACTAATTGCCACTGAACTGCATACATTTTGAAATGGCTAAGATGGTGAATTTCATGTTATATATTGTAAATGTTTTACCACAGTAAAACAACAACAACAACAACAACAAAAAACAAATAGAAGATGATACCATGTGCCCAGAAGGAGGGAGTAGGGCAAGAGAATGACATTATGTTTTAAGTATCAAGAATATCACTTTTGATGTCCCTGTTTAGTATGGTTACAAGAGATCAAGGGAATAGTTATGAGACACTTGGAACTGTATCCTAATTCAATGTAGATGGTGTGCTGAACCAAAGTTCTTCTTTAAGGGAGCTATATGAAGTTTCACATCTGTATAAGAAATTTTCTGTATAAGAAATTTACTGAAACATTTTTATCCTGAATCTAATTACTCTGATCCCCTAGTAAAATCTGACACATTTTCAGGACATCATAGTACAAATGACCCTATGTGATGAAATGGCAGTATATTCCTTCAGTCTCCACAATATTAGACAAATTAAGTCTGAGGAAGAACTACAATTTCTTTTTTTTTAATGTTAATATTTTGTTCCTTTACCCTCATTTTATAATCACTTAATCACCCCAAGTCCCCTAAATTTTCGATGTGCTTTCAAAATTGTATTGCATCACATATTATGTGCAAGCTTTGACTATATAGCTAACAAGTTCTTAAACACAAGTCAGAGTTTAGAATATCAATTTCTGGGCTATTTAAAAGTTATTTTTAACTTAAACAATCACAGACCCTTTGGCTTTACAAGTTCCAGCTTTACAGGATTATAGAAATGGGGTATTTTCCATTTAGTAAGATTCCGGAAGAGATGGAGCAAATAGCACACATATGCCAATTTCCGTCTTCATTTTTAATGCATGCCAATACTGTGCTTTTCTACAGTCTTTCAAAATGCCTGTTAATGCTTGCCCTGAAGAGATTTCATTGCTTTTTAAGTAAGCTCTAGGCTCAATGTGGAGTTTGAACTCACAACTCCGAGATCAAGAGCTGTATGCTCTACTGGCTGAATCAGCCAAGCACCCCAGAGTGTTCTTGATATATTAGTGTTACATGATTCCTTATTACATGAGTGTTTGAGGGAAAATAAAGAAAAACACACATACTTCTTACATAAATATACTGAATAGTTATTATCTAAAATATTAGGTGTTTATATTTAAATGATAGATTACAGGAAAAGTTTTCCTAAATCCATTTTTGTCTTTACACATATATTTTACCTTTTCTTACTCACAATATATTACATAGCAATAAAAATGTAATAAAAGTTTAAAATAAAAAATATAGTATGATTTGCTTTGCTTGTGTTGAGTACTCAGTGTATATAGTCAGGGCTGATGGCAGGATGGCAACGTAACTGAGCCTTCCTAGCCCTACAGCAATGTAAACTACTTAAGTAGTGCACAGATAATTTAAGGATGATACAGTCAATGTTCCCAGAGTAAGCAATTTTCATTCCATTACCACAGCTGCATAAAGGACAAGTCTCAACCACCTGCCGAAATTTCTTTCAAAAATGTCCTAGGAGAATCTCAGCATGCGGCTTAGCTGCCTTCTCTTAAGACAGAAAACAGGTTCAGTTATTGAGGTTCTCCTGCTTTCACTAATTCAGGGAATCTAGATGCGTTTTTTCACAAAGCAAAGAGAAGGAGTCACCAACTGAACATGAAAATCTTAAGAATTCAGATTCCAGAGGAAATGTGGTTTTACACTTAGGTTAAGTTAAACTCAAGATTTGACTTTGCAAGTGGTCTGAACCCTAAGACATAAAGTACATAAATGCAAATAGATGGTACATCTATTACTGTTGCAATTCTAAATCAAATCTCATCTCTTCTGTTTATATTTTACTGGGAAAGATCATAGAGTCAGAGAACCACAATGACAGGAAATGAAAACTTTAGATTAACTAATTAAATATTGTATTAACAAAATCTTGTTAAATTTGGCCTAGTTCATGTTCACTTTGTCACTGCTAACAGTATAGAAATATATTAATAATGCATTTTGAGTTATTACTCAGAGGACCAGAATCAATGACTGAAGACTGTTACTACACAAAGTCAAAAATGTCATGAAAGTGATTTTAATCTCACAATGTTCTTGATCATAATGTTTATTAAAAGATCTATTAAAAGCCCATCATGCTAATTTAACTGGGAAAATCTAATAGATTGCCACTGGATAGCTTCCACTAAATTATTATAGGAGAATTATAACCAAAGCCTTGTCATTAAGAAATAAATAAAAGCTATAATGATGTATTAATTACTAACAGAAATCAGTGACATCATTAATGAATGAAATTAAATCTTTAAGACAAAAATCTAGCAAAACTTCTTGATTCTTATTTTTAAAAATAATCCATTGATAATTTGGTTTCAGTATTAATGTATCACACTCATTATAATTTAGACTTGTGTACATTAATTGGAATGCTATAGGGGTAAACCATTCTTGTTTCCTGCCTTCTAGGAGTGTTCACAGATATCACACTTCCTTTTTATTTCTCTCAGGTGGCAGGTTCTTTTGTAAGAGAGGTTGACCCAATGTAAAGCTGTCCTGTTGGTAAATCAGTCTCTTTTTGTGGATCCAGTAAGCAAAGAAATTTTGATTTTCCCATTATGTCCTTCTTAACCTTTATCAGTAGTAAAGGACATATGTTGATTCTGCATCTGCTGACCCTTTATCTTCCTTCTCATTTTGTCCAGAAGCCAGGCAGAAAAGAAGGACACTCTTTATTTGACTTCTTCAAGGAACCTAGCCTGGAGCAATTTGTTTATTAAGTGTGTTGAGTTGTCCATTTTATCTGGAATGAGCAGTCTTTCCTATAGGGAATCTTTCATATTAAGGAAAAAGGTGTTTAGTAAACAAGAGACTCAATTTTAAAAATGAATATATGATTCAATAAGTCAATAGCATAAAGGTTTAAACAGTATGTTACTTTCTATCTTTAATCCATAAGCATTAAGTGTCTGATATTTTGCAAAATGCTGGCATAAAAACAAGGCTCAAGACATGTCAGCAGGATGGCAAAATAGGAAGCGCTGGGCTTTCTTTCCCAATGGACACATTGATTCAATAGCAATACACAGATCAATTCTTATTATGAGAAATCCAAAAACTAGTTGAGGTGAAAGGCTTTTGCAGTATGGACAAGTATGAAGCCAGCTATAAAAGTGATGAAAAATTGGACACATCCTCTTGCCATAATTCCCACTCTTGATACATTGCCATATAATTAGGAAGAAATTTCTAGGTCCCAGCTTATCCCTGAAGAGAGAGAAAATTGGACCACAGACAACATTCCAAGTATTTTGGGTGCAGCCCAAGGGATAGCTTCTATCTCACCTGTCTCAGTGTTGACAAAATCAACATATGCTAGAAACTTGGAACTATAGAAAACAAAGACAGCAATTTAATCTGAACACATCAACTCACCACAACTACATTTTAAGCTCAACACAACAAGTGGATAGGGAAAAAACAAAAACCAGCTCCCAGCTTCTCTCTGCGGAAGAAAAGATATGGACTACACATCCCAAATTCTTTTTTGGGTGCCATCCAAGAAATGAGCATTAATTACTTGTCTTGAAGCATTGACAGGACCTTGCTTACATTAGATTCCTATGGATACAGAGAACAAAGGTGGTTGTTTGAACTTGTGTGTGAGCACTCACCATAGTTCCTTCTGGCTCAGCACAGAGTGAGCAAGTAGAAACCCAACCCAAGGGACACCTGGGTGACTCAGTTGGTTAAGCAGCTGCCTTTGGCTCAGGTCATGATCCCGCCGTCCTGGGATTGAGTCCCACATCGGGCTCCTTGCTCGGCAGGGAGCCTGCTTCTCCCTCTGTCTCTGCCTGCCATTCTGTCTGCCTGTGCTTGCTCTCTCTCCCTCTCTCTCTCTGACAAATAAATAAAATCTTTAAAAAAAAGAGAAAGAAACCCAACCCAACCAAACAAAAAACTAGCCATTAACTTTGTCTTAGGGAGGGAAAGAGTGGGGTCACACACTCAACATTCCAAATTTTCTTGGTCTTACTGAGGGATTATTTTTTGTCTTGCCTTGTTAAGAGTACAGATGAGACTCAGCATATGTTAGACCTTGAGGATCAACAGAGAACAAGGAATAGATTAAACTAATGCATGGACACTTACCACGGCTCCTCCTTCTGCTCAACATGGAATGAGCAGGTTAAAAACAACAACAAAAACAGCTCCCAGCTTTTCTTTGGGGTAGGAACAGAATTGGACTGTATATTGAAAGTTCAAACTTTTTCGGAGGTTGCCCAAAGGATTGGCTTTTCTATTGCATGAATCAGAGCACTGATGGGACATGACATTTTATAGATGTCAGAACCACTAAGAATAAAAGTTATTTGAACTATGACGCAAATACTCACCACCACCATCCCCGACCCCCGACACTCCTACTAGGACAACTAGTGAAAAACTCCAGTTCCAAGCTTGTTTCTGGGGAAAGAAAGAGTTAGACAGTGCATTTAATGCTCTGGTTCTTTCCAGTTACCACACAAAGGATTAGTTTCTGTCTCTTGTAAGAAATAAGAACAAAAAGAGTGGTTTGGACCTACACAAATATTTGAGAGGCCTACAGGAGCTCTGACTGGCTGGACTGATGAACATCATCTCATGTATGGGGCCAATCCACAAGTACCGAGAAAGGTGGCACTTTTGCCTAACATACAGATACTAACACAAAGAGTGAAGACAAATTTAAAAAAGAGAGAGAGAAACACGATTAAAAAAAAAAAAGCACAAGCTAAAAATCCAGAAAATACTCCTAATGAAATGGAGATATATGAATTACCAAACAGAGAATTAAAAATAACCATTATCAAAATGCTCATTAAACCCAATGTGTTTAGAATAAAGCATGAAAATTAAGTGAAAATTTGAACAAAGAGAAAAATGTTTAAAAAGAGCCAAATATTAATTTTGGAGCTAAAGAATATAATTGGATTGAAAAATTGAATAGAGGAGTTCAATGTCAGACTAGATTGAGTAGAAAAAAGAACTAGGTAACTTGAAGATATTTTAAGTTAATTTAGAAGAGCAAAAAGAAAAAAAAAGTAAGAAAGTTTAAAGTATTTATGGGATATCAATAAGAAGACCAGTATATGTTTTATATGAGTCACAGAAGAATAAAGAAGCAAAGCTTATTCAAAGAAATAATGATTGAAAATTTTCTAAACCTGGGAAACAAAATGTACATCTAGATCGAGGAAACCCAAAGGATCTCAAGTAAAGTGAATCCAAAGAAATCCATAATGACTCAAATTATATTCAACTTGTCAAAAGTCAAAGACAATGAGAGAATTTTGATAGCAGCAAGGGATTCCCTACAAGACTGTACACAGATTTTTTTAATATAGAAACCTTTTAGGCCTAAAGGGAGTGGAACTATTTACTCAAGTTAGTAAAGAAAAAAAAAAGTCAAGCAAAAATACTTTAGACAAATTAATCCATTAAAAATGAAGGAGCAAGAACAACTTCATCATATAAACAAAAGCTGAGGGAATTAATCTCTATTTGATCTATCTTGCAAGAGTTGCTATGGAGAGTTCTTCAAATTGAAATAAAAAAGCTAAGTAGCAACATGATAACTAAGTATGAACTTATATTACTAAAATGGAAGTAGGTAAATCACTTAATTCTAGTATAAAAGCTAAAAGACAAAAGTATTAAAATAATTATATCTAAAATATGTTAATGGATACAAACTAAAAACAGGTGTAAATTACAACATAAGTAACAAGGTACATGTGGGGTAAAGAAATGAAGTGTAGAATTTTTCTACTAGATTTCAGTTTACAACAGATTGCTTTATTTTATGTGAGTTCCATGGTTACCACAAATAAAATATCTATAAAAGTAACACAATGGAAAAAGAAAACAGAAAGAAAGCATATCAATACAAAAAATAAATAAATAAAACAGGGAAGACAGCAAGAGGAATAGAGTGACAAATGAATCACAAGACAAACAGAACAATTAACAAAACTGATGTTAAATCAACTTACTTTCCCATCATTAATTATCTTAAATGTAAAGGGATTAAACTGTCCAATCAAAAGACAATCAAAAGTGGCTGAATGGATTAAAAAAATCCAACTATATGCTGGCTACAAGAGTCTCACTTTAGACTTATGGACACACATAAGCTGAGAATGAAAGCATAGAAAACAACCTTCTATGAAAATAGTGAACAAAAGAAAGCAGGAGTGGCTAAACTTACATCACACAAAATAGACTTAAGTAAAAAATTGTCACAAGAGACAAAGAAGCATATTAAATAATGATAAGTCAATTCAACAGGGAGATTTAACAATTATAAATATATGCACCCACTATCAGAACACCTAAATATATAAGGAAAACATATAGACTGAAAACACTGATTGAATCGAAGGGAGAAATAGGCAGCAATATAGTAATGGTAGGATAAATCAATAATGGATAGAAGAAACAAATAAAACATCAACAGTGAAATAGCAGACCTGAACACTTTTGACCAAATGGACTTAACAGATATATATATAAAATAAGCTGCAGAATAATAATCTTAAACACATATGGAATATTCTCTAGAATAGATTGATTCCATGTTTCTCAGAAAACAAGTCTTACCAAATTTTTAAAAAATTTAAATCATACTCAAGTACTTTGTCCAAACACAATGGAATGAAACTAGAAATCAAATCAGAAGGAAAATGGAAAATACAAAAATTTGAAAATAAATTATTTTGAACCAATGGGTCACAGAAGAAATCAAAGAGAAATTAGAAAATATTTTTAGAAAATGGAAATTTTACATAAACAACAAATCTTACATAAACAACCTAAACTCACACCTCAGAGAAATAGAAAAAAAGAGGATAAAACTAAGGCCAAAATTAGCAGAAGGAAAGAATTAATAAAGATTAGAGCAGAAATAAGAAAGTAGAAAATAGAAACAAAATAGAAAAAATCAATAAAAGAGTTGATTTTTTAAAAAATGGACAAACTAGATTATCTAAGGAAAAAGATGACTCAAAAATTATACATGAAAGAGGAGACATTATAGTTAATGTCACAGAAATAAAAAGGATAAGAGACTATTGTGAATAATTGTATGAGAGCAAATTAGAAAAATGAGAAGAAATGGATAAATACCTAGAAAAATACAACTTATAAAGACTTAATCATGAAGAAGTAGAAATAGACCTGTAAGTAATAAAGAGATTTAATCAGTTATCAGAAACTTCCCAATAAGAAAAGCCCAGGATCAGATGAGTTAACTGGTGTATTTTACCATTTAAAGAAGAATTAATGGTTCTCTTTCTCAAACACGTCCAAAAAACTGAAGAAGGGTGCACACTTCCAAACTTATATTTGAGGCCAATCTTATCTTGATATCAAAGAAAGATAAAGACACTGCAAGAAATAAAAGCCGTAAGTCAATATCTCTGATAAATATAGATGCAAAAATCTTTAACAAAATTGTAGCAAACTCAGTTCAATAGCATGCTAAAAGTTTTATAAACCATGACCAAGTGGGATTTATTCCTGGGATGCAAAGGTAGTTCAACATGTAAGTTTCAATTTTAATAGAAGAATGAAAGTCATATGCTATTGGTAATAGATGAAAAAGTATTTTATAAAATCTGGCATAGTTTCATCATGAATACTCTTGACAGACTAGGAACAGATGGAAATTACCTTAATATAATAAAGCCCAGATATGAAAAAGCAAGAGTCAATGTCATACTCATGCTGAAAACTCAATTTTTCCCCCCTCTTAGATCAGGCACAAGGCAAGGGTGCCTATTTTAGCCACTTGTATTCCACACTGTACTAGAAGAAATAAAATCATCCGAATAAGAAAGAACTAAGTAAAACTGCATGTTTGCAGAGGACATAATCTTACAGATAGAAAACCCTAAAGACTTTTCAAACAACAACAACAACAACAACAAACCCAACTGTTAAAACTAATAAATACATTCAGTAAAGTTGCAGGATACAAAATCACATTAAAAAAAAATCAGTTGGGTGGGGTTATGGACATTGGGGAGAGTATGTGCTATGGTGAGTGCTGTGAAATGTGTAGACCTGGCGATTCACAGACCTGTACCCCTGGGGATAAAAATACATTATGTTTATTAAAAAAATTTAAAAAATAATTTTAAAAAATCAGTTGGGTTTCCACACACTAACAACAATCTGAAAAATAAATGAGAAAAACACAATATTTTACATTATATCAAAAATTTTAAAAATACTGAGAAATAGACTTAAATAAGAAGGTAAAAGACTTGTACACTGAAAATTATGAAACACTGACAAAAGAAATTAAAGAAAATACAAGTAAATGGAAAGACACCCATGTTGATGATTTGGAAGACTTAACTCTGTTAAAATGGCCATACTATATACATCAAAATGATCTATAGATTCAATGCAATAACAAAATCCCAATGAGATTTTTTATAGAAACAGAAAAGGCAATTTTAAATTCATATGAAACTACAAAGGAATCCGATTGTCCAAATCAAACCTCAGAAAAAAGAACACAAGCTGGAGGCATCACACTTTCTGACTTCAAATTATACAACAAAGCTACAGTAGTTAAACACAATGGTACTGACAAAAGAACATACATATAATCCAATGAAACATAACAGAGATCCTAGAAACAAATCTACACATATGTGGTTAACTGATCTTTAACAATGGTGCCAAAAAGACAAAAAGAGAGAAAAGTTGGTCTCTTCAATAAATGGGGTTGGGAAAACTAGACAGCCACGTGCAAAAGAATAAAATCGGAGCCATATCTTATACTATACACATAAATCAAGTCAAAATTATTAAGACTTAAATGTAAGACCTGAAACTGTAGAACTCCTAGAAGAAATCAGATAAAAAGATTGACATTGGTCTTGGCAATATATATATATATATTTTTTTTTTTTTTTTGCTATGTCACCAAAATTATAGGCAACAAATACAAAAATAAACAAGTGAGGCTACATCAAACTAGGCTTCTGCAAAGCAATGAAAACAATCAACTAAACCAAACGGTGATCTATGGAATGGGACAATTGATATAGACCAGGTATCTAGTAAAGGATTAACATCTAAAATACATAATGAATTTCTATAACTCAATAACAAAACACTCCCTCCAATAATCCAATTTTTAAAGAAGACTAAGGACTTGACTAGACATTTCTTCAAAGAAGATATGTAAACAACCAACAAATGTATGAAAAGTTGCTCATCATCACTACCTAGGAACTACAAATTAAAACCACAATGAGATATCCCAATGTTGGGATGTCTACTATCAAAGGCAGAGACTGAGACCAAAAAGTATTGGTGAGGATGTGGAGAAATTGGAGTCCTCCTACACTGTTGCTGAGAATTCAAAATCGCACAGCTTTTATGGAAGCCAGTATGAAAGTTCCTTAAAAACTAAAAATACAACCATCATATGATTCAGTAATCCCACTTTTGAATATTTAACTAAAAAATTTGAAATTGGGATCTTGAAGATATATTAGCACTCCCATGTTCACTGCAGCACTATTTATAATAGCCAACATGTGGAAACAACCTACATGTCGGTCAACAGAGGAACAGATAAACACAAGACCCACAATGAATTATCATCCCACCTTAAAAAAGAAATCCTGAAATATGTGACAACATGGATGAAAGTTGAAGACATTATGCTAAGTGAAATAAGCCAGTCACAAAAAAGAATAACACTGATTCCACTTCTATCAGGTATCTAAAATAGTCAAATTCATAGAAGCAGAGGAAAGAATGTCACCAGGGACTGAAAGGAGGGATAATTAGGGAGTTGTTAATCAAAGGGTATCTAGTTTGTTATTCAAGACAAATAAGTTCTAGAGAACTGCTATACAACATTTTGCTTACAGTTAATCACACTGTATTTTAGATGTAAACATCTCTTAAGAGGGTAGATCTCCGGTTAATTTTCTCACCACCATCAGAAAAAAAAGTCAGTGCTTGCCCTCAGTATGTCAGTTGTGGAAGATTAAGTTATGTGAATTACTTTTCTTCCACAGTATCAAAAAACGGAATTCAATTTGTGTCGTGTTAGGTTGTTTTCACAAACATAGATGTCAGTGGGAAGCACTGTGGTTATGATTGGGTTGATTCCTCTTTAACATATTCTGTCTCTCCTATTCTCTCTTATTTGCTTTTCTTCAAAACTCCATTACTTTACTGACTTCAGGGATTCTTCCCCCATTACTCCTTTAATTTATGCTCTTTACTTCTAAGAAGTTGCTATCTTTCCTACCTATTCCATAACTTCCTTCCCTGAGTGGGATACTCCTTCCTTCCCACAGGTAGAAGACTAACTCATCTCAATTTAATTAACCCTCCTTCCTGAAGGATGACTGAAGCAATTATAGCAGGGGTAGATCCTTGATCTGACTGGATGGAATGATCTTCTTTGATAATTTGGGATTAAAATTCAGAAATCCTAGCACTCTTTGACGTTGATTGTACGAAGTAGATAAATAACTAGCAATGAAAGGCAGACTTTAGAAAAATCTAACTTCCAAACAGAAGCCAGTGGAAAGGGTAGAAGAAAAAGAACACTTGACACTGTCAGCTTTCTGGTTTCTGGTGCTTCTCCTTGAAAAGATCTGGTAGAACTTTTATGTCTTGGGCTCTCTGAGAAACTTATGCATCCTTGAGATATTTTCTTCTTAATTGCAACATAGTTGTAGCAAGATTGTGTAATTTTCAGTCAAAAGAACCCTGACTTTGGATACTTTGCCTCTTCTCTACATCTTTTATTTCCCATCTCTGCCTTTCTGACTTTTTTTTTTTTTTAACTTATTTGAGGTCTGACATAATCCTCCCTACTGACATTTATTTTCTCTTCCTTTCCTTCTTGCCTCTTAATTTCTATCCACAATTTAGGTCTCTTTTCCTACTCTCCTCTCATGGTACTTCTGACCCTTATATGCCTGATGTTAACATAATTCTCCCTAGAGTTTCTAAGTCCATTCTTATCTCATTGCTTTTCTTCCCTTTCTTAATCACTATTTCCTATTCTTGAATCTAATGAGGCTTGGACTTATACATAAGTCTTTGTTTAGGTTTTTTAAACTCTGCAACTTTCCATCTATGTGAGGTAGAAACCTACAGTGTTATATTACAAAAGGAAAAATAAAGGAAAAATCCTATTTCTAAATACATAAGCATACTACAAAAGGATAAATACTGTATAATTCTTTCTTGAGATAACTTACTAAAATCCATTTAATTTTTAGACAAAGAAAACGAAACAATTCTTGAATGCTTTGAGGTCATTGTGTCATGTCTTGACTATAGCATACAGACCAAAATGATCAGCTTGCACTATGTGAAAATCTGATAAGTAAGGTTTAATCTTGTCCTCAATTAAAACACCACTACCTAATTGTCATTCAGTGTTCTCCTTGCAGAAGCTGAAAATATGCATATGAGAGAAATTTCCATGAGGGTAATGTTTATAGTCATTTCTGGGTTAAAGAATAAAATTTATTTCACTTTATGGGAATGTATTTCCTGACATTTGTCCTATTGCATTATAATCAAAGGACTGGAGTGCTGAATGTGGAGACTTTTCCAGGAAGGCTGACTGTAAGCGATTATGTAAAGTTCTAAGCAAAGGCAATCTCCATTATGCACTCTGACTGTCAGTAACTCTTCGCAGGTTACATATTGCTGAATATAATAGGTTTCTGCCTACTGGGATTCCACAGGAGATTTTGGATTGTTTTATAAGTATAAAGATAGGTAGGTATGCTGCTGCCAATAAACTTGAGCCCAAAGAGACGAACCTGTTCAAATCATATCCGTGGATTTGATTACATTTTCTTTTATAGACATGGGGAGAATTTGCTGGCAAATATAAAGTTGTTTTTCAGATCTATGACCTCTGACCTACCAGAGAAGGAAATTGGCCCAAGTACTCATGGAACTCTCTGAGACATATCTTGAACCTCTCATACAGGAACCACTGAGTTGAGCATATTTATATTTATATTGTTAATGAGGTATAGTATTCAATTTTTTATGCTAAGTACTTGCTGGGGAGTGACTTTAGGAGACGACATGAAATTATGTACATGTCTTACATTTATTGATGTTCATCCACCTACAGAACTACGAATAGTTAAAAAGACTTTCAATAAGAAGTTTTACACACCAGAATTTTTATGACTTAATCATTCCATTCAGGTGTTTGTTCAAATATCTTTTCCTCAGAGAGGTTTTCCAAATTCAACTTTCTAAAAGAGAGCCTCCAAATTACCATGCATACCCATATCTTAATGTTCTTTTTTTTTTTTAAAGATTTTATTTATGTATTTGACAGAAGAGGCACAGCGAGAGAGGGAACACAAACAGGGGGAGTGGGAGAGGGAGATGGAGGCCTCCCGCTGGGCAGGGAGGCTGACAGGGGTTTCCATCCCAGGACCCAAGCAGAAGGCAGATGCTTAATGACTGAGACACCCAGGCACCCCTAACTTAATGTTCTTTCTAGCACATGCCATTCCTTTATATGTATAGAGAGGCCCTGCTCGTTTGTCGGCTAGAACATTAGCTCCATGAAGGTAGGGCTTTTGTCCTTTTTTCCCCCCTACTTTATCATCTAGTCAGAAAAGAGTCTAACTTGGTGAGTGAATCCATCATAGCATTAGCTATCATGATTTAAAAAAAGAAGAAGAAAAAGAAAAAGAGATAGACATAAACTGATTCACAATAGAAAGATTGTTGAATAGCCCAGTATAAATTCATAGCTTAAACCATTAAAACCTATTATATGTTTATAGCTTAAACCATTTTTGCAGTGAAGAGATTTAAAAAAAATTTTTTTAACATTTTGTGAATAAAATAATACCTAGAATTGTATATATAATATGGTAATCATGTATATATGTATACTAGTGGTGACTGAGGAAAAAACACATTCCAAAATATTTATAGTGCATGAACTTAGATGGAAAGACATAATGTATTTTCTTTATTTCTAAATATTCTGCAGTTGTTATTTACCATCTTTGATCAGAAGAAATGAGGCAAAAAGGAAGAAAAGGAGAAAAATATAGTAGTGAGTGGGAATTGAGTATTACAGATAGTTCAGTGATCATGATACGGCACTATAAGCATGAAGACTTTAATAACTAATATACATGTGTTTTTTGAACGTTCATTATGTTTAAGTTTGGGTTTTTTTAGGGGTATAGTATACATTATTGATGACACAGCTGGGTCTCCCCAAGCCCCTCTCCTTCTTCAAGTGGTCTGGGATGGAAACATGTGCAGAAGTCATGAGATTCTCAGTGTGTTAGGGGATGAGTTGGGGCAAAGACTCATGGCAACTGAGAGCCTCTCTCTTCCTCCTGCTCTTCCTGGAGCTGGTGGTCCATGGGCCTCTTACTCCTTGGAGTAAGCTTTAGAGTAAGTTTATTGAGGCCATATAGACCGTAAGGTCTACCACCTGGTTACTGTAGCCAAATTCATTGTCTACCAGGAAATGAGCTTGACAAATTGGTCATTGAGAGCAATGCCAGCCCCAGCATTGAAGGTGGAGAATGGATGTCACTGTGCAAGTCATAGGAGACAAACTTGTCCTCAGTGTAGCCCAGGATACCTTTGAGGGTGACCTCTGATGCCTGCTTCACTACCTTCTTGATGTCATCATATTTTGCAGCTTTCTCTAGGCAGCAGGTCAGATTCACACCTGACATATTGAAGGTGGGGACTTGGAAGACCACGCCAATGACTTCTCATTCAGCTCAGGGATGACCTTGCCTATAGCCTTGGCAGTGCCAATAAAAACAGGGATAATGTCCTGGGAAGCCTCTTGGCCACCACTCCACAGCTTCACAGAGGGGCTGTCTATGGTCTTCTGGGTGGTAGTGATGTCCTGGACTGTGGTCATGAGTCCCCCCACAATGCTGAAGTTGTCATGTATGACCTTGGCCAGAGAGGCCAAGCAGTTGGTGCACAAGGCATTGCTGACAACCTTTAGGGAGTTGTCATACTTCTCGTGGTTCATGCCTATCCGTAATATGGCATCAGCAGAAAGGGCAGAGATGATGACCCTCTTTGGCCCCACCCTTCAAGTGAGCCCCCACCTTCTCAATGGTGTAAGATTCCAGTGGACTCTACAACATACTCAACATCGGCCTCACTCCATTTGATATTGGTGGGGTTCTTGCTCCCAGAAGATGGAGGTGGCTTTCTCTTGATGACAGATTTCCCATTCTTAGTCTAAACTGTGCTGTTTGTGCTGTCAACTTTAAATGTGGTGGAATCATACTGGAACATGTAGACCATGTAGTTGAGGTTAATGAAGGGGTCGTTAATGACCACAATATCCACTTTGCCAGAGATAAAAGCAGCCCTGGCCAAGATGGCCAAATTCATTTACTCTGACCTTCACCATGTGTCTCTGGCACTGCACGAGAGAATGCAGCTGTCTGCCAAATGGGGAGGAGCAGAGAGCCTGAAGTTCTTTACATAAGTAAAATTGTTTAATTCTCATAATTACAAAATGAGGTCAGTGTTATACTTCTTGTTATTATCATCATTGTCATCTCCGGTGTCTAGATAGAACCCAGAGAGGTCATACTGCTTCCCAAAGTTGCCCAGTTAGGAGCTGGTGGACCTGAGATTTGATTTGATTCAGGATCTGTAGCCTTAACTTCTGCTTAAGAATAAGAAAGGGAGTAACTGTTTCTGAAATAAGAATAAGGAAAACATCATTTCATTCTAGAATTTGTATCATTTATTTTTTAAAAAACAAAGCAGTGTAAAATATTTTGTTTACTATTTAAAATGGCTCATTTGGGTTTAGCCAAACATATAGGGCAATTTTGAATATTTGGATATGAATGAGCAAATTGCTGCTAGAATGTAAATTGATGAGTTATAGGACACATATTGTGTGATAATTATAGTGTTTTAGTAACATGACAGGCTACTCAGTACAGCAAGTGACCTTAATAATAACTTAGAACTCTAGATATACACAGCCTCAGGTTTTTTTTTTTTCTTAATATACAAGTTATTAGGGCTTGGTATCAAAACACCATTTTGAAGTAGTCTGAAAACTCTTTTTTCTATATTTAACTTCACAATGTTCACTCTTTTCATAAAATGCAACAAAAGACCTATAACTCTATCATTATGTGGTAGAAAGAATATGAGCTTTGGAATTAAACTGGTTTTGGTTTGACTCTAATGAACATTTCACTCTATGATAGCATACAGGAGGCACAATTTCTAGTATATGATTTATAATGACAGTTCAGGTGAGAAGTTTTCATATTTCTCTAATGTTTAGAGTGTATGCCATTGCAATTCCATAGAACTAAATGATCCAGTTGTCATTTTCAAAATTAAGAATCCTGGGTATTTATTATTTACTAATTGTAACAAATGGATTAATTATATAACTATAAAAGTGATTGAAGGCACAGCTGACAGTTAAAAATGCCTTTACAAAACCTCTA
Source organism: Mustela nivalis (assembly GCF_964662115.1). Lineage (NCBI taxonomy): Eukaryota > Metazoa > Chordata > Mammalia > Carnivora > Mustelidae > Mustela > Mustela nivalis. The sequence goes on from NC_139026.1 coordinate 38,988,655, forward strand.
CCTGATTCTGTTCTCAGTAAAAACAGTTCAGGAAATTTAATTTAGGATGCCAGGTGGCACAATAGGTTATACATTAACTTGTCCCCTCTGGAAAATTAAATTTGAATTTGGCTCTGGTCACAAATGAAATGAGTCATTTGGTACATGCCACTAAGGATACTCACAAAGCCAAAATGACATTTCATTGAAAAATCACCTGTTAAGAAAAATGTCTGCAGTCACTGGGGACATTTTTAAGAAAAATAAACAAGTGTGTAAGGCAAAAAGAAAGGGATCTAAAGGGCTACTGTGAATTATAGTCTTGTTGAAGATCTGGAGGAAGAAAAGGGCTATACCACTTATGAGTTTATATTCAGCTACAAATCTAAATTTTAGCTTGTACTTCCTGTCTTTTTCCCAGTTTCCGGATTATAGGAAATTATTCACTTATTTCCCAAAGAGAATTGGCTTTTATCCTTGTCACAGTTTTAGCCAAATGTCAGTTTGTATCAAATTATCATGGATTACTGGGCTCACTGCAAGGAACCATCTAATTGTGATTCTAAACCATATGTTTAGCTCTTCCTGTTCCTTTCAGGTAAATAAATAACATAATTATAAGGACTATTCTTTCTTCATTTAAGGGACTAAGAAAATGTACAATTCACAGACTTCAGTGATAACCTTAATTTGGAATTAATGCTTATTCCTTTCACTATTACATTCTTGCCCATGTAGTAATCGCATAGTAAGTATTTAGACAGATGAGATTAATAATGGTAAAATTTCCAGCACAAACATCAAAGTTCAGTTTTTTTCATATTCACTTAGAGAAATACAGTACACAAACAGTGAAATCATTTTAGTTCCTATTTTAGGTGTTTTGTACCAGATTCTAAATAGATACCGTCAGTTCATTGTTTTAGGATCTCCAGACTTAAGGGGACTCTGCTCTCTAAATCAGGCCATGCCCATTAATTTTCTACTAACAGTGGGCACCTGGGTGGCTCAGTGGGTTAAAGCCTCTGCCTTTGGCTTAGGTCATGATCTCAGGGTTCTGGGATCGAGTCCCACATTGAGCTCTCTGCTCAGCGGGGAGCCTGCTTCCTCCTCTCTCTCTCTGCCTCTGCCTACTTGTAATCTCTCTCTCTGTCAAATAAATAAATCTTTAAAAAAAATATTCTACTAACAGTAATATCCAGACCACACTGTCTCATGACTGCTTTCAGTCCCCTTTCTAAACAGTTGATGCTTTCAAGGTCTCAGTGGTCCTGGGCATATAAACTGCCAGGCCTGCTCATGCTAGGGCAAACCAAGGTCCTCTTTAATCTAAAGTTTTACCTCAGCAGGCAAATTTTTGACCATTCTTCTCTATCACTGGAGAAAGCTTATGATAAAAATTTAGACCGTGACTAGGCAATGTTAATGACAAAAATTTATTCACTGCCTCCCTGGTTTTTATTCCCAACCCTACTTGGTAAGCAAAGGTCCTTGCTTAGCAATCTTATTAGACTTAAATAAATGGACAAACCTCACCCTAAATAGATTAAGATAATAGGGTCATGCAGCAAGAACTACCAAAAAAAAAATTTCATAAGATTTCTATATGTTAATTTATTTTTCCTAAATGCAAATATGCAAATGTACTTTTATGAAAAGAATGCATTGACCTCAGGCAAACCTTATGTAGGAATAATGGCCTTAGATTTACTAATATTCTTTATTCACATAGAAAGAAGTGATTGCAATTAGAATAATTATTTTTAAAAGACCTATAATAGCAAATTAAAATAAACATGCACACACAGATATATTGAACTCTTGGGAAAAAAGTTTTATAAACATAGCTTCTCTCTTTATATGGCCTAAATGAAATTTGTGTCCTTTGTATTTTATTTTGTATTGTATTAGTCTTAGTGATCTTAGGAACCGTAGAAATTAAAATTATTGTTGCTTTTGTGTGGTAATATCTAGATTTATATTCTCTAGGAAGGGCATACTATAGAAAATTAATAGAGAATTTTCTCTGCAGTATTCAAGTGTAATGGGTAAAATTGTGGTTTTGCTTTTATTATTTTCAGATTTTTAAAATCTGACTTAAAGAGTCTGGCAATTATGGAACCAATGGAAGACAAGTGAGCAACACATATTGTCTCCTTTCCAGGAGATAGGTATTATGAGCCACTGTAAACAAAAATTTTCTTAGACCTCTGTCTGATTACATATTTTTACCTTAGACACTCTGGAAATAAATACCACTTTTCAATGATAGGTATAAAAACTTTCAATTATTCTCTAAATATTTTTTCAGCTACCAAACTGAAAAGCAATTGGCAGTTTTATTGAATGTTAAATCCAGTCTTAGTTTTTCTGATCTTCTTTTGTTACCTTTAAAATAGAGTTTCAAATGTTTAACCAGAAGTTTTGAAAACACTTTAAAATCAATAGTGAATAGAAAAGTTGTTTTGTGGGACTTTCAGAATATATTTCCTTAGTCATAGAAACCATTTCTAAGGTTCATAGAAACCATTTCTAAGGATTGGAAAGAGTATATACTGTGTCTCAGTTGGGATTCATTTGAAGTTAGCATTTCAATTATAATTCTCTTACTATATTATGTTTTTAAATTATTTAAAATTCTCTGAGATTTAGGACTCATTTTTTTTGAAACTTTGAGATATCCTATCAACTTATTTTTAATCAATTTGTTTTAATATACTTTTAATTGTGACATATATAAACATCATTTAGCTTATTTTAAATACAATTAGATCATGTAATTCCTTATTCCTTTGCTTAAACTCCTTCAATAAATCCCTGTTGCTTTTAAGAGAAACACATACACATATTTTTTCAGGGTTCAGGCTTCTAAGCATGGATATGACTCTGGCTATTAAAAAAAAAAAAAGTTAAATTTATTTGAGGGCCTGCACTAGTAATGGGTAGCTAATGGATAATCTTGGAAGACCTATAGTAACAAAATTTGGAATTCCAAAAATCAAAAAGAACAGAAACTATCCTTTATAAATGACTGTCTATAAAGGCAGCATAGCCTTTCAGTTGGAGTACAGACTCTGAAGTCATCCTGAGTTTGAATTCTGACTGTTGTTTCATACTGAATGAGCTTGTTTAAGTTACTTAACCTTTCCATGGCTCAGTTGTCTCTGTAAATAGGAGTAACAGTATGTAGTCATAAGGGTTGGTGTCAGGATAGGGAAAGCTATGCTCTGATAACAAATAACTCCTCCAAACCTCACTAACTTAAAAACAAAGATTCATATTATGTTCATGGAACATGTTCATTTATGAGTTGGCGAGGTGATACCTCCATGTTTTTGTCATGTTTTGGACTCTTGTATCCAGCCTGAAGGAAGAGATATTCTCTGGAGCATTGTAAATGGCCATTAAGGGAGGGCTGGAGGGTATCATATTGGCAACTAGTTGGTAGGCCTAAGTATCATTTCTACTTACAACTCAAAAGCCAAAACTGGTCACTTGGTTGTACCAGAGGGACATCAGGGGGTGCAATCTTACTGAGCCCAGAATATTTGGCAAAGAGCAAAAATGACTACTGAAAGTTCCTGAATGAGTAAATATTTGCAAAACACTTAGAGCTGGACTTGGCACATAATAAGACCAATATATGTGTCCTAACTAAATAAAAGAAATCGGGTATTCCTGGGTATGGTCACAGTCAGTCAGAGCTAAATTTAATAAATATCAGCCATCTTATTTCTTTACATCACTCATTTCAGACACAACATCCAAGGCTGAGCTTCAGGTATTTTCATATACCATTACTGCTAAAAGGTGTCATTTCTCTGTCTCCACAGGGAGAAATGGACCAAATACATGTTTCCTCTTTTACCAGTAGAAAGAGGGTTCAATGTTGGTGGTTGCTCAAACCATGAAATGTTAACAAAATTATTTCTTTGGCTACTTTATTTCCTCATATATCCTTCTACCTAAACTACATCTCTGAAAGTAACACTTCACCATAACCTAACCAACCTTAAAATTGCAAAGATACCCAATTCTCTCCAGAAAAGCAAGCAATCCCAAATCTCATCAGTTACCTAGACAGCCCCAAGAATCTAGGTGTCCAAATCCAAGACTTCTAGGTGTCACCTTTTATTTTCTTAAGTCCATTATTAGTCCATATCAGTAAAAATGATCTACAAATGCTTAGTGGAAGAAAGGGAGAAAAGGAGGAAAAAATGCAAGCACAGAAAATATCCTTACTTTGTGCAGGTCTAGTCCATTTCTCTCTTAGGGTAAAAGTTGGTATTTATGACTTTTTAACTTTATTACCAACTCATTATTACTTTTGCTGTTAGCCAGAACCTTGACTATTTTGTTTCAACTTGTAAGGATGATACAGAATATTCTTGTGAGATCTGATCCTATTTGTTATGGATTATAGCAGTCTTCCATTACCTTTTATCACTGAACAGGTGACATTAGGGGTCTCTGGTTCCATTCATGCTTCAATTCACTCAATATACATTTTTAATAACTCATGTATTTCAGGCACAGTTCTATACAGTGAGATACTTTGGTGGACAAAACAAATCTCTCTGTCTTTGAGTCACTAACACTCAAGAATGAAGTAATGAGTAATATATAACATTAAATATAAATAAATAAGAAAATTTTATATAATGTTAAAAGGTAGTAAGTATGAAAGAGAGAATAGGTAGAGAAGCATAAACAGGGCTGAAATTCCTGTAGTGGGAAACTGGAACCCAGTTTTCCTTAAAACAGAGCCATTGCCCATGGCAACTTTGTAAACTTCAGTTTAGGATTGCTCACTGATTGACATCCAAAACCTCAATGGTCAAGTAACAGTATCAGTTTTTAATTTGTAGAAATATTGTTTCAGTTACATAAAACAAATAAATGGGTCATTTACTTTCCTAGGGACAGCTACATGTCAAACTCCATCATAGGAGACCTAACACATGAGTTCTGGCTATGAGAGGAAGACAACATATATAAAGACCATGTAGCACATCCTCTAGGCATAAGATAATATCCAGACCTAAAAATGATTTGAATTCTTATGTAGGGAAAAATTTTAATAGAAATTTCATCCTTTTATAATAGCAGCTACTTCTTGATCTTCAATTAACTGATAAGGCCTATGAATCATAATTTTGAATTTCATTTTTTCCATAACACAATTTCCTTAAAGTGATGATATCATCGTACCAGAAGAGTAGATAAGGCCTTTAAAGGTCTATGAATGTTTGTGCTTATATAACATGATGAACAGAGAAATATATTAACTCTGGAATGTATACCTCTTTCATGTCCTCTCCATAATGAAATGTGTACAATGTTATATGCTTAATATCAGGTATCTACTTGGCTGTACCCTTTGGGGTATGTTAGTGAGTTCAGGGCACAGAGGTGTTTTTTTTTTTTTTTTTCTGGAAATTTGGGTTCTTTGTGTGGTATAGCAAAGTCAGCATTTATTCAAAGACTGATTTTGAGCTGATGAATACTTTTCCTTACTCTCAAATCACCACTCTATTTAATAACCCATTGGACAAACTTTCAGGTGTCTACAATGAGACTGAATGATATGATGTCCTTCATTAAATTTCTCTCCAGTAGAGAGGAGATTTGGTAAACATTCACATGGAACTCACCCTAAAATGTCCAGGAACATCCCTCTTCACCTAACTGTTCTTTAAAATGTTCTAACTGAGAAATCATACTGACCTTTTTCTGTCCCTCCTTTCTCATATCCAGGGATTTATATTCCTGTCAGTTGTCTATTAATATCACCTATTGTTGTGCCTGGTACATAGGAGGATGTGAGATCTGATCCAGATGTTTTGTGTATGATCTAACTGCCATATTGCTCATCTCTAATTCATACTCCAGTTGTCACCAGAGTAATTTTCTGGAACAAAAAATCTTATTGTGTATCCTATCATATAGTCCTTCACTACTTAACTTCTACCACTTTACCTCTCTAGATTCATTCTTTTTTTTAAGATTTTATTTTTATTTATTTATTTGAGAGAGAGAGAGAGCATGAGGGGGAAAGGTCAGAGGGAGAAGCAGGCTCCCTGCTGAGCAGGGAGGCCAATGCGAGACCCGATCCTGTGACTTCAAGACCATGACCTGAACTGAAGGCAGTCTCCCAACCAACTGAGCCACCCAGGTAACCCTAGAGTCATTGTTTACCAATCTTTTCTCTATTCAACCCACTTCCTACCACTTTTTCCAGTTGTTACCTGGAGAACTAATACAAAGTCATTATGTTATTACAGCCTTTCTGTGTGTTTTACTTATCTGGAATATCCTTGACAACTCTTACTTGAATTTATAAGACTCCATATGTAATCCTAATACTGGTGACCATTTATAGAAGATCTACTATGCATCAGTACCTGGAACTTTATTTTAAACCCTTGCAACAACTTTTTGCAGTAGGTGTAATTCTGTGATATGTCTGAGGAAATTGAGTCTCGGAAAGTTAACATGTATCCAAATTCATAGTAAGATGTCAGATTTGAATCTCTAGTTCAAATATGGTACCTTTTTTGTACAGTATCTATTTTTACACAGTGGTCTTCATTGGAAATTTTTCTTATGTGCTCAAGTTCTCTTAAATTACAAAGCGTCCAAGTTTTCTTAAATTACAACATATGCTTTCTTATATTAAGTGGCCCTTCCATGTCCTTTATAATATTGTGCTTTTTAAATAGTTGTTATATTGTATTCCAATTATGTTTCTTATATAGAGAATATCATATTAATCTTTGTGTGTTGGCACATAGTAGGAACTCAATATTTGCAGAATAAATAAGTAAATTAGTAGAATTCATAATACCTATCTTCCAAGTTGGGTTTTTATTTTAGATTTGTAATATTTTTCCTAGCATTTCCATACCTTTCTGGATACTAAAATATAGAGGAAGAGGGTTTAACCCTCCAATACATCACTTCATTTAACTCTTCACATGAAACTAACATCTTTATATTGATTTTAACTTCCTAATGTTTTGTGTTATTATAATTGACAGGTGCCAAATTTTTTATTCCAATACTATAATTTGGGATTTATTGTTAGAGATTATACATTGTCGCCCTCGGCCCGCAAGGACGACAAGAAGCCTGGTTCGGTGTTAATTCTTCATTCCCTTTATTTCGTCAACTCCCTTAGCTTATATGCAGCAGGGTGACCAATAAGGGGCCAAGCAATGGGGAGAGCCAATGAGAGTCTTGTTACTATGCTGATTAAATATGAAACAGCCAATGACTATGTCCTCCTTTAGGTGGGCTTCACCAGAAAGTTCGTTGTTTACTTGCAGCATATTTTGCTGGCAGTGAGCCAAGCGCCATCTTGTAATGGTGGGGACTTTCCCGGCCAGAGGCGGTCCCCGACATCTCCCCCTTTTTTGTTTTATGGCAGAGATCGTGCCTGTCTTAGGTCGTCAGTAGCAGAAAACATCCTTACCCATCATCAGACACAAGATATAGATGATCTCTGTCCTGTCTTAGGTTGGTATGTTTCCCTACTGAAATTACCTGTCTTTGACTACTGATCTAGCATGCTTAGCCATATCTGGGGAGATGTCCCAGCCCCTATTGACATAAGGGCTTGTACTATAGCTTGGCTCTGCTCTCGCTGCTGTGCTCTCCATTGGTGAGCTTTTCTGAATAGAAGCAGAATGCCAATAAGAAGGAGGACAAGAAGACCAATTGTACCAGCCCATTGTTTGGTGAACATATTGCTGAATGTTTGAAATAGCTTTGGGAGGGAAGCTGGTTGCACACACGTACTATTTAGTTGAGTTATCTCAGCCAGAAGGATTCATGTGAAATTTTGAAAATCGTCAGACCAAGCACCCTGCAAATACTGGGAGAGCTGTTGGGAGGAATTGCTAATCTGACTAAGGTTAGAGAATTTTACAGGGGTAACACAGAGCGCAGAAAAAGGAACAATAGAACCAACACTCAGTATTTCAGCTAGTGAAGAACCGGGGGAAGAGAAAGGAAGAATTAGTTAAAGGTAAAGGATAGGGCCAAGCCTTCAGAATAGCCCATAATTCACGTGTCGCCGTTGGGGGAATTAGGAATATCAGAGTCCCCCACGACAGTAGGAGGATCGCGGCTTCCTCTGTCCTCATCCTCGTTCTCAGGGGCCTTCCGGACCAATCTCTCTGGAATCTAAATCGGCACTTCTTTGTCCTGTGGGAAAACACAAATGGAACCTCTGCTCCAAATTAATACAGGATCCCGGCCTTTCCATTGTCCCATAAGGATATCCTTCCAAAGAACTAAGGGCTTGGGGGAAGAATCCATAGGGGCTGAATGTCTTTCATTTGCTGCTTGACCGTTTTTATCCTAGCAGTTTTCGTTTTTAATGGCGTGCCATTGGCCTTTGAAGGTCCTTTAGGGAACCCTCTAACCTCGACTTTGGCAGTCCAGATCCCATAATTAGAATCCAAACCTAATGGCTGTTCCGCGTATACTCGCTGCTAAATCCCGGCTCTAAGGCCGCCCCACTTCTTATTGCGGACTTGTACAAGTTTCCCACCACCTTTGTCATGGTTTTACCCCGCTTACCTGCGGACTTCTCCCTTGCAAGGTTTTTCTATTTTTCTTAATATTTCCCAGGTCTCGGTACCATTTATCGCCCTCGACCCACAAGGACGACAAGAAGCCTGATTCAGTGTTAATGCTTCATTCCCTTTATTTCATCAACTTCCTTAGCTTATATGCAGCAGCGTGACCAATAAGGGGCCAAGCAATGGGGAGAGCCAATGAGAGTCTTGTTACTATGCTGATTAAATTTGAAACAGCCAATGACTATGTCCTCCTTTAGGCGGGCTTCACCAGAAAGTTCGTTGTTTACTTGCAGCGTATTTTGCTGGCAGTGAGCCAAGCACCATCTTGTAATGGTGGGGACTTTCCCGGCTGGAGGCGGTCCCCGACAATACATCTCATGAAAGCATATATGTTTATCTCACTAGTATATATTTAGAGCAAGATCTATCTTCTGTCCATAGAAAATATTTGATAAGTATTTAAAAATGGACCCATAAAAATACCCAAATAACCAAAGCAATCTTGAGAAAGAATAACTAAGCTGGAGGCATCATGCTCCCTGATTTCAAACTATGACACAGAACTATAGTAATCAAAACAATATGATATTGGCATAAAATTAGACACACAGACAAATGGAACAAAATAAGGAGCCCAGAAATAATGCCATGCATGTAGAGTCAATTAATCTATGAAAAATAACAGATAAGAATATACAGGTGGGATGGCATCAACCTAAAAACTTCTGCACAACAAGGAAATCTACCACCAAAAAAAAAAAAAAAAAAAGGCAACCTACTGAATGGAAGAAAATATTTGCACAGCATGTATCTGATAAGAGGCTAATAACCAAAATATATAAAGAACTCATACAACTTAAAGCAAAGAGGACAAAACAAAACCTCCAAACAATCTGATTTTAAAATGAGAAGATCTGAACAGACATTTTTCCAGAGATGACATACAGATGACCAAATATGAAAGGATTCTCAATCTCACTAATCATTAGGGAGATGCAAATTACAGCCACAATAGGATACCACTTCATACCTGTTAGAATGACTATCAAAAAGACAAGAAATAACAAGTGACAGTGAGGATGTGCACTGTTGGTGAGAGTGCAAATTGGTGCAACCACTATGGAAATTAGTATAGAGGTGTCTCAAAAAAATTTAAAATAGAACTACCATATGATCCAGCATTTATACTTCTGGGTATTTATACAAATAAAGTAAAAATGTTAACACAGAAAGATATTTGCACCCCATGTTCATTGCAATGTTGTTAGAATAGCCAAGCTATAGAAATAACCTAAGTGTTCATGAATGAATGGATAAAGAAAATGACACACACACACACACACACACACACACACACACAGGAATATTATTCAGCTACAAAAAAGAATGAAATCTTGCCATTTGTGACAACATGGATAGAACTTGATGGCATTATGCTAAGTGAAATAAATCAGACAGAAAGAGAAATACCATATGATTTCATTTATGTGGATTGCAGAAAATAGACAAAAAATGTGAGTTCATGGGGACAGAGAACAGAAAGGTGGTTTCCAGAGGCAGGGGTGGTAGTGGGTTAGACAAATGGGTAAAGGAGATAAAAAACCACAAACTTCCAGTTACAAAATAAATAAATCACGAAGATTTAATATATAGCCTGGTGACTATAGTTCATAATCCTGTTGTATATTTGAAAGTTGCTAAGAGAATAGATCTTACAAGATTTCATCACAGACAAAAAGTTTGTAACTCTGTACAGCGACTTATTATGGTCATCATTTCATAATATATACAAACATTCAGTTGTTACATTGTATACCTGAAACTAATATGTTATTTGCTAATTATATCTTTTAAAAAAGAAAACTGTAAGATGTAGGTAATCAAAAATAGTTGTTGAAGAAATGAACAAATGCAAGAATTATATAAATGTAGAGGAAATTTGCCTACACTTACCTGAATGGAAGTAAAATTTTCTCTTCTATAAACACCGGAGAAAGGGAAACTCTCCTCCAAGTTGGAAGGGGAATGGGATGAGCTATATTCAAGAATATGAAAGCCCAAATGTGTCTATCCCATAGTGTTTCGAAGCTTTCTGCCAGCTTCAGAATCTAAATCCTCTCACATTTACATAATACATTTCTTCTCCAGCTCTTTCCCTTAGGAAATTCTTCCAAAAATATAAATTCTTGTAAGTAATGTTTTATGGAAAATGCAGTCTTCTTCATGTGAACTACATTATATCTATATATTTACCAGTCCCAGTTGTGAAATTACAGTTTTTAGACTTTTGCTAAAGTTAGCTTAGTTATTAGACCAATATTGATTTACAGCATCATCTGAAGAAAAAGAGAGCACTGCATTTAAGTATTAAATTCAATAGGAACTTTTTCTTACGTGTATTTTATTTGTATGCATTTTTTTCTATTAACTATGAAGATAGTTTATAAGGTAAGGGATATTTTTGACAAAAATTCAAGTTATCAAAGTTAAATTTCATTTTATCCATTTAGTCATGCATTATTCATTTAGCATGTGATTATCCAGTACTTCCAGTGTGCCAGAAATAAGAGTGTCAGCACACAATTGTAAAAATAAATACATAATTTTTGAAAAATTGGAGCTAAATAAATTTGTATGTAATATAATTACTGATTTTCACTTTAATTCCTAGAAAAAAATAGCTCTACTCTGATATGTAATAAAAATCAGCCACATGAACTTTAATATTCATTTCAGAAATTATTCTTCACCTTTTTCAATATGCTGGAACTTTGTACATTTAAGTCTCACTCAACTGCTCAGAAACTGTCAAAAGTATAATTATAGTAGTTTAGAGCTGTAGCTAATCTTAGAAATAATCCAGTCACAAAACTCAAAATGGAATTTTACAACATGATTTACCTATTTACTCAATTGCTAAAGGTAGAGATAGTATAGGACCAGCTATAATCATTCTTAATTCATCCTCTGGTTAGGACATCATGCCAAGTACTTTTTCCATCACTTAGCTTAGCATTTCATTTTTCATCATTCAGATGTTAAAAATACAGCATAGAAGTAATTTCAGTGTCAGTGACTCCTATGTATTGAAATCTATTTGCTCTTCTTCTTGGACACGCAAATTGGCTACAGTTCCCAGCCTTCCCCGTAGTTAGATGTGAACATACTATGAAGTTCTAGCCAATGAGATCGAGTGTAAGGGCTATGTGTCTTATCTAGGACATGTGTTAAAAAAAAAAAAATGTGAGAGCCAACTCCACACTGTTTCTCCCTCCAATAGCTGGATGCAAATTATAAAGAGAATCCATAGTATAGTGGAACCATAGGTGAAAGAATTCTTGGTCTCCTAATTACTACTTATAGAAAAACTGAAGATCAGAATTCACCTCTTAAACTGAAAAGTGAACAACAACTAAACTTTTCTTGGATTTTAGTTACTAAAATTTGGTTGATGGATTTGTATCTGCAGCTTTGCATTACATCTCATGTGGGATTCTTATTGGCTTCTTAGAATCCCAATACTTGAGCACACAAAGTAACTATTCCAATGGAAATCCATGCAGGTGCTTTTGCAGAGTGAGGCTATACGAGAGGAAACTGATTTTCATATAAAAACTGAGGATATAAGTATAATTTTAAGCATGGAACTAGTTCTATTCAGATAGATCTACTGTTTAATGATGAAATAACTAAGAAGCGTTAAGGCAAAAATATATATGTACTTTTCTATGCAACATATTGTGGTATGCGTACTGTATAAAATGTGTGTGTGTGTGTGTGCGCACGTTACAATGCACTTCCTTGGGTGAAAATATTTTATAGTAGTTATTTGTAATCACATATAAGTATGCATCCTGTTGTGTTGTTCTATTTCAAAAATTTAATGAAATTGTTAAAAATTAGTATGATTAATAATTTGATATTTCCTTAAAAAGATAGTCTCTTGAAAATTTGGAAAGTTTTAAATAGAAAATTCAAACATGTAATATGTTGATATACATACATGTCTAAAAAGTAATACGTTGACCTTTGAATAGCACAGGTTTGAACTGTGTGGGTCACTTATGTAGATTTAAAAAAAAATAAATACAGTACAGTACTATAAGTGTATTTGCCCTTTCTTATGATTTTTTTTTTTAAGATTTTATTTATTTGAGGGAGAGAGACAGACAGAGCGGAAGCAGGGGCAGTGGCAGAGGGAGCAGAAGAGGAAGAAGAGGCAGACTCCCCACTGAGGGAGGAGCTAGACACAGGACTTGATCCCAGGACCCTGGGATCATGACCTTGGCCAAAGGCAGATGCTTAACTGTTTGAGCCACCCAGGAAGATCTTTCCTTTTCTTAATAACATTTTTCTTTACTTTACTTTATTATAAGAATACAGTATTAATACATGTAACATAAGAAATATGTGTTAATTGTTTATGTTACTAGTAAGGCTTCTGGTGAACAGTAGACTATTAGTAGTCAAGTTTTTGGGGAGTCAAAAGTTACATCTGGATTTTCAGTTGTGCATGGGGTTGGCACCCCTGACCTCAACATTGTTCAAGAATCATTTGTATCAGCCATTGTTATTGTTATTTGAGTTTCTAAAGAAAAGTATGAAGATTTTCCAAAACAGTGTTTTTATTCATCGTACTTCAGATGCACAGAATTAGATGAAAAATAATCTCTGGTTCATTGAACATATTTATCATTGTCACTACTATCTATTAGCACCCTTTTGTTTGGTCATTAATTTTAATAAATAATGCAATAAGCACCAGTGAACTCACACTGAAAACCTAATTGATCTTGTCAAATATGCCTGTGTTTTTGTTCTTAGCTACTGTAATGTCCTCTTTATTGCATTTGCTCTTATTTATATTAAAATTTAAATTTTTCTTTTATTATCTTTTGTTTTATTTATTTACATGTATCCTATAAAAATTTAAAATAATTTAGATGTTGAACTCATTCATTTTGGTCTTTCTACTTTGTAATATAAATATTTTAGCTGTAAGATTTGCACAAAGCACCAGTTTTGAATTCTATAGGTTTTTATAAGCACTATTTTTAAAATCATTCATTTTTAGGAATATTATCAGGCAAAGGTATACTTTGCACAAAGTAAAATTCATCAATTTTCAGTGACTTGCATAAGTTTTGAGACAAATGTATGTACTCATATAACTGCTACCATAATCAAGATAGAGAATATTTCCATCTTCCCCACAAGTTACATCATGCCCTTTTGCAATAAATCCCCTCCACATATCTATCCTAACCCTGACAATTATTATTACATTTTCTTTTCGTGAAGTTTTATATAGTTGGAATTATATATGATATTTTTGTTTCAAGATTCTTTTACTTAATATATGCTTATAATATTCATCTTTATTATTGTGAATAATTAATTTGTTCCTTTTGTATAGATTTTCCATAATTTGTTTATTCATTCACCTTTTGATAGACATTTGGGTTATTTCAGTTTGTGGACATTATGAATAAAACTTTACGAACATACAGTTGCAAATCCTTGAGTGGACATAAATTTTCATTTCTCTTGATTAAATACAGAGGAGTAGGATTGTTGGATCATCTGTTAAGGTATAGTCTACTGTGGAATTTATACCAGCCCTAGATGAGATTTCTAGTTGTTCTACATTTGCAGAAACACTTGATATTGCCATCTGCTTTCATTTTTAGCTGTACTAGTGGATCTAGAGGGGTATCTCATAATTTATTTTGCATTTGTCAAATGATTAATGGTGTTGAATATTTTTAAAGTGTTGATTAGGCATTCATCTATCTTCTTTTGCCTATTTGTATTTCAATTTAAATCGACTAAATTTAAATTTTTAAATTCCATTTCCTTAGGTCATATTTGCCACATTTCAAATGTTTAAAAAGTATATGTGAAAATGCAATGCTACAAACCAGGAGAAAACATTTGAGAATATGTGTATGATAACATTTCTTAATAATAAGCTTTATAAAGCTCATAACTCAATAATAAGAGAACGAACCTAGTTTAAAAAAAAGAAGAAAATTTTGAACAGACATTTTACAAGAAAAAGTTATTTATACCAATTTCTTTTTAAGTGAATTTTTGTGTCTGGAAGCACAGTTTTTTTTCTAAAAATTTAATTTGATGTATTTTGAACTTGACCCCACCAGGTTAATTTTCATTGTACAAAGAGGGATCATTTTAATAGATCAGATCTGCTCTTATTTCAGAAAGAAATCTGAAGTATTTAGCTCTATCATTGTTTTGTTTTTTGTCTTTCCATTCTAATTGTATGTATGTTGGATCTCCTGTGTTTGTTTTCAACATCTTGTAAAAAAATTTTTTTTCAGATTTTATTTGTTTCCTTTTTGTATTTATATTCCCTATATCTCACTGTACATTCAGTCATACTTATCTTCCATAGGTACTTTATATCTTAATATTTATTTGAGTTTACTTCCTGTTTCCTTCAATTAATTTCCTGAATAATGTTGTTTTTCACTTCTGTTTTCAGTTTTTGAATTTCTAATTCATTGTGGTGTATTTTAGATTATTTAATTGGATTTAATTTATATTGATGTTATATACCAGTAGTCTCCTGCTTCATGGTTTGGAGTATTTCTTTAACTGAAAAATTTTGATTTTTACTTTATCTTTTCTTCTCACACTAACTTTTTTTGTGAATGATGGGTTCTTTTTACTGTTGTTGATAAGCTTTTTAATGTTTTTATGGACCAGCAATAACAGATTATTTTGTGGATGGGAGATAAATGAGTTTGGGTGATTTCATCTGTTAGTTCAAGATTACCTTCACAGTGAAGGACAGTTCATTTAATAAATGGTGTGCTGGGAGAGTTTGATTTTTTATTTTATATTACCCAGTGAGCTCATTTGCCCTTAGTATATCAACTATTTGTCAGACAAAGTGGAGGGAGGCCATAACAGCTCCACAGAACTGAAGGAATAAAGAGCAAATGAGCCTTTGGATGAAGATCCAAAGTCACCAGAAAACCAGGGACAATTCACTCTTTACTACCTAGAGTCAGAAAAAGTTTTACCCTTATTCTTTCCCCAGGTAAAATATTTGGATAAGACCCTGTTTAGATTACAATTTATCAGGCCAGTAAATTTAGAAAAAGAAGTGGGGAAGCACTACCCAATTAAGTTAGTTTTATCTGTTTTAATAAAATTCTTAAATGCATAAGGCCTTCAGATTACTCCTAGCAAATCTCTTACCAGTGCTCTGAAACATTACTAGTGTGAGGCAGGCTCTATTTGCCCCAAGGTAATGGGAGGAAGAAGCAAAAACATGATTAAGTTCTTTTTCTACTTTATCCATCTGCAGCATTGCCATGATCCAAGCCAAATATTCCCTCTCCTTCCTCCCCACTCTTGATACAAGAAGCAGACACTAGATCAAAACAGAAGTCTAGAAGCTTTGTATGGTTTTCTCCATTCATGGGTGAATTCAATTTATCACCTCACATTGACCTTACAGAAGAGAGCCAGTCCAAGTGTAAGCACTAAAGTAGTACTTTATGAAGTGAAGACATTAAGTCTCTGTAACAATTATGAAAGACTTCTTCAACTGGCATAATTCTGAAACTTTCATTAACTTATATTCATTATTATAGTTTTAATAAAAGAAATTCATGATAGAGGCTATCCCTATAAATTCTGGAGTTTTCATCTTTTAAATAATTTAAGATTAAAAGGTATTTATTTTGCCATCATATTTGCATTAGTTGGTAATCTTGGCAAATAAGTTTTAACATATTTTCCTTCAGGGGTACCTGGGTGGTTCAGTCGGTTAAGTGTCCAACTATTGATTTAGCTCAGATCATGATCTCAGGGTCCTGGGGTCAAGGTTCATCTCAGGCACCAGTGCAGAGTCTGCTGGTTGCTTTCCCTCTGTTCCTTTCCCCCTCTCCACTTTTGTGTGCTCTGTCTCAAATCAATAAATAAAATCTTTAAAAATTTTTTATCTTCTTTCAAAAGAAAAATTTATGCACTGAGTTTTTAAAAGTACAATTAGAGTGGGGCACCTGAATGGCTCAGTGGGAGCCTGCTCCCCTACCGCCAACCGACTTGTGCTCTCTGTCAAATAAATAAAGTCTTAGGGGGGTAAAAAAAAAAAAAAAAAAGAAGAAGCTCAGGAAATGTGTGCTCCACAATTTTCAGAGCTCTTCATTAAAAAAAAAAAAATAAAAGTACAATTGGAGCTTAAAAAAACCCCATACTTTCCAGAAACTTGAAACTTAATAAAGTTTGTTTTTACTGAGGCACTAAATGAACTGAAACATCAACCTGCAACTAGTCCTTATATAAAATTTTGTGTAAAAAGAGATTTTAAATTTAGATCAAAATTTCAAATAAGAATATATAAAACATAAGGATATATAATCAAACAGTACTCAAGATTGGTTTATGTTTTTTTTTAAGATAAAGTTAGAGTTTTGTTATCCTTGGTTTGTTTTGGATGCTATTTAAAGGACCCAAATCTTTGTTTTGAAAATCAAACACTTAGAAATGTAAATTTAGTAAAGGATGGCAGTAATTTAATATATGTGCACATATGTCATTGTCCTCATATCCATGCATACCAAATGAGAAAATACTATTATAGTGGTAAATTGGGAGATAGGAATCAGGCACTGATCCATACAATGGACCAGAAATTTAACTAACTATTCAGAATCTCCATGTACCTAATGGAGATGAAACCATCTCTAAACCTCCTGGGTAGAATTCTTGTACAGAAGATTTCACTTTAAAAAGAGCAATCTCTTAGAAAGCTTTCCAAGGTCAGTTTAAGAGAATTTTTCTATGAGTAAAACAGGATAGGTTGAAGCTTTTCAATAAAGTAAAGATTATTCTTTTTATACCTTCTATTCTGAAGTAGAGAGCTTTGGTAAGTTAAAAGACTGGAGCAAGTATAGAGCTTTTATGGACCACAATGCAATGTCGGCTACCTTGCAGAGAACCATACATCTCTATTTAATAATCCATCCTCTAACAGCCTTGGGATTCCAGATAAATTTGAATGAATCAGCCTTGATTTTTCAGACAGAATTAGAGAACCTCTGGTTTATCGGCCAAACTTGTACCTGTAATAGTGTAATGACAAAGTAGAAGACAATCTTAGATAAATGTCAGCTAAGATTACAGTTAAAACTCATGCCCAATTGGGTCTTGTCTGTGCGATATGCTCTTTGTATCTTTGTTTTATCAATTTATCAAGTGGCACTTACATTTTATAGAAACTTTCAACATTTATTACTTTCAGAAAGGAAAGAATATAAAAATTGAAAAAGTTCTGCACATTGATTTACAGCTCGTACTAAAGTTTAAAAGAGAAAATAAAAATATAATTCTATCTTGTGCTCTTTCAACTCTGTTTATAAAAAAAAACTTCTTGTGTGTGTAAAACTGGAAACCAGTAACTCTTTCACAAACAAAATTTTATTGATATTGTCTACAAATTGAAATACTCCAAAGTTGACAGATCAGAATTTTTTTTAACTTTAGTTTTTCCTATTCAATATATGTAATTTTAAATTGGAGATATAACTAGAAGGTGAAGTAATTAACTTTTCCTCAACTTATAATAGTCAACAAGGAACCTAGCTGTACTTTTTCATTCCTGCTAGAGTAATGAAAGGTATATGATCATCTCTGGGAATATTAGATTGGATATTAATGAAGTGAGGCATTAGCTTTTCAAAAGTTCACAACAAATTCTGTTATTTATAAAAATATTTTAAAGATATTTTAAAACATAATTTAATACATATTAATTATAAAAATAATACATATTCACTGTAGAAATTTGGAGAGAAATATATAAAGAAAATTAATGTCTCTAATCTTATTTTCTAGCTCTCAGTTCCCAGCATATAGAATATTATCTTGATATACTAATCTTTAGCATTTTCATATGTATGTGTATGCATATCTATATAAAATTGGAATTGTATTTATGATTAGATAAATTTAAATCATGTTTTGCTCTTTTTAGATTGTTTTTAAAATATTTTCTGTTCCTAAATATTCTTTCAAAGAACTTTAATTTGTACATAATAGTCTATATCAGTACCATTATTTACATATCTGTTTATTAGAATAAACATTCTCCTGCACTAGGTGAAGCACAATATAGTGGCTGAATGGGAATACCAGTTGAGGAGAATAGGGCTTTTGCTGCAGAATCAGACATATAAACAAATAATATAAGAGAATAAGGAAGAAAAATTATATGAAAACAAAATCTAGAAATCACTTACAATTATGAAGAAATAAATTTAAAAGTTCCAAATTGTAGACATTAATGTACCATATTACATTATTTTACTTGAATTAAAGTTGATTTTTGTATTTTTTTGGTCTCAAACTAAATAACTTACCAAGTTGAAGCCATATATACAGTTTCAGTATTTCAATTCATTCTTGTATTTTAATTCAAATGATGTCTTCCATATGATTATGTATTTTGTACCGCATTCCAGATGTGATAAGCAGATTAACATTATTTCCACATTATGCAATCTGACTAGACATGAGTAAAAAAAAAAAATCCACTATGTTCTTTGCCACTTTGTAGCTCTCATAGAGGGGAAAAATTTTTGAAAAAATATTTAATAAACCTTCTTAATAAGTGAATTTCTGCCAATTAAGATTGTTCTTTTATTTAAATAACATAAGGGGACAGAAACAGTAACTGATCGAAAGCATGCAAGTTCACTCATAGAAGCAATTGGCAATACTGTTGTATCTTTTGAAAAAGAAATTGATCTGGTATTGACTGAGATAGGAGAGAAGAAAATCTGTTCCTGAGTTTTATTGGAAATATCATTGAATATTGGGTTTTAGTTTTTAGGTTTTGGGGGTTGTCATACGTTTGATTACAAAATGTAAAATATTAGTTATAAAGTTTTAAAGTTTTCACATAAATACAAGAAATAAAGAAAATAAATGCATAATTCTCATTAAGCATTGAACTAATTTTTCCTTTCTTATATTCTTCATGATAGCCAGTTATATACATCTAGTTTGATTGTTATTTAAGATAAGGACAAGTGTAAAAGCCAATTAGTAAATTTAAGTATGTAATAAAGTATGTACTTATATCAATGAATAGATCATCCAGACAAAATATGAATAAGAAAACAATGGCTTGAAAAGATATAGTAGACCAGGTGGACTTAACAGATATATATATATATATATATATATATACATATATATATGTATATATATATATATATATATTTATATTTATATATGTGTATATATATACATATATAACTTATAACAAAATGCAATAAAGACTTAACAGATATATATATATTCATATATATATATATATATATATATATATATAAATATAATATTCTGTCCAAAAGCAAAGAATGTGCATGGAACATTCTCCAAGATAGATCATAGAGTAAGCCACAATAAACTCTTAATAAATTTAAAATTGAAATTATATAAAGTATCTTTGCTCACCACAATGGTATAAAAATAAGTACTATAAGAAAACCAGAAAATTCACAAGTATGTGGAGATAACCAGCATCTTCCTGAAGATCCATAGGTAAATGAAGAAATCAATAGGAAACAAACAAAAACAATAGTTTGAGAGTAATAAAATGAAAATTTAACATACCAAAATTTATGGGATGCAGCAAAAACAGTTCTAAGAGGAAGGTTCATAGTGATTAATGCCTACCTCAAGAAATGTGAAAAAAAAATGTCAACAACGTAACTTTACACCTCAAGGAACTAAAACAAATCAAACCCAAAGTTAGGAGAAGGAAAGGAATACCAAAGATCAAAGTGGAAATGAATGAACTAGAGATTAAAGAGAAACAAACAAACAAAAAAACCCAGAAAAGATCAGTAAAACTAAAAACTGGTTCTTCGAAAAGATAAAGTTGACATAACTTCAGCTAAGGTTACCAGAGAGAGAATATAGGAAAGAGAGAGTGTGCTCAAATAAACAAAATCAGATGAAAGAAGAGACAATGCTACAGAAATACAAAGGATTGTGAGACTGGTATAAACAAGTACATGCCAACAAATTGAACAACCTAGAAGAAATAGATAAATTCCTGGAAACATACAGCCCATCAAGATTGAGTCATTAAAAAATTCAAAATAAGAACAATTTACTAGTAAGGAGAGTGAGTCAATAATTAAAAACTTTCCAATAAGCCCAAATCTATGATCAGACAGATTTACTGGTAAATTCTAATAAACATTCAAAGAATTAATTCCAATCCTTCCCAAACACTTCCAAAGGAAAAAAAATAGAGAAGGAAACACTTGCAAATTAATTTTATGACTATGTCTTAATTCTAAAACCAGACCAGAACACCAAAAGAAAAAAAAAATTACAGGCCAATACCTTTGGTGAACATAGATGTAACAATTCTCTACAAAATATTAGCAAACTGAATTCAAAACAATACATTGCACAGTTCATACACCATGATCAAGCAGATTTATGCCAAGGATGCAAGGATGATTCCACATGCTCAAATCAAATTTAACAACACATTTAAAAGATCATATACCATGTTCAAGCAGATTTATGCCAGGGATGCAAGGATGATTCAACATCCTCAAATCAATCAATGTGATACATAACATTAATGAAACAAAGCATAAAAATCATATCATCTCAACATTATCTCAATTGATGCAGAAAAAAGCATTTGACAAAATTCAGTATGTATTTATAGTAAAAATCTCAGCACAGTGGGTATAAGGGGAACGAACTTCAACATAATAAAGGCCATATATGACAAACCTACAACTAACATCATAGTCTATCTATGGTGAAAAGCTAAAAGCTTTTCCTTTAAGATAAAAAAATGCCCACTCTTCACACTTTTATTCAACAAAGTATTTTAAGTCTTAGTCACAACAGTTAGGCAAGAAAACAAACAAACAAACAGTAAAAAGCATTCAAATTGGAAAGGAAGACTGTTGCTATTTACAGATAGCATGATATTGTATACAGAAAACACTAAAGACTTCCCTTAAAAATTTTTTATAAATAATCAACAAATTTAGTAAAATTTCAGGATATAAAATTGGTATATAAAAATCTGTTGTATTCCTCTACATTTCTAATAAAGAGCTGTCAGAAAGAAAAATTAAGAACACAATCTCATTTATAATTTCAACAACAAGAAATAAGGAATAAATTCAACCAAGGAAGTGAAAGACCTGTACACTGAAAAATATGAAACATAGATGAAAGAAATTGAAGATGATTGAAATAAATAAAGATATTTTGTGCTCACCAGTTGAAAAAATGTTTTTAAAATGTCCATACTACCCAAAGCAATCTACAGATTCAATGCAATTCTATGAAAAACCCAATGGTAATTTTTCACAGAAATAGAACAAAGCATCCTAAAATTTGTACAGAAACACATAAGACCCTGAATAGTCAAAGCAAAAAGCAAAAAAAAAAAAAAAAAAGAAAAGGCTTTGTGTCTCTCAAGAGGAATAAAGCTGGAAACTTCAAATCCCCAGAGTTTAAACTATATTACAAATCTAAAGTAATCATAGGCATAAAAATAGACACTTAGATCAATGGAACAAAATAGAGAACTCAGAAATAAACCTACACATACATGTGCAATTAATTTATGACAAAAAAGCCAACAGTATACATTGGAGAAAGAATAGTTTCTTCAATAAATGGTGCTTGGAAAACTAGACACCTACCTGGAAAGAATGAAACTGGGCCACTATCTCTCATCATACTCAAAAATTAAGTCAAAATGCATTAAAGACTTAAATGTAAGACCCGAAGCCATAAAACTCCTAGAAGAAACCAGATGGTGAACTTCTTGACATCTATTGTGGTCCTCATTTTTTGAATCAGACACCAAAAGCAAAGGCAACAAAAGCAAAGCAAAGCAAAACAAAACAAAAAACAAGTAGGACTACATTAAATTGAAAACCCCTATCCAACAAAAGAAACCATCAATAAAATGAAAAAATATACTGAATGAGAGAAAATATCTGATATGCAGTTAATTTTCAAAATTTATGGAGAACACATATAGTGCGATAGCAAAAATCCCAAAATAATTGATTAAGAAATGGGCAGAAATTCTGAATAGACATTTTTCCAAAAAAGACAGATGAATGGAAAATAAGTACATGCAATGATGCTCAGTATTACTAATGATAAGAAAAATGCAAATAAAATATCAGGTATCAGGGGTGCCTGTGTGGCCCAGTTGGTTAAGCAACTGCCTTCGGCTAAGGTCATGATCCTGGAGTCCCGGGATTGAGTACCGCATCAGACTCACTGCTTGGCGGGGAGTCTGCTTCTTCCTCTGACCCTCCCCCTTCTCATGCTCTCTCTCTCTCAAATAAATAAATAAAATCTTTAAAAAAAATTAGGTATCAGGTCATACCTGTTAGAATTGCTATTCTTAAATAGACAAAATGTAACAGTATCCAGTGAGGATGTGGGAACCATTGTGTGCTGTTGAAGGCAATGTAAATTGGTGCAACCACTAAGGAAAACAGTAGTGAGGTACTTAAAAAAATTAAAAATAGAACTGTCATATGATCTAGAAATTCCAGCTCTGAGTATTTATTTAAAGAAAAATGAAAACACTAGCTGGAATAGATATATATGCATCCCCATATTTATTGTAGCATTATTTGTAACAGCTTAGATATGGTAACAACCATTAAAGTAACCATTAATGGATGAACTGATAAAGAAGATGTGAATTGTGCTTGTGTGTGTGTGTATGTGTGTGTATGGAGTATATGGAATGGAATGGTATATTATTCAGCCTTAAAAAGGACTGAAATCTTGCCCTTTACAACAACATAGATGAATTTGGGGGCATTTATGCTGAGTAAAATAAGTCAGAGAAAGACAGATACCATATGTTCTAATGTACATGTGGAATTAAAAAAAAAACAAAACAAAAACAAGACAAAAGTTTTGGATACCGAAAACAAATTGGTGGTTGCCAAAAGTTGGGAAAGCAGGGAGTAAAATGGATGAAGGGGGTCAAAAGATTAAAATGAAATTATAAAAAAATAAGTATAGCAGGGTGACTATAAAAACAGTGTATTTTATATTGCAAGTTGCTCAGAGAGTTGTTCTTAGCAGTCCTCATCAGAAAAAATTGTAAGACATTAACTAGATTTGTTTGTAATGATTATTTTGAATATATACAAATATTAAATTATTATGTTTTTCATCTGAAACAATGTTTTAACAAACAATTGTTTAAAAAAAGGGAGAGACGATGTGGTTTTACAAATAGTACTGTCTAAGACTTCACTTGGCATAATGAGGGAATTCAGGGAATAATTCTGTTTCTTTTTTTATTTTAAGACTTTATTTATTTATTTGACAGAGATCACAAGTAGGCAGAGAGGGAGGCAGGGGTGGGAGGGAAGAAGCAGGCACCCTGCTGAGCAGAGAGCCCGATGCCAGGCTCCATTCCAGGACTCTGAGATCATGACCTGAGCCAAAGGCAGGGACTTTAACCCACTGAGTCACCCAGGTGCCCCAATACTTCTGTTTCTTTTTTTTTTTTTAAATACCTTATAACAGTCTAGAGAGGGGAGAGAGGCAAGATAGTGGAGGAGTAACAGACTGAAACAATATCATATCCCAGGAGTTCAGCTAGAGAGGTATCAAACCATTCAGAACACCTACAAACTCAGCAGGAAATAGAAGAGAAGAAGGGAAACAATTATAGGAACAGAAAATTGACCACTTTCTGGTCATGTGGAAAAGTGAATCTAAAGCAACGGGAAGATAGACTGGTGGGGGGTGAGGCTAGCCCTTGACAAGTGGTGGAGCAATGGAGCACAAAATCTGAACTTGTATAATTCTGCTTCACTGAGGGGCGTCACTCCAGAGGCTAAGCAGGGGTAGAGCCCTTGCAGGAACAGTGTGGTCTCAGGTCCTGTGGGTGACAGAAAGATCAGGGTGTCTGAGTGTGGCAGAACTGCCAGGTATCAGAGTGGAGAAACCGGCAACAGAGACAGAGCTGAGGAGTGAGCATTCAGATCAGAGTTACCTTAAACCATGATCCAAGGCACAGTCGGGACACTGTTCTTTGAGCAGGAACCCCACGAGTGGCACATCTGGGGAGAATGGCCTTCCTGCTCTGGGAGAAGCAGTGTGGCAGGAATCTGCTGGGTTTGGAGATACCAAATAGGGTTGTGTGCCAGAGACAGAAATGCTCGGTCACAGGCCGGGTGAGCTCAGAGTGTCGCTGGAAACAAGGGAGACAGGAGTGATTGCTTTTCTTTGAGGGGGCACTGAGGAGTGGGGCCCCGAGATCTTGGCTCCCCAGTGCCGGAGATTGGGAGGCTGTCATTTTTATTCCTGTCCTTCAAAGCTCTACAAAAGCATTCAGGGAACAAAAGCTCCAAGAGTGAACCCGAGCAGATTACTTAGCTCCATCCCTGGCAAGGGTAGTGCAATTCTGTCTCAGGGAAAGACATTTGAGAATCACTACAGCAGGCCCCCTACCCAGAAGATCAGGAAGAACATCCAGCCAAGACCAAGCTCACCAATCAAGGAAAACAGATAAACTCCAGAGCTAGGGGAAAGCAATGCATAGAATTCATGGCTTTTCTCCCATGATCCTTTAGTCTTCTGAAGTTAATTATTTTAATTTTATTATTTTTCTTATTTTATTTTTAAAATTTTTCCTCTTTCCTCTTTTATCATTTTAAAACTAGTTTATCTTAGTAATACCTTTATTTAAAAAAAATATTTTTAAACCTTCATTGTTATAGTCATATTTTAGCCCTTCATTGTATTGAATCTTATTTTTTGTACATATATAGGATTTTTTTTTTCCTAAAAAATTTTGGGACACAATTTCTTCTAATAGAAAATAATGACAATATACCCTAATCTAGCACATGGCTTTGCTTTACTCTCCAGCCTGTGCACATTCCCTCCTCCTTTCTTTTTATTTTTTTTTCCAACCAACTTATCTTATCAATTCCTTTTTTAGAATTTTTAAAAATTTTCATCCTTACAGTCATAAGTCATATTGCATCCCTTCATTGTGTGTACCCAAATATATATATATCTCTCTCTATATATAGATATATATTTCTTTTTATTTTCTTTCTTTAAAATTGGGAGAGACCAGAAACTCTTTCTGGAGAAATAAAATAACTAAAATCTAACCAAGTTGAAATAAAAAAGCTATTAATGAGGTGTAATAAAAAATGGAGGCTCTTACTGCTAGTATAAATGAGGCAGAAGAGAGAATTAGTGATATAGAAGATCAAATGATGGAGAATAAAGAAGCTGAGCAGAAGAGAGACAAACAACTACTGGACCATGAGGGAGAATTAGAGAGATAAGTGATACCATAAGATGAAACAATATTAGAATTTTAGGGTTCCAGAAGAAGAAGGAAGTGAGAGAGGGGCAGAAGGTATATTGGAGAGAATTATAGTTGAGAATTTCCCTAATATAGCAAAGGGGACAAGCATCAAAATCCAGGAGGCATAGAGAGCCCCCATCAAAATCAATAAAAATACATCCACATCCCATCCTCTAATAGTAAAATTACAAGTCTTAGTGACAAAGAAAAAATCCTGAAAACAGCTCAGGACAAGAAGTCTGTAACATACAATGGTAGAAATATGAGATTGGCAACAATCTTATCCACAGAAACCTGGCAGGCCAGAAAGAACTGGCATAATATATTCAGAGCACTAAATGAGAAAAATATGCAGCCAAGAATACTATATCCAGCTTGACTATCATTGAAAATAGAAGAGATAAAAAGCTCCCAGAGCAAACAAAAATTAAAAGAATGTGCAAACACCAAACCAGCCCTATAGGAAATATTGAAAGGGTTCTTCTAAGCAAAGAAAGAGCCTAAAAGTAGTATATAGAAAGGAACAGAGATAGTATACAGTAACAGTCATCTTACAGGCAATACAATGGCACTAAATTCATATCTTTCAATAGTTACCCTGAATGTAAATGGGCTAAATGCTCCAATCAAGACACAGGGTATCAGAATGGATAAAAAACCAAAACCCACCTATATTCTGTCTACAAGAAACTCATTTTAGACCCAAAGACACCTCCAGATTTAAAGTGGGGGGGAGGTGGATAACAATTTTCCATACTAATGGACATCCAAAGAAAGCTGAGGTGGCAATCCCTATATCAGGTAAATTAGGTTTTAAGCCAAAGGCTATAATAAGAGATGAGGAAGGACACTATATCATACTCAAAGGGTCTGTCCAACAAGAAGATCTAACAATTTTTAATATCTATGCCCCTAACATGGGAGCAGCCAACGATATAAACCAATTAATAACAAAATCAAAGAAAAACACTGACAATGATACAATAATATTAGGGGACTTTAACACCCCCCTCACTAAAATGGAAAGATCATCCAAGCAAAAGATCAACAAGGAAATAAAGGCCTTAAATGAATCACTGGACCAGATGCACATCACAGATATATTCAGAACATTTCAGCCAAAAACAACAAAATACATTCTTCTCTACTATACATGGAACATTCTCCAGCATAGAT
Organism: Mustela nivalis; assembly: GCF_964662115.1. Lineage (NCBI taxonomy): Eukaryota > Metazoa > Chordata > Mammalia > Carnivora > Mustelidae > Mustela > Mustela nivalis. The sequence goes on from NC_139026.1 coordinate 39,015,799, forward strand.
CCCATCCTGGGTCAAAGACCTAACTTTGACCTGACAGGTACCAAAAGATTAGAATCATTCCCTACATATTGTCAGACTACAATGTTCTGAAGCTAGAGCTCAATCACAAGAGGGAAGTTGGAAAGAACTCAAATACATGGAAGCTAAAGAGCATCCTACTAAAGAATGAATGGGTCAGCCAGGAAATTAAAGAAGAATTGAAAAAAAATCATGGAAATAAATGAAAATCAAAACACAACTATTCAAAATATGTGGGACATAGCAAAGGTGACAAAAAAAAAAAAAAAAAAAAGGAGGGGGATTTATTCCAGGGCTGCGAGGGTGGTTCAATAACTGCAAATCAATCAATGTCATACAATACATTAATAAAAGAAAGGAAAGTATACAGCAATAAAAGCCTTTCTCAAGAAACAAGAAAGGTCTTAAGTATACAACCTAAATGTACACTTGAGGAGTAGGAGAAAGAACAGCAAAGAAACCCTAAATGCAGCAGGAGAAAGAAAATAATAAAGATCAGAGTAGAAATCAATAAAATGGAAACCAAAAGAACAGTAGAACAAATCAATGAAACTAGGAGCTGGTTCTTTGAAAGAATTAATAAGATTGATTAACTCCTGGCCAGCCTTATCAAAAAGAAAAGAGAAAGGACCCAAATAAATAAAATCATGAATGATAGAGGAGAGATCACAACTAACACCAAAGAAATACAATTATAAGAACATACTATGAGCAACTCTATGCAAACAAATTAGACAATATAGAAGAAATGGATAAATTCCTAAAAATGTATAAACTACCAAATCTGAACCAGTAAGAAACCTGAACAAACCTATAGCCATTAAAGATTTTGAAGCAGTCATCAAAAATCTCCCAACAAATAAGAGCCCAGCACCAGATGGCTTCCCAGGGGAAATCTACCAAACATTTAAAGAAGAATTAATACCTATTCTCCTGAAACTGTTCCAAAAAATACAAATGGAAGGAAAACTTCGAAATTTAATTTATGAGGCCAGCATTACCTTGATCCCAAAACCAAACAAAGACCCACCAAAAAGGAGAATTACAGACCAATATTCTTGATGAACACTGATGCAAAAATTCTCACCAAAATACTAGCCAATAGGATCCAACAGTATTAAAAGGATTATTCACCACGACCAAGGGGGATTTATTCCAGGGCTGCGAGGTTGGTTCAATAACTGCAAATCAATCCATGTCATACAATACATTAATAAAAGAAAGAACAAAGCCTTATGGTACTCTCAATAGATACTAAAAAAGCATTTGACACAGTACAGCATCCTTTCTTGACCAAACTCTTCAAAGTGTAGGGATAGAGGTTACATACCTCAATACCAACAAATCCATCTATAAAAAACCCACATATCATTATCAATGGGGAAAACCCGAGTTTTTCCCCTAAAGTCAGAAACACAGCAGGGATGTCCACTATCACCACTGCTCTTCAACAGAGTACTAGAAGTCCTAGTCTCAGCAATCAGACAACAAAAAGAAATAAAAGGCATCTGAATTGGCAAAGAAGAAGACAAACTCTCACTCTTTGCAAATGATATGATACATTATGTGGAAAACCCAAAAGACTCCACTCCAAAACTGCCACAACTCATACAGGAATTCAGTAAAGTGTCAGGATATAAAATCAATGCACAGAAATCAGTTGCATTTCTATACATCAACAACAAGATAAAAGAAAGAGAAATTAAGGAGTCAATCCCATTTGCAATTGCACCCAAAACCATAAGATTCCTAGGAATCAACCAAAACAAAGAAGCAAAGAACATGTACTCAGAAATCTATAAAGTAATCATGAAAGAAATTGAGGAAGGAATAAAGAAATGGAAAATGTTCCATGCTCATGGATTGGAAGAACAAATATTGTGAAAGTGTCTATGCTACTTAAAGCAATCTACACATTTAATGCAATCCTTATCAAAATACCATCCATTTTTTTTCAAAGAACTGGAACAAATGATCCTAAAATTTATATTGAGCCAGAAAAAACCTCAAATAGTCAGAGGAATGTTGAAAAAGAAAGCCAAAGTTGGTGACATCACAATTTCAGACTTCAAGCTCTATTACAAAGCTGTCATCATCAAGAGAGTATGGTACTGACACAAAAACAGACACATAAATCAATGGAACAGAATAGACAGCCCGTAAATGGACCCTCAACTCTATGGTCAAGTAATCTTCTACAAAGCAGAAAAGAATGTACAGTGGAAAAAAGACAGTCTCTTCAACAAATGGTGTTGGGAAAACTGGACAGCTACATGCAGAAGAATGAAACTGGGCCATTTCCTTACATCACACACAAAAAATAGACTCAAAATGGATGAAAGATTTCAATGTGAGACAGGAATCCATCAAAATCCTTGAGGACAACACAGGCAGCAACCTCTTCGACCTCAGCCACACCAACTTCTTCCTAGAAACATCCCCAAAGGCAAGGGAAGCAAGATATTTGCAAATGACATATCAGATAAAGGCTAGTATCCAAATTCTATAAAGAATTTATCAAACTCAACACTGAAAGAACAAATAATCCAGTCAAGAAGTGGGCAAAGGACATAAACAGACATTTTTGCAAGGAAGACATCCAAATGGCCAACAGACACATGAAACATCACTTGGATTCAGGGAAATACAAATCAAAACCACAATGAGATACCACCTCACAGCAGTCAGAATGGCTAAAATTAACAAGTCAGGGAATGACAGATATTGGAGAGGATGTAGAGAAAGGGGAACCTTCCTACCCTGTTGGTGGGAATGCAAGCTGCAACTCTGAAAAACAACATGGAGGTTCCTCAACAAGTTGGAAATAGAGGTTCCCTACCACCTAGCAATTGCACTTCTGGGTTTTTACCCTAAAGATAAAAATGTAGTGATTGAAGGGGCATGTGCACCTGAATGTTTATACCAGCAATGTCCACGATAGCCAAACTGTGGAAAGAATCTAGATATCCATCAACAGATGAATGGATAAAGAAGATGTGGTTTGTGTGTGTGTATGTATGTATATATATCTATATAGACACACTCACACACACACACACACAATGAAATACTATGCAGCCATCAAAAGAAATAAAATCTTGCCATTTGCAATGACATGGATGGAACTAGAGGGTATTATGCTGAGCAAAATAAGTCAATCAGAGAAAGGCAATTATCATATAATCTCCCTGATATGAGGAATTTGGGAGGCAGAGTGGGGGGTTGGGGAGTACAGATGGAAAAAAATGAAACAAGATGGGAACAGGAGGGAGACAAACCATAAGAGACTCTTAATCTTACAAAACAGACTGAGGGTTCCTGGGGGGAGTGGGGCTGTGGAGAGGGTGGTTGGATCATGTATTTTGGAGATAGTACGTGATATGGTGAGTGCCGCGAAGTGTATAATCCTGACAATTCACAGACCTGTACCCCTGGGGCAAATAGGAATTTATTAATAAAATAGTAATTGTTAATAAAATAATTAAAATAGGACATAATAAAGTAATAAAATTGTTAATAAAATAATTAAAATTACCTTATAAACTTATCAGATTACAAACTGTCTTACCAAATTAAACACACACGCTAATTCTGAGGAGTTAAACATTTGCCCCAAACGAGATGGCTGGAATGTGAGTTCCAGAGTATGATACATGATCTGAATTTATCTGTAAAGCTTTCATATATAGTTCATTGTTCAAGGCCCCTTGAATCAAATTGGAAAAATGGCAACTATAAATGTATGAGAGGGGTACAGCTTTAGAGTGGGACATTTTAATCATGATGAAATGTATATTCTTCTTTCCAGTGGAGGAAAAGCATTTCCAGTTACTTATAACTGAAAATGAAACCCAACTGTTTAAAAACTTCTAAAAAAAATTATTTATTTAGTTTGAAAGAGAGAGAGAGAGAGTGAGAGCAGAGGAGGAGAAAAGGGAGAGAAAGAGGATCTTCAGCAAAGTCCCTGCTGAGCATGAAGTTTCCCATCTTAGAACCCTGAGATCATGAACTGAGCCAAAATCAAGAGTCAGAATCTGAAATGACTGAGCTACCCAAGTATCCCGCTTGTTCAAATACTTTTTTAAAGGAACTTATTTACCATGATAATAATATATACTCTATGTAAATTCTGTCCACTTATGTTTAATTATAAGCCTATAGACATCCAAAATTAAATGTATATGATTCACTTTGTACATAAATGCATTTTGTCCTCATAACTCCCCCATATATATTCATTTTGAACAATGAAGAGAGGTGATGGGTTACATACAGTCTTTCTCACATATTTAATATGGTAGATGTTTTAAAATTTATATTACCACGAATGTGCACAAATATGAGTGGGGAACTGAAATTTTCCATGCACAGTTGGATAGGCAATGCAGAAATATCCACAGAGAACTTGGATACACAATGCATGGATAGTGTATGGATTACCTAGATATGTAAAACTCAAGCCATGGACCTTAACAGCATCATCATGTTCAACCAGTGAAACTAATTAGTACCCACTCTAAACTTCTGGGCCAAGCAACTTAAAAGATTATTTTGAGCAGTTTAGAAAGGTCTTTTTGGATCCTTATAATAAAGTCTTCTCATGTGATAAAAATAAGAGTTAATTAGTATATTCTAGAGCCTTGGGTGGGGGGGAGTAATGTTTTATTCAAAGGAATAACTTAGTCATATGTTGAGTAAAGAAATGTTTTCATATCTTTAGTTGTTTATTTGTTGCAGACCATTTGGAGTGTAGGTTAACTGAAAATTCATTTTATACAGTCAATTTTAAAATGCAATTAATAATTTATATTTGAAAACATTCATCATATATGAGAAACAAATTAGCCCAAGAGCTCCCCAACCTGCACTTCATCTGCTCAGTGAAGAGTTTGTTGGCATCAGTTCCTGTGGATGGTTTGCAGAAGACCATCCTCTTAAATCCCTAGCAATCACTGGATATCCTCCAGAATCAGCCTTAATTTAAGCTTGAGGGAGAATTAAAGCAGAGGTTCCCTCAAGCTCCAGGGCTCTGAGCTATTTAATCACTACTTTGGCTCTGCCCAGGGCAATCAGCCCATCAGAGCTCTGACTCATTCCTGGGTGACCGAGTCTGGTGTGGACCTGGGTGGGATGAGAGCTTAATTATACTCTGTCTTTTTCACAGCAGGAACAACCGGTATATTTAGAGTGTTCTGTACTGCCTGAGATCATATTTGATCTACTGACCTGAAGATGAAAACTTTCAATAGGAATTGCTGAATTATGTAATACTTAGTTTCTCATTTTCACTGTATCCTTTACATTCTCTATTCTTCCTTAATATGAGGATAAGATCTCATCTTAACTACTTCTGACATTTTTATTTCATTGAAACAAGACCACTTTTCTCTTTGGCTTGATCTTCCTTACATCCTAGATTGCCTTAATTTCTTTTTGAATATGAACAGATTCAACTTCCTGATTTTAGGTCAATACCTCTGTTTCCTGTCCTAAACAACTTACTCATGTCATTTAAATCCTCACATAAATTTCCATGAGATAAATTGCCATCTCTGCTTAATAAATCTGAAAACTAAGACTCTGTGACTCTAAGATGGTCTCACCGAAAAAGCAAGTAAATGGTAGGCCACAATAAAATCCAGATCAACCTGAATTCAGAAATTCCATGATCTTAACAGTATATACCACTTCACAAAACAAGCCTACTATAAGTTGTGAAAGTGTTTAAACCATTTTTGAAATAGTTATCTTCTCTGAAAACAGAAATGCATTTTCTGTGAATCTGCGGTAATCCACCCACAGTTTTGATTGACTATAATCTTTTTTATGAAGAACTAGATCTTCAATTGAGTAAACTTTTATCAGTGTTTATGATAATTTGACAGTCTCCAATACAGCTAAAATGATAAAACATACCAAAGATCTTTAGTCTGTACTTAGAAAATTCTTTGTCGAATGTGGTGTCTACACCCACATTTGAATGGAGAATTCCCAAAAGCATTTTGCAATGTCCACATAATTGGACATCCCCCCCCCATGTATAATTATTTTTTAATTCCATCAATTTCACAATCTGTTTTCTTTTTATTTTTCCCCATAACCAAGTGTCCTGGAAGGTATGTATCCAACTTGACATCTTTTCTATGTTTATATTTGCCTGTCCTTTTCTCTGTATATGGGATTGCCCCACTTTTTGTATGTAAGCTTTCACATACACTAAAGTGAAGTGGGCGCATGAAATAAGTGGTCCTCCTGATCATGGTACAGGACACAGGCACAGACTTGGCTGAATTGTCACTTTGGGTCCTATGGTCAGGACCTGAAAGAACTGGAGATTTTAAAGCTTTCAGACGGTCTCATCTTAGTTTGTGTATATACTCAATGCAAAGACTATCTGATTAAAGATTATCCTATGAAGAATATAGCTAGATACTTTCCTCGACGAGAGGATGCTTAGGCCTTGATATAGCAATAACCTACCTGTGTCTAAGAAATACTAACGGCAGCCTTTCCACCCAACCTTAAGCAGTCTATCTTGGGAATTGTGTGTTTACAGCTAATTGCAACCAGGTACATGCCTGGTGGTTGGGCTGAATTCACATGAGCAGCCAAAGGGGATTTAAACATTTGTGTTGTTGAAGAAAAGGTCATGCTGATATATGGGTGTAGCAAATTTTTTATTATTTATCCAAATCAACCAAAAACATGTTTGTGTAATTGGGCTATTCATTTCAGCCCAATCCCACTACATCCTATTTCATCCCTTTGGGGAAAAAAGAGAGAGAGAGAGATACTGAAAGTCTAACATTTAGTTACATTGTCTATTGTTTCATTTTAATCATGTAACAATTTAATTATGACTTGTGTTAGCAATAGGATTCTTAAAAATTGTTACTTTTGGAAAGTAGATTATGATTTTCCGGTAAGCCAACTGCTTATTCTTGTCATCACTCCTCTATTATTCCAATACTTGAAATTCTGATAAAAGATGTATCTTTAAGTGTTTTTGTCCTTGGAAAAATATCAGTAGGCTCCCAATGAATCTCTTAAAGCAGTGAAACTGCATTCATATTTTGCATTAAAATGACAGATGAAAGGAGACAGACACCCTTGCGGTCTAGGATCGAGATGGTCAGGTGCTTAGTGAGGATTATGTTTGCTAATTTAAAAAGGAGGGGGAGAAAATAGGGCTTTGCGCATCATCAGTCTAAAAACAGGAACAGAAGCGCTGTTGAATTCAAGCTGTGTCATTTATTCCACCACAGCCAGGCGCGCGCCACCTTCCCCTCCTCCTCTACTTTATTCCTCCATTTCCCCAGTTTCCGCCCACGTGGATTATTGCTTCCACCTATTCTCCTCCAAGGGGGATAGGAGGGTAGACTGGCAGCTTCCACTCCCCGGACAGCTGGTGCAGCGACAGTTCTAGAAATCGCTCCCTGTGAGTGCTGCCTACCCTGCGAGCACTCAGATTACACACTGTGCTGACATGCTTGTGGTTCCATATTTTAAGTTCTGTGATTACAAATGTTTAATAAACTAGTAAGGTCACCCACAGGAAAACGTTCGCAGAAACTGTGTTTCCGAATGATTTTTTAAATGCTTGGTTTTTTGTTTGTTTGTTTGTTTTGTTTTGTCTTGTTTTGTTTTTTTCCTTTCTAAAAATTAGGTCAGGATTGAGAGACTGTTCACTCCTAATAGGATAATGGTAGGGAGCTGTTTACTTCTAAAGCTTTTGGATCAAGGTTGTTAAAGAGAGCAATTAAAAATATAACACCGAATTCTACACCTGAAGCCAGTATTTCACTGTATGTTAACCAAAATTTAAATTAAAAAAATTTAAAAAATTAAAAAAGCAATGTATCCATGGCAGAATAAAGAATGCACACTGACAGTACCAAAGGATATGTTTGTATTTTCTTTTCCTACACTCCACATGTGAATGAGGCTCCTTGTACTATCCTTTCCAAGGGCCTTTAAAAGGCATTCTTCCAGGTGCAAAACACCTTACACCAACTTAAAAAGTGTGACAAGGAAAAAACAAGGACGATTGCTAACAAATACCAGAATGAGTTCTGACCTTCTAAGAAATGATGCTGGGAGACTTTACATTAATTACAACGATGCTACCATGGCTTGAAACACTTTTGGAACTTCTCATCTGAAATTGTTCAGAGAGCCTATTTTACAAACCAGCTAAGAAAATGAGTTTCATTACCTTATAGTCACACCTTCTGTATTCTCACTACCATGAGCCCACTCATGATGAGTAAAAATGGAGATGTGTCATTGCCAGTTTGAATTTGGACTGCTTAGCTTTTGTCACCATTGGAACTTACCAGTTTCTGATTTCTTTAAACACATTCTCTCAATTCAAGGATTCATAAACTGCTTATTGAATTTCAACAAGAAGTTCATGAATTGTTTAACATCTAGCAAGATTGATTAGATAATATCTATTATCTAGACCATTTCCAGAGAAATAGGCTTATTATTGTTACTAACTTCCACTCTTTCCATATGGCAGGCCAAAAGAAAATAATATTTTAAAAACTCATGAAGAAGTATTGTCCATGAGTTTTTAGAAGTTCTAGAAAATGGGACTGTCACCCTGAGGTGAAAAGTGATATAGCCAACTGTATACACTTTAAAAAGAATGGAATGCAAAAGACCAGAAAAGACTATAGTTAAACATAAAATAATAGCTTTGTGGTTTTGACAATAAAAACCAGTAGAGGAAAACAAAATTTGATTTTTCAGTTTCATATGCATAATTCAATCATAGCAGCTATAAATAAGGTCCTTAATTTAAAAAAATCCACCACCATTTAGATTTTTTTTTCAAATTTATGTGCTTCTTAAAAACCTTGATTAAATTTATTATTAAGTAAGAATTAAAGGCAACTGAACACAATTTTTAAAAGTCAGGTTTAGTGAAGTACCAATGTATATAAAATTGTAAAATTAGCAGTAAATTATTCTAAATAATGATGTAAAATACTGTTACTATTACCAGATATTCTTCCAATTAAGCAAAATCATATAACCAAATTTTTAAAGCATAGGTATTAGGTCATGGATTATATTCCAAATGTTAAAACACTAATGTTGCAAAACTTAGCTCACAGTATATTTCAGGTGTGGACGGGTAGAGTCAATTATGTATTTTTTCTGTATTTGATCTGGATTGTATTGGATCTGTATTTGATTTCACGAGCACCTTCTTGACACTTTCTAGGCAGCTACCAGGCAGGAATATATCTGTGGGTGTGTTGGGAGGAGTGAAATTTAGCCAAATATCTAAAATCTTTCTAGCTTAGTTCAACACAATGATTCAAGCAATCTTACGCAATCATGCTCAATTTCTACAGGAAAGAAGAAAATTTATATTTCTTTGTATTTTACCTTCCTCCTCAGTAACCATCTTGGTTTAGTGGGGGAAAGGCATGGACAAACCCTATTTTTTAAATTAACATATAATGTACTATTTCTTTCAGGGGTACAGGTCTGTGATTCATCAGTCTTACATAATTCATGGCACTCACCATAGCACATATTCTCCCCAATACAGAAACCATATGCAAAAGCCTACCTAAAACTCAAGGACTTTCCCACCACGCCCCCTACAGCCCTATTGGAGTATGATATGCTACGGATGATTGTTTTCATTATCCACTTATTTTTGTTCACCTTGTGACTGTTTCTGCTAGTAAAGGTGTAATAAAAGTACTCGCTTCATTCTAAGATTTGCCATCATGTAGTAGAAAAAAATATATTTAAGACTTCAGTTACTCTTTCTGTAATGAATCCAAATGTTATAACAGGCTAGTCTTGCATATGTTACCCTTTCAATATTTTTGCATTCACTTTCTTTGGATAAAGAATATGATCTGGGGGCGCCTGGGTGGCTCAGTGGGTTGGGCCTCTGCCTTTGGCTCGGGTCATGATCTCAGGGTCCTGGGATCGAGTCCCGCATCGGGCTCTCTACTGGGCAGGGGGCCTGCTTCCTCCTCTCTCTCTCTGTCTGCCTGCCTCTCTGCCTACTTGTGATCTCTGTCTGTCAAATAAATAAAAATAAAATCTAAAAAAAAAAAAAAAAGAATATGATCTGTAGTTGGCCAACGTCATAAAGGAAGAACCAAACTTCATATCCAGATTGTTCTATCTCCTAGTGTAGTGTATCATAAACATTAGGGTGCATAAGATTCACTTGTTTATACTGTTAAAATTCAAGTTTTTATTCCATAGGTCTACAATGTGTCTGGGATTCTTTGTTTTTAACAAACTGCCAGGTAACGCAGATACTGCTGCATATGTTGCACACTTTGAGTAAGAGATCAAATTCCTTATCCAAAGGATCGGAATAACAATATGTTTATAAGTTTTTATGCATAGGTTTTGGCATTTAACCAGCTTTTTCACCCCTTTCCCTAGGTGACCAAAACAGTCCTTAATGTCCTACTGGGATCCACTGAATGTCCTATTGTGGTATCATTCTGCACTATACCTCAAAATACCCTTTTTGAAAAAATTCTCTGTGCTTCACAGTCAAAGCAGAGCTGGAGTCTAACCTGGCACTGTTTCTTATAAGATTTTGGTGAAGATTAAATGACATAATTACAATGAAAATGTTTAGCAGTTTTTCTGGAACATAGTAAGAATTCAATGTTCACCTAATGAAAATGAATTTGCTCTAAAACAGTTAGGTGAAATGAATACTACATTATTTTGTCTGTCTAAAACAAATAGAATCTGTTCTAAGATCTAACTCATTGACCACAGTTTGATGAGATTCTCAAAGGCATACTTATTTTCTAGAAAGCAGACATAGCAGCTAGTCTTTAGCATATATTGGCCACAAAGACCTTCAGGACTCAAATATTTGATTACTTATTAACCTGGCCAGTTTGGCTTTCCTTCTCCTATGTTTCCCTCTTCCAGTTATTTTAATTCCCATCCATTAATTGAATCTCCTAACCCCTTCAAAGTTTTTAGTTTCAAGTGTGACATAAAAAACACGTTTAAGAAATTATCTCACTAGTAAATTCCTAAATAATCTCTCCATAAATAATCATATTTGAAAAAAAGTTTCTTAATACAAATGAAATTTTATTTCTATTTTTGTGATACACTCATAAGTATAAATTCTTTCACTTAAAAAAGTTATTGAGGCCCTACTATGCGCCAAGCACTTTTCTAGGAAATGGGGATTTATCAGTTGAAGAACAGACAGAAAACCCTGCCAGAACTGAACATCTATATGCAAAAACATGAATCCAAATATAGAGCTTAAACCCTTCATAAAAATTAACTCAAAATAGAACAGAGGTATAAATGTAGAATACAAAACCATAAAATCCCTAGAAAATAACACCTAGAAAATCCAGATGACTGTGGCTTTGGTAAGGACTTTTTAAACACAACATCAAGGCATATTATCCATGAGAAAACAAAACTGAACTTAATGAAAAATTTTAAAATTCTGCTTTTTGAAAGATACTTTCAAGACAATGAATACACAAGCCACCAACTGGGAGAAAATAGTTGCAAAAGAAACATCTGATGAAGGGCTATTTATCCAAAATATATGACGAACACTTACAACTCAAAAAACAAGCCAATTAAAAAATGGGGATGAAGACCTTAACAGATACCTCACCAAAAAACGTTATGCCAACATGGCCAATAAGCAGATGTTCCACATCCTCTATCAGATTAAAGCAACAGTGAGATACCACTGGAAACCTATTAGAATCATCAAAATCTGTAACACTGACAATACCATATACTGGTGAAGATACGGAGCCATAGAAGTTCTCATTCACTGCTGGTGGGCATGTAAAATGCTACAGCCACTTTGAAAGAATTTTGGTAGTTCTTTAAAAATTAAACATATTCTTACCATACAACTTCACAATCATCCTCCTTAATATTTACCCAAAGGAGCTGAATATTTACGTTTACCCAAAAACCTGCACTACAATGTTTATAGTAGATTTGTAACTGCCAAAACTTGGAAGCAACAAAGATATAATCCTTTAGCAGGTGTATGGGTAAATAAACCATGGTACATCCAGATAATGGAATATTGTTCAGTGCTAAAACAACAACAACAACAACAAACTATTAAGTCATGACAAAATACACAGGAAACAAGTGTATATTACTAGGTCAAAGAAGCCAATCTGAAAAGGCTACACAGTGTCTAAAAACAAAACTAACGACATAATACAAAGATCAGTGGTTCCAAAGGTAAAGTTTGGAAGAGTCAATAGGCAGAGAACAGAAGATTTTTAGGGCCCTTAAAATACTCTGTATGGTACCATAATCGACACATGTTATTGGACATTTGTTCAGATTCATAGCATGTACACCCCAAAAGTGAAATGTAATATAAATTATGGACTTTGAATGATTATCGTGTATCAATGTAGGTTCATCAACTATAATAATTGTGCCACTCTGGTGAGGGATGTTGAAAATGGAATGACCTTTGCATGTGTGGGGACAGGATGCATGTAGGAAATCTCTTACCTTCCTCTTAATTTTACTGTGAATCTAAAACTTCTCTCAAAAAGATAAAGGAAAAGTTTTGCCCTTATGTTCTGGTGGGGGAGAAACAAAATTTTTAAACAATGAGCCATATATATCTATATAATTTATCACCATCTAATATATAGGTAATTAATTAAGCCAGGTAGAGGAAAAGGGATTATGTAGAAACTGAAATGTTAAATAGGGCAGTAGGGAGAGGCCTTATGGAGGAGACAACCTTTTGACATAGGATGTGGAAGATGTGAGAGATTGTTTCACACATATATCAGATGGAAGTGATTTCAATTTTGAGATTTCCTATTTAAAGGTCTTGAATTGGGAATGGATCTGCCTTGTTTCAGAACATCAAGAAAGCTAATATGTCTGAAGAAATATAGAAGGATGAGAAGGATGGAGAGTGAATATATGGTTGGATCATCTTGGAAAATGTATCAGACAAGGTAAGGTCAGGTCACATATCAGTAATTTACAATAACATAGTATCAGAGGCATAAGACAACAAAAAGGTTTATTTATTCATTAATGCTGCATGCACATTTCAGGTCAACTGAGAGCTCTATTTTACCTTCAGAACACATATCTACATAGCTATCATAATTTTCAGTATAAATCAACACACCTCTTTTATGCATTCAGTGCACAAAATAAAAGAAGAAAAGAAATTGCTAAAAGTGAACAAATGATAATAAAATGTAGAGGGTTGGGGAGACTAAAAATGTAGAGCTACAGTATATGTTATAGTATATATAGTATATACATATACTATACAATTTATCAACTTAAAATAGATTGCTACAAATATATGTTGTTTTATGTAGCCTCATGGTAACAACAAACTAAAAACCAACTGTAGGTACACAAAAGATGATGAGAAAGGAATCTAAGCATACCACTAAAGAAAATCATCAAACCAGAAAGAAAGCAAGAAAAAAGGAATAAGGCAGAACTATAATAAAGCCAGAAAACAATTTATAAAGTGTCAATATGTACATATCTGTCAATAATTAGTTTAAATGTAAATAGACTAAAATTTCCAATCAAAAGACACAGAGTGGCTATGTGAATTAAAAAAAAAAAAAATAAGACCTAGCTATATGCTGCCTGTAAGAGACTAGTTCAGATATAAAGATACACACATACAGAAACAACAGAATGGAAAAAGATAGTCCATGCAAATGGAAAGACAAAGAAACACGGAGCAGCTATGCTTACCTCAGACAAATAGACATTAAAACAAAGACTGTAATAAGAGACAAAGAAGGGAGCTTTGTAATGATAAAGGAGTCATCCAGCAAGAGGACATAACATTTGTAAATATTTATGCACCCAGATAGGAACACCTAAATTTATAAAACAAATATTAACAGGCCTAAAAGGAGAAATAGACAAGTACAATAAAAATGGGTGGACTTAATACCCTACTTATATTGAGGATAGATCATCCAGACAGAAAATCAATAAGAAAACATTGGCCTTAAATGACACATCAAACCAGATGGATTTAACAGATAAATATAGAGCATTCCAGCCAAAAGAAATAGAATACGTATTATTCTCAAGTGTGCATGGAATATTCTCCAGAATAGAGGCCATGAAACAAGTATTAATAAATTTAAAACTGAAATCATTTCAAGCATCTTTTCCAATCACAATGGTATGAAACTAAAAATCAATTATAAGATGAAAACTGGAAAATTAATATTATATGTGAAAATTAAACAATATGCTACTGAACAACAATGGGTCAAAGAATAAATCAAAAGAGAAAAAAATACCTTGAGACAAATAAAAATGGAAATGCAACATGTTAAAAACTTATGGGTTCAGGAAAGGCAGTTCTAAGAGAGAAGTTCGTGGTGATAAATGCCTACCTTGAAAAAGGACAAAAATCTCAAAACAAAAACACAATCCTAACTTTACACCTCAAGAGACTAGAAAATGTAGTACAAACAAAACCAAAGTTAATACAGTAAGGGAAATAATAAGATGGAACTAGAGGGTATTATTTAAGTGAAATAAGTGAATCAGAAAAAGACAATTATCATATGATCTTTCTGATATGAAGAATTTGAGAGGTAGAGCAGGGAGTCTTTGGGGGTAGTGGAGGAAAAATTAAAAAAAGATGGGATCAGGAGGAAGACAAACCATAAGAGATTCTTAGTCTCACGAAACAAACTGAGGGTTGCTAGGGGGTGGGGGGTACAGATAGTATGGTTGGGTTATGGACACTGGGGAGGGTATGTGCTATGGTATGCGCTGTGAAATGTGTAAACTTGATGATTCACAGACCTGTACCCTTGGGGCAAATAATACATTATATGTTAGTTTAAAAAAAGAAGATCAGAACAGAAATAAATGAAATAGAGACTAAAAAAGACAATAAAAATATACATCCAAGAACTGGTTTTTGAAAGATAAACATAAATGACAAGCCATTAATTAGATTCATCAAGAAAAAAAAAAGAGGGCTCCAAGAAATAAAATTAGGAATGAAAGGAATGTTACAACTGATACTACAGAAATACAAAGAATCATAAAGACTATTTGAACAATTATATGCTAACAAATCAGACAACCTAAAAAAATGTTGTTACTAGAAATACAGAACGCACCAAGACTGAATCATGAAAATATAGAAAATCTAAATAGATGGATTTCTAGTAAAGAGATTCAATCTGAAAATCAAAATCTTTCCAATGAACAAGTCCAAGACCAGATGGTATCACTGGTAAATTCTACTCACTATTCAAAAAAGAATTAATACCAATTCTACTCAGACTCTTCCAAATTGAGGACAAATCATTCCAAACTTATGTTATGAGGCTAACATCACTGTAACAACACCAGACAAGGAATCAACAGGAAAAGCACAGGCTTCTTCTTCCCTGAAGAACATAGATGCAACAACCATCAAAAAATATTAGAGAACTGAATTTAACAATACACTAATAAAAGCATATACCATGCTCAAGTGGAATTTATTCCAAAATGCAAGTGTGGTTCAACATCTGCAAATCAATTATCATGCTACACGATATTAAGAAAATGAAGGATAAAAATCTTATGACCATCTAAATAGATGCAGAAAAAGAATTTCAGAAAATTCAGCATCAATTTATGACTTATATACTCTCAACAAAATGAGAATAGAGGGAACATACTTTAATATAAAAGTGAGTATATAAGAAACATACTTCATAACAATAATAAAGGATGCATGATAAAGACTATATATGACAAGTCCACAGCTAAATTTGTTTTTAATGTTGAAGATCTGAATAAGCTTTTCCTCTAAAATCAGGAACAAGACAAAGATGCCCATTCTTGCTACTTTTATTCCATGAAGTATTGGAAGTCTTAGCTACAGTAGTTAAAAGAGAGAAAGAAAGAGAAAAAGAAGGAAAGAAGAAATAAAGAAAAGGCATCTAACTTGGAAAGGATGAAATAAAAATGTCACTATTTGCAGATGACATGTAAAGAAAATGTTAGGGACTTTTCCAAAATACTGTTAGCTAATCACAAGCTCAGTGAAGCTGCAAGATACAAAATCAATATACAAAATCCTGTTACATTTCTATACACAAATAATGGACTATGAGAAAAAGAAATAAAGACTGTAATCTCATATACAATTCCATCAAAAAAATAAAATATGAAGAAATAAATTTAATCAAGGAAGTGAAAGACCTCTGCTCTAAAAACTAACACACATTAATAAAGGAAACTAAAGACACAAATAAATGGAATGATATTTCATGTTTATGGATCAGAAGAATATTGTTAAAAATCTACTACTACCCATATCAGTCTATCGATTCAATGCAATCTCTATCAAAATTTCAATTGTGAGGCACTCCCATTCAGATGGCAATGCAAGAAAACCCTGAACTCACCCACTCCACAGAACACACCAAATTACACTAATTAACAGAAAAAATCCTCCTGAAGAATAAGGGCTGACTGTAAAATGACTGAACAACCAAAGACAGAATGGAAAGAGAATAATAAGAGAGATAGAGACTCGTCCCCAGTGCACAAAGAGCAGTGGGGAAAAATAGTACTGTATGACCAGAAATAGATCCTTCTCTGTCCTTGAGCACAGAAAACAAGACATGGTTTAAATAAAAGTAAATAAATAAAAAGAAGGTGAATGCTAAAAAATAAAAATTAAAATGACAAGAGGCACAAACATATAGAAGAGACAACACTAGACTTCTGCAGAGTGGCGGGGAAACTACAGGAAAGCTCTCCAGGTCAAAGGGACTGGAGAATGACATGGTTTATGTTTCTGCCCCACATTAAAAGCCTAAGATGGAGCAGGGTCTGGACACCACAACTGGGGAGTTCAGTTATCTCTGAGTTTGCAATATTAGTGAGCCCAGTTTTTGCGATGCCACATCAGCCCTAGTCATGATAGAGTACAGGAAAAAAAAAAAAAAGCCACAATTTAATAGGGCTGAGGAGATATGGGAACACTGTCTCCCCTTCCACCTTTTAAAAAAATATTTATTTATTTGCTATATATAGAGAGAGAGCACAAACAGGGGAAGTAGCTGGCAGAGGGAGAAGTAGGATCCCTGCTGATCAAGGAGCCTGATGTGGGACTTGAACCCAGGACACTGAGATCATGACCTGAGCTGAAGGCAGATGCTTAACAGACTGAATCACCCAGGTGTCCCTCCCTTTCCTCCTTAAAAGCCCAAACTGGAGCAGGGTCTGGATACCATGAAGGATAAGATTAAACACCATAACTGCAGGATCCTGACACTCTAACTGGCAAATCCAGATGTCATAAATGGTGGGGTCAAGACATCATGGGGAGCTTACAACCTCAGCAAACCCAGGGTCCTCAAGTGCACACCAGTCCTGGTCATATATGAAACACTCACTGCTAACATCTTCCTCAATGAAGATGAATGAAAACAGAGCTTTCTCTCCAAGGTCAGGAGCAAGATCCATTTCTCTCCATATCTACTAAAAATGGTACCAGAAGCCCTAGCAATGGTAATCAGACAAGAGAAAGAAATAAGAGCCATCCTTATTGGTAAAAAAAGGAATTAAATTGTCATTATTTTTGGACACATGATACTATACCTAGAAATCCTAAGGATGTCATCAAAAAATCTACTAGAAATTTAAAAAAGATCATCAAGTGTAAGGATACAAAATTAATACCCAGAAATCAGTAGGGTTTCTATACACTAACCACAAAGTCATAGAAACAGGAATTAAAAAAAAAAAAACTCCTCCATTTATAACTAAACCAAAAAGAATAGGATACCCAGGAATAAACTTAATCAAAGAGGTGAAAGTCTGGTATTCTGAGAACTTTTAAAACATTTGTGAAACAAACTGAAAATGACACGAAGGGAAAGATATTCTATGCTCATGGAGTGGAAGAATTAATATTGTCAAAATGTGCTTATTATCCAATGCAATCTACAGATTCAATACAATACTTATCAAAATACCAGTAGTGTTTTTACAGAACTAGAACAAATAATGGTAACAATTACATGGAACCACAGAAGACACCAAATAGCCAAAGCTCTCCTGAGAATGAAGAACAAAGCTGACGGTATCCCAAGTCCAGATTTCAAGGTATACTACAAAGCTGTAGTAATTAAAACACTATGGTATGGGCACAAAAATGGAAAACAAGATCAACAGAACAGAACAGAAAGCCCAGAAATAAACCCATACTTGTACAGTCTATTAACCTATCGCAAAGGAGGGAAGAACATGTTAATGGGGAAAAGACAATCTTTTCAACAAATCATGCTGGGAAAACTGGACAGCTACATGTAAAAAAAAATGAAACTGGACTACGTCCTAACACCTTACACTGCTGCTTCTCAGAGATTATGTCCTCTAAGTACTCAGTACTTAACATTTCAATGCTTATAATAGTTTAAACTTTTTTTTAAAAAATCAAGCTTCCTTTTGGTTTGTGATAGAACACTCATCTGTTATAAACTACCCCATCTTAGCAAAATTATAAGTCCATTTACATGGCACTTTTCCTAATTTATATGTGTTTTTGTTTTTTTGTTTTGTTTTTGTTTTTTTTGTCTTCTCCTTCTAGATTATAAACACCATGCAAGGAGCAAAGAATTTATCTGTGTTGCTCATCACTGTATCCAAGTGCCTATAATCAGTAATTGTCAAATAGGAACTCAATAAATTTGTATTGAACAAATGAATATACAGTGACCACATAAAATACATGTCTCAGATAAATACCATCTCATTTCTTTCCTTCTACTGTCATAGCAGGTAAGTTTCAGAGAACAGAACTCTCTCATTTGGGAATGAGCAGACCCATGTTAAAATCTACCTTCTCTATTAGATTTCATTAACCACAAATTTCTTTACTTTCTTGCTTGTTCCAAAAATGAAGTGGCACACTACTTGTGAAGGAGCTTTTATACCTCACGGGAAAGTCAATCATCAGTTGTATTGCATTTCTCCATATCACTGAATAACAAACTCGTTACCCACTGATCTACCACACATTCTCATTGAAAAGCTCAAGCTAATTAGGAGAATAAAAATCAAAGCTAATGAGTAAAATATTTCTCTCTGGTTTCAATCAGTGATACTCATTTTTTTCTCTACTATTTTAACTCACTTTTACTTAGGCCATAGGAATAAAGGAAGAATTGTTTTGTAATGATTGAATTAGATCACTGGTGCTATAGTAAGGGAGAAAAATTGATTCAGCCATTCTGAATGCTCCATTGGATTTTATAAAACAACAAAAGCCTTATTTAAATTAGTGACACTTGAAAGATTTCTGATTTTAATTATGATGAGCAATCACAGTAGACAGTATTTAGAAGTTCAAAACATAATTCTTTTTGATTTTTTTTTTTTTTTTTTTGCTTAGGTCATTGTCAATCTGTGAAGAGGGAATAGTTGTCTATCATAGGTTTAGACTTGAGTAATCTATATTGTACAGGAGAAGAGTTTATATTCATTTTCTGTTTCTACTGATAAAGATATTCCTTGAAGCAAAATACACGTATCTAGAGAACTATAGAGAGAAAAAGTCATTTTTATTTCCATTGATTTGAATTAAAAATTAGATATGTTCTAAGTATTATTAATTTCTAGATTTTTAAGGAACAAATCAATTTCAAAATAAAAAATTAACATGAAACTAAGCCTTTCATTGGTATTTTCAGAATCTTATTAAAAATATACTATGCTAATTTTAATAAATATATTGTCATTATTTCATTCAACTAACCTTAATTAAAACAAAATTACTTTTCTTTCTCAAGTCTTAAGAACTGTTTCTGAAAGCAATGTTCTATGTTTGGGTATATATAGCAATATCAATGTAGTCCTCATTTTTAAGGTCTCTTGGATTAACTGATCATTGTCTAGAAAATAATGTTCAATTAAAAAAATCCTTTCCTTTTACCTAAAATGAAAGTATTAAATCATAGTTTTGAATGTAAGTTGTAAAATATTTCACATATTTAGTATTTTTATTGCCTTATTATATATTTAACTATTGATATTATGTATTTAATAAAGTCCATTTTAATTCATATGTATTTTCTAGTATACATATTTATTTTTGACTAATCGTCTAATATTAGTTATCTAAGCTCAATTTAAAATGCACAGCTGGTGGGGCTCCTGGGTGGCTCAGTCAGTTAAGTGATTGACTCTTGATTTTGGCTCATGTCATGGTCCCAGAGTCATGACACTGAGCCCTGCATCAGGCTCCCCACTGAGCATGGAACTTTCATAAGATTGTTTCTCCCTCTCTGTTTACGCCCCTCTACTTGCTCACATGTGCTTTAAAATAAATAAATCTTTAAAAAAATGCACAGCTGGAAAATATCACCTTCAATGCAGAATGCTTTAGAAAAATAATTTTAAGTGGCTAAACTAGTTTTATAAGTATATTGATTTTCACCAGAAATCTAATTGCTTAAGAATTTTCTTTTACCTAGTGATTGTTTATAGTAAAATTAGAATAATCTTTTTTTGGTTAACATTTTCTTTAAATGATAAAGGTAAAAATTACTATTAAATAATTTAAAAAATCAGATCAAAAGCCACTTGAACCTTTCAGGCATGACACGTATGGTTATATAAGGAATTAAAGGTAGTAATTAAAATTTAGCCCATGATGTATTTATGAAGATGACCAGACCCTTTATTAAATATTTTTGATGTATGAAAATAATTGAAAAAGGATAAATAACATTCACATGAAAAATGAACATTGAGAGAAACAGCTAGAAACTAATAATAGGATAGTATAGAAAATCCCCAATAGTAAAATAAGAATAGATAGGTTTTATCTTACTATGAAGAATAATCAGCTTAATTTAAATGCAACTGAAAGAATTCTCACTTTAATTTGATATTAAACATTTTATTTCATGTTTTATTAAGTCAATAAGTCACAACTCAGAAATGTTGGCTGCAACTTTTGGAAACCTGACATCATAGTCATAAAAAGAGCAAACATGCTTTTCTACCTGCAAGAATTAATGATAAAAAAAAGTGCTTAAGTACAAAATAATCATACCAAAATAAATAGCTGTCCTATACTCTAATCGGCACAAAAAATAAAAAATAATCAGAAAAGTTTTAATATATATATGTGAAACTATATTATAAAAATTCTGAAAAAATGTTAAACATTAGGAGAGAAATCTTAGAAATCAAAAGGCATGTCATGAGCCTCTATAGTAAAAAAAAAATAATGTAAATTTCCAAAGTCTTTCCAACAATTATGGACCTAAGCAACTTGAAGAAAAATCTCAAATGAAGAAAGTTTTATTTTTTGCTGGTATGATTTGGAATATTAACTAAATTAAGTAGATAAACAAGATCAGCTAAGGCATTTTAAAAAGGAGACTGAGATTACTTATGTCAGATCTTAAAAATATCATAAAGATAATTGGAATTTCATAATTAGTGTGTGAATTTTTAAAAATATTTATTTGCCAGAGAGAGAGAGAGAGAGAGAGAGAGAGTGAGTGCAGAAGCAGGCAGAGTGACAGGCAAAGACAGAGAGAGAAGAAGGCTCCCTGCTGAGCACGGAGCACGTTGGGGGATTTGATCCCAGGACCCTGGGATTACAACCTGAGCCGAAGGCAGAGGCTTAACACACTGAGCCACCCAGGCATCCCTAGTGTGTGAATTTTTATGAGAAGTATAATGTAAATTTTTCCACTTTTTAAAAGATGTCTATGAACAGATTTAAAAAAAGAAAATTACTGGGGCGGGCACCTGGCTGGCTTAGTCAGTGGAGCACATGACTCTTGTGTTTGAGCTCCACATTGGGTATAGAGATTACCTAAAAATTAAATCTTAAAAAAAAAAAAATTACTACATGGAATAAGTAGACTCATAGTCAACTCACTCTCAGATTCTATTGAAAAATCTCCAATAATCACAAAGCCAACAAAATTTCAATTAAAAACAAATTGGCATGATGACCTGAAAAGGATGCAAACATTTCACCTTAAGGAGATGCCTTTTATATTATCTGGTGATCTTATGCTTAGTCCAGAAATGTAAGATTGAAACAAAAATAATATCAGAAAATAATTTACAAAAATAATAATGTAACTATATTTTGTGACTTTTTTAACCAAACCCTTAAATCTCCTCAGTTCTTCTACAGGCATAATATTGTTTTTAATTTACCAATCTAGTGTGTTTTTTTTTTTTCAAATGTAAGAAAATAGATATATATATATGTTTATATGTTTCTTGCAGAAAAGATAACATATTGTATTTATTGTTTGACATTTTGCTTTTTTCATTTCACATTATATCCTAAAGATTGCTACATTTCAATTTATAGGAATATTCTTCATTCCATTTTTCAGCTGTATTGTATTGATTACTTACACTGACTATAATTTATCCAATCAGTACCAAACTGATGGATATTTGGGTCATTTCCAATAATTGACCACTACAAATAATAGCACAAAGAATAACTTTGTTTATTAGAGATTTCATATTTTTGCTGATCTGTATTAGGAGTATACTCCTAGAAGGGAAATGAGTTAATTGGTAAATGCTTAGCAATTTTTCTAGGTCTTGCTACATTCTTCACCAGCAGTGTTGACTCATTTTGCATCCCCATTAGCGATGTATCAGTTTTACAGTTTTCATACAATAGAGTTTGTTGTCAAATTTGTGGATTTTGGCCAGAGTTGGAAAATATAATTTTAATATTTATTTTTATTATGTATGAGCTTCACCATTTCTTCACATGTTTGGGCCATTTTTATTTCTTCTTCCCTGAACAGTCTGTTCTTATATTAGAACCATTTGTCTTTTGTATATATTACAGGTTTCAAATATTTCTCAATATGTAATTATCATTTGTATTTTCTTTTTATTATTTCTTGGAATTCAGGTTTTAATGTGCTCAAACTTAGTAATGTTTTGAGTCATAATTAAAATTTTCTCTGGTTATAAATGATTTATCGTTGCCTTCTTCAAGTACATGGTGGTTTACATTTCCACATTTTTATCTCTGATCCATTTGGAATTTATTGTGTGATATGCTGTGAGATACAAATCTAATTTTATCTCTTCTTAAGTGACTCTTCACAACAAATTTAGTTAAAAGTCCTTATTTCCTCACATATTTATAAATATTTCATATATGATAGGGTTATATTTCCCCAAAAAGTCACTGGACAAAATTTAACCTTCATTCTGGATTAAAACTTTAGTTCAATTAAATAGGAATTGGTAGATATATTTTTAGCATACTATCCTGTTTGGGTTTTGGTTTTTGTTTTAAATAATTATTTTCTTCCCAGAACAAGATCTGCTTGGGGGTTGAGTATACCTTCCTGTTCACTGATTTTAAACTTGACTATACAACTTGCTCCGATAAGACAAGGTAGAAGTACTAGTGTTTAGTTCTAAGCAGATACTTCAAAAAAGACACATTTACACTTTCTTTTGTTGAACTCCTGACCTTCATATGAAAATAGTTTGTTCCAAAGAGTGAAAATTTTTTTTTATTTGTGCAGTTGATACCAGATTTCAATGACATTCTTTTTCCTATTCTCTGTAACTTGTAAGAAACATTTAGCTAGATATTTTCAAGTTCTGGCAGAGGTACAATATGAATCTATATATTGTTCAGTTGTTTTTTATTTCACCTAGGTGTAAGAGGTGATTTTTAAAGAGTTTTTATTTTATTTCCCAGTGGCAAAGACTTGCTGCTTCTACTTCTCCTCCTTCAGTTTTTTCCTTTTATAATAATCATTTTATTTTATTTTATTTATTTTTTTAAAAAGATTATTTAGTTATTTATCTGACAGACAGAGATCACAAGTAGGCAGAGAGGCAGGCAGAGAGAGAGAGAGGGAAGCAGGCTCCCTGCCATGAAGAGAGCCCGATGCGGGGCTCGATCCCAGGACCCTGAGATCATGATCTGAGCTGAAGGCAGAGGCTTTAACCCACTAAGCCACCCATGTGTCCCTATAATAATTATTTTAAAATCTAAGAAATGGAATTCAGGAAGACAGAAGTAGTTATATGAAAGAATATGGGAAGATAATTAGGAATTCTGAATGTGGGTGAAGAATAAATAAGACCAGAAACAATATTAAAAATGCCACAGTGTCCACAATAACCAAACTGTGGAAAGAGCCAAGATGTCCTTCAACAGATGAATGAATAAAGAAGATGTGGTCCATATATACAATGTAATATTGCTCAGCCATCAGAAATGATGAATACCCAATTTTTGTACCAACATGGATAGGACTGGAGGAGATTATCCTGAGCAAAGTAAGTCAAACAGAGAAAGTCAATTACCATATGGTTTCACTTATTTGTGGAATATAAAGAATAACATGGAGTACATTAGAAAAGGAAGGGAAAAATGAAGGGGGGTGAATCAGAGGGGGAGATGAACCATGGGAGACTGTGGACCCCAAGAAACAAACTGAGGGTTTTAGAGGGAAGGGGTGTGGGAGGATGGGTTGGCCTGGTGATGATATTACGGAGAGCATGTATTGCATGGAGCACTAGGAGTTATATGTAAACAATGAATCTTGGAACCCTACATCGAAACTAATGATGTACTATATGGTGACTAACATAACATAATAAAAGATAATAAGAAAAAAATAAGAAAAATTGTTTTAATTAAAATATGAAATAGGTAGGGGTGCCTAGGTGGCTCAGTGGGTTAAGCCTCTGCCTTTGGCTCAGGTCATGATCCCAAGGGTGCTGGGATCGAGCCCCGCATCGGGATCTCTGCTCAGCGGGGAGCCTGCTTCCTCCTCCCTCTCTGCCTCCTTGTGATCTCTCTCTCTGTCCAATAAATAAATAAAATCTTTTAAAAAAATATGAACTAGGTATATAGATAAAAGGGGACTGTACTCCCCCCAGAATCAGTCAAATAAGATCCTTATCAAGACATGTCTTAGTAAAAGTTTTGAATTTCGAAGAGAGAAGGGTCAAAATCTATAAACTCTGAACAAAAATATAATACCTTTGAATTTATACCATATAATAATATAATGTTAAAAGGCAGTGGAGTGACAGTTAAAGGTATTGAACAAACAAGTTTAAAATTCAAGAATTTGGGGTGCCTGGGTCACTCAGTGGGTTAAAGCCTCTGCCTTCGGCCCAGGTCATGATCCCAGGGTCCTGGGATTGAGCCCCACATTGGGCTTTCTGCTCAGCAGGGAGCCTGTTTCCCCCTCTATCTCTGCCTGCCTCTCTGCCTACTTGTGATCTCTGTCTGTCAAATAAATAAATAAAATCTTAAAAAAATAATAAAAATAAAACTCAAGAATTCTGTAGAAAACCAAGGATTTCTTTCTACATAGTAATAGATCATTAGGTTCTCAGACATACAAGGACTCAGAAAATATACCACCTATGCACTTATTAAATGCACTATTAATACATGCACACACATACACACACATCCCTCCACACACATATACATCTGTAAGATCTGTTATATTTAACAAATATTATAATTCAGCTGGTACTCTGCCAAGATTTAGGAGAAGTTCGTGATGAAAACAGAAGTAGACACTATTTTCATGGAGCTTTACAGAGAAGTATATAAAAAAAATCAAACATACTAAAATAAAGGACATTT